>NC_082672.1:58956590-59274772 GCF_025265405.1 Mesoplodon densirostris
TTCAAGAACAATGTCCCAAACTGAAGGATAAAAGTTTTCAAACTGAAAGGGCCCACTATGTGCTCAACACAATGGATTAAAAAAAAAAAAACTCAAGGCATATCAGTGAGAAATTTCAGAAAGCTAGGAACAAAAAGAAGATTAAAAAAGCATGAAGAGGAAAATAGAGGAAATTAGATAGGCATTAGATTTATTTGACATTAACACTGGAAGCTATAGAGTAATAGAGAAATGCCTTTGAACTTCTAAGAGGAACATAGTCCCAATCTAGGTTCACTCAGCTAAATTATCAATAAAGTAGGAAAGGTAAATAAAATACTTTCATATATACATGCTTTCAAAAATAAACCTCCCATGCACTTTCTCAGGAAGCTGCTGAGAGATGTGCTCCTCCACAATGAAGACATATACTTCTGGAAAGAGAAGTCCACCTCAAGAAAGAAGAGAGGCAGTCCCCCAGATGAGGATGAAGAGGTATCTGCACACAGGCCTAAGGTCAGTACAGAGGTCCTAGGAGAGTTCTTCAAGAAGACAAAACAGAGAAAACATATGATGTGTTTGAAAGTATTGAGGGAAACTTTAGACTTACGGTGAAGGGATTAGGCATAAATTAGTGAAGAGTACACAGACAGTGAAATGAATGAAAACAGAGAACAATGATCACCTCCAAGAAAAACAGAGTACAACCAGAAAGGAAATATAATCACGATACCATGTATCATGTCATGGCTCAACTGTGAAGAATATTTGTTTACAAGGTCATAATAATATAAACAGTGAATGCTGGCCTAACCAAAAATGACTACGTTGGGGCTGGGAGTGGGGGGATTGATAAGTAGCTGAAGGGGTGGCCATTCACAAAATTTAATTAATTAATTGGCCAGATTTTTTTATTCCTCCATGGTAAGACTACAGACAGTGTTTAAGCTGAAATATAAGGATTCCATTCATAGATATAGAGGTAAATATCAAAACGAAAACAACTGAAGTCATTACCTCCAGACAACAGGATAATAAAAGGGAGGGGGGAAGATTGAAGAGAACTGATGTTTTATTTAATAAACCTTGCAGAACTTTCTGAATGATTAATCTATTCGTGCGTTAAATTTTGATATATATTACTTTTTAAAAATTAACAGAAAATCTCTATACATAATTCTTTAACTCAAAGACAACTACTACTGTATTTTATGCTTCCTTCCAGCCTTTTTTAATATAGTCTCATATTTTTCACATATTTCACACACACATGAATTTTGTACTGTCTTCTACTTAAAATATTTTGAGAAATTTTTTTCTAATACATTCTTCCCATTCTTTTAATAACAATTTCAAGTTATCTTACAAATCAAGCAATAATCAAGAGATAATTACAAATTTAATTTGCTTAGGATAGTGCCACAGACTGAATGTGTCCTCCCCAAATTCATATGTTAAATATTAACCCGCAAGGTGACACTATTAGGAAGCGAGGCCTTTGGGAGCTCATTAGGTCACAGGGCAGAGCCCTCATGAATGGAATTAGTGCCCTTATAAAAGAGGCCAAGAAAGCTCTGTTGCCCCTTCCACCGTGTGAGGATACAGTGAGAAGATGGTCTAAGAGGAAGGAGGTCCTCAGCAGACACCAAATATGCCGGTACCTTGATCTTGGACTTCCCCAGCCTCTGGAACTGCGAGAAATTTCTGTTGTTTATAAGACACCCAGTCTCTGGTATTTTATCATAGCAGCCCAAATGGACTTAGATTTTCAGATATGAGACTTACTGAGTTAAAAGGATTTAACATTTTTATGGTTATTACACCATATTTTGCATCAAATTTTTGATGGGAAACCATTTAATATCTAAATTAACAATTTAAATTTTTTTAGCTCAGAGAAAACCACATCTATTCAAATTTCAATTCTTTCATAGCTGACATGCTCAAAAACACAGCCACAAGGAGTTCAAGAAACTAAACCATGAAACTTAATCAGAGAAATACAATAAAATTACAGACCGTCCCCAATTTAAGATGGTTTGACTTAGCGATTTTTCGACTTTACAGTGGTGCGAAAGCAATACGAATTCAGTAGAAACCATACTTCGAATTTTGAATTCTGATCTTTTCCCGGGCTAGCGATATGCAGTATAGAGCTCTCATGTGATGCTGCGCAGGGGCAGTGAGCTGCAGCTCCCCGTCAGGCAGACAGTCACGAGGGTAAACAACCTATACACTTACAACCATGCTGTACCTGTAGAACCTATACACTTACAACCATGCTGTACCTGTAGAATCATTCTGCTTTTCACCTTCAGTACAATATTCAATAAATTACATGAGCTATTCAACACTTTATTATAAAATAGGCTTTGTGTTAGATGATTTTGCCCAACTGTAGGCTAATGTAAGTGTTCTGCACACATCTAAGGTAGGCCAGGCTAACCTACGATGTTCAGTAGATTAGGTGTATTAAATGCATTTCAATTTACAATATTTTCAACTTACAGTGAGTTTATTGGGATGTAACCCTATCGTAAGTCAAGGAAGATCTGTATAAGTCTGTAGTTGTCACAGAACAGATATTTTTTGCAAATGAATGTTTTAAAAGATATCAAAATATGTTTATTTTCACTTAAATTGAAATACACATATTTTTCCAAAAGCAACAAAGGAGATTCGTCACTGTCCTTCAGTAGTTCTCCAGTTTCTTACCAAAGATTCCCCTGTCCTGACCTAGGTCTGTGCATGGAACTGCTTTCTGTAATGGGAAGAAAGGAGTCTGCCCTCACCTGGGAGATGTATAGGTGATGACAGGTGAGGAATACCACAGGGATTGGCCTTTCCCTGTCTCTACAGACAAGCTCCCCCCTAACATTGTGGGGCTCCGGGGTAAGACTACAAATAGGGGCCCACATACCACACGTCCAAATACTTAAAACTTTTAAGTCATGCTAACACATTGCTAAAATGAAATATATTCTATATTCCCATCTAGTTAAATGTAACAGCAAAACAACCTGGAAGGCCAAGTTCAAGTTTAGAATTCTCAGACTCCTCAGAACTCTGCACCAGAATGTGGTGCTGAAAGGAGAGCAGACCCCCAGCCCAGAGCCCACCCTCCTCTTCGCCACACTTCGCTCCTCCACACACCCAGACCGGGCAGGTCTCACATATACAAGGTCCAGGCTCTGACCTCCACCACCCCACACAGTCACCTGGCCACCCTTCGGACTACATAACAGCAGGGACCCACCCTTGGTAGAATGAACCAAAGTAAAGGCTTGTACATACCCTAAAAGCAGGCCCCAGCTATTTAAAAAGAGAATTCCTGAGAGAACCAGGGTCTGGATGAGCATCTCCTTGGCCCCACGCAAAACTCCTCATCCTGGTGGGGAGGGACAAGGCCAGAGGAGGACCAGAGCAGGGCTATCTAAAGCACGGGTCCAGAGTACAGAATCCTCTCTTTATGGTCTGGGGACAGTACTGGCCACAGACATGCACTTCTTACCTTGGGAGAGATTTCTCTGGATTAAAATATTGTCCTCAGATAGCATGTGTTGAGGCTATAAGTACCTTCTTTAGAATCAGTTTACCTGACTGATTGCTTCTCATTTAGGAAAGCAGAAAGAGGACTTTGGGAGAGGATGTACAGAAGAAAGGGCTGCCTGAGAAGCCAGACCAGGGGGCACTGGGGCAGCAGAGTGCAACCTGGGCTCCCTGCGCTGCAGGAAAGGAAAAGAGGCTTTGACTACAACTGGCCCTGCCTCACTAGCCTCTTCCTGACCGCCCTGGGAGATGTAAGCCGATTAAGAAAGAGGAAGAGAAAAATGAAACTGGGAGGTGGGGAAATCTCCACGCTTGTATCCAGATCTTCATCTCACATCCACCTGCACAGCAGGCTTATCTTACACCTGAGTAAAATACAGGCCGACTACAGTGGCGCTTCCCAGCCGATATTTTTCAAACCCCTAGAGTTTAAAGACAATAATGGCATCAGTTCTGTTTCTATTTTGCAAGAATATCAATACATAAAATATTAATCTAAAACGTTTCCCCAATACAACAGAATGATTTGAGAGCCTGTGAGTATGCATCAAATGAGCAAGATGGATAGTGAATACTGTCGCTAAAGTCCTAGTTAGCCATTTATCATGTAGCTAAACACCAACTGCTACCTTGAGGTTTTGACTATTACTCAGTTTTAGATACTTTCAATCTTAGTCACATATTATTTAATTTATAAATAAAAAACAGTCATTAATAACAAGTATAAAGGATACTGCCATTGAATACAATAAGTTGATATAAGGAGCATAAAAACGAAAGCGAAATTGTACAAAGATGATTTTTACCCAATAAATAAGTTGCAATCATCCTTTCATAATTCTCAAAAAGCACATCAAGATGTCTATAGAATTTTTTTTAATGTCAAGGGGATAAAACATAGTAACTATCAATTTGTCTTTGCGTCTGTAGGAAATAAAGGCTAGTCACACCATAAATACGCTCTTTGAATTGGAAAACTTAGAGAAAGCAGGCTAAAGCATTCTCTCTTATTTTATCTCTCAGAAATAAAATTTAAATTATTAAAAACAGGTTAAATGGTTTTAAGTCCAAACTACAAGAATTTTAACAGTCATAAAAGGAGTTTTATCTATTTTGTTTTTTTATTTAATTTTTATTTTACATTGGAGTATAGTCGATTTACAATGTTGTCTTAGTTTCTGGTGTACAACTAAATGATTCAGTTACACATATACATATATCCATTCTTTATCAGATTCTTTTCCCATGTAGGTTATTACAGAATATTGAGTAGAGTTCTCTGGGCTGTACAGTAGGTCCTTGTTGATTATCTATTTTGTGTGTCTGTGTTCCAATAAAACTTTATTTATAAATAATAAAATTTGAATTTCAATAAATTTCATGTCATGAGATATTCTTCTTACTCACAGGCTGTACAAAAAAAGTGATAGGCTGTTGTTTGCAGGCTGCTACTCTAGGCTAACCACTAAAAGTTTTTTGGTTTTTTGCGGGAGGGTGGGCCAAAAAGTTCCTTCGGTTTTAAAGTAAAAATAAAAGACACATTTTTCATTTTCACCAAGAACTTTATTGAACAACGTATTCACCATTTTGTTCCACTACCTTCTGCCATTCTTCAGGCAACTTCATAAGTCCATCTTCCCAAAACTTTTTATCTTTTTCAGCAAAGAACTGTTCCAGGTGCCTTTTACAGTCTTCCAGGGAATTGAAATTTTTTCCCTTAAGAGAATTTTGTAAAGACCGAAATAAATGGAAATCTGAAGGTGCAATGTCTGGTAAATATGGCGGATGAATCAGAACTTCCCAGCCAAGCTATAACAGTTTTTGCCTGGTCATCAAAGAAACGTGTGGTCTTGCATTATCCTGATGAAAGATTATGCATTTTCTGTTGACTAATTCTGGACGCTTTTCATCAAGTGCTGCTTTCAGTTGGTCTAGTTGGGAGCAGTACTTCTTGGAATTAATCGTTTGGTTTTCTGGAAGGAGCTCATAATAGAGGACTCCCTTCCAATCTCACCATATACATAACATCACCTTCTTTGGATGAAACCTGGCCTTTGGTGTGGTTGGCGGTGGTTCATTTCGCTTGCCCCACGATCTCTTCCATTCCACATCACTGTACAGTACCCACTTTTCATTGCCCGTCACAATTTGTTTTAAAAATGGAACATTTTCGTTACATTTAAGTAGAGAATCACGTGTGGAAATACGGTCAAGAAGGAACCCAAACGTCAAAGCAATGAACATAACCAGGTTGGTGCAAATGATTTTTCAGCGCTTGATTTGGATATTTTGAGTATGACGGCTATCTCCCATGTGTATAACACTGATTGTTCTCAGTGTCTCGATTTGATCACTATCAACTTCAACTGGTCTACCTGACCGTGGAGCATCATCCAGGGAGAAATCTCTAGCATGAAACTTCACAAACCACTTTTGACACATTAGATCAGTCACAGCACCTTCTTCATATACTGCACAAATTTTTTTTTGCATTTCAGTTGCGTTTTTACCTTTCTTGAAATAATATAGCATAATAGGCTGAAATGTTGCTTTTTTTCCATCTTCAATATTAAAATGGCTACACAAAAATTCACCAATTTTGGTAAGTTTTTTTAAATGAACGCTGATATGACAGCTGTCACAATATAATCTACAAAAATTGTTTCAAATGAATTTTTTTTTTGCTTTATAACAAATTTAATCAGTTATACATATACATATGTTCCCATATTCAAATGAATTTAAAGACAACTAAGGGCTACTAGAGCCATCTTATGGAAAAAACTGAACGAACCTTTTGGCCAACCCAACACACTGGAGCATAGTTGATTAACAATGTTGTGTTACTTTCAGGTGTACAGTAAAGTGATTCAGTTATACATATACATGTATCTATTTTTTTCAAATTCTTTTCCCATTTAGGTTATTACAGAACATTGAGCAGAGTTCCCTGTGCTACATGGTAGATCCTTGTTGATTATCTATTTTATATATAGTAGTGTGTATATGGTAATCCCAAACTCCTAATTTATCCTCCCCTGCACCTCTCCCCTTTGGTAACCATACATTTGTTCTCTAAGTCTGTGAGTCTGTTTCTGTTTTGTAAATAAGTTCATTTGTATCATTTTTTTAGATTCCACATAAGTGATATCATATGATATTTGTCTTTCTCTGACTTACTTCACTTAGTATGATAATCTCTAGGTCCATCCATGTTGCTGCAAATGGCATTATTTTATTCTTTTTTATGGCTGAGTAATATTCCATTGTATATATGTACCACATCTTTTTTACCCATTCCTCTTGTCAATGGACATTTAGGTTGCTTCCATGTCCTGAGTATTGTAAATAGTGCTGCAATGAACACTGGTATGCGTGTATCTTTTGGAATAATGGTTTTCTCCAGATATATGTCCAGTTTTATCTATTTTGTTGCTTTAAGATAAAGTTAGATTTTCATATACAAGTAAATACATATTCAATACCTTAAGCCAAAAGTAGTATGTCACTTATTTGTCAATAAGTAATCCTTTCATCACATAATTAATTTAAAGTAAATTTATACACAGTTACCACATATAAAGAAGATGTCAAATTTTTCCTTTACATAACATAGTCATTAGGATTAAATTATAAATGAACTTTATAATCTAATCTTAAATAATATACTCTTCAAAATTAACACACTTTTACTTAAAATCCTTTCTGTAGAATATCCATGTAATAATAACAGAAAAAAACTGAAGTTCTTAAAGGGATTTGCCAGATGATAACTGACTGTGAAAGGGATTCAAAAGTCAAAAGTATTCAAGAGACAGTTGTTCATAGGGTTAATGTCAGGGGTTCCAGAGACCCTGCCACTATGTGCTGTCTGAAAGCCCCTTAACAATACCAAAGTCTTTCTGTCCAGCATTAAAGTCATGTGCGGTCAGTCAGAATTGTGTTCTGATTAAACTGTCTCAGCTTCAGATTCTACATTTATAAAACGAGATCTCGTTCCCAAGATTGTTATACCCATTAAGCGAATGGAAGTGGCTAATAGTGATTAGGCATATGATCAGCATTCAATAGATTACAAACGCTTGTGTGTATAAAACTTATACACATAGATATATATCCCCAGAAGAAACACACTAACTCAAATTCTCACTATGGTCTAATTAACTGATATCACAACTTTCCTGAAAGAAAAGAAAGCAGAAAGTTAAAAGATAAAGATATTACTCATTGGGAGGAAAAGGCTCAAAAGTGAAGACAAAACAGGCCAAACACGTACTCTTGCCTAAAGAATATTCAGGATAAACAAAATATCTGCAAATAACATAAATACACCTTCCCCCGTCTGAACTAGCATGCACCTGAGGACCTCGCACCCAGGAAGCGGTCTAATGGAATAAGACATGAGAAGGAAAGACTGAGTCAGCACCAACATCCAGAAGGTTGCTGCCACGTAACCAAATACAATCACTAACTAAAATACAACTAACTAAACACAATCACACAGCCACAGGACGGTGCAGCTGAAAGGGACCCAAGAGGCCACCTAACCAGCTCCAACACTGTGCAGAAGGCAAAATTAAGGGCCTAGGTGACCTGCCCAAGGTCACACCTGATTAGAGGCAGAGGCCAAACCTGAATTAGGATTTCCGGTTCAATGCCCTTTCTTGTTTGAAAAAAAAAAAAACTTGTGTGTATGCATCGGGGAAGGAGGGGGATAGTGGTGTGGTACAGCTTCTGGAGTGTACAAAGCAAAGGTTTCTAACGCTGCAAACAACGTGTGCTTGGCTGACAATAAGGTCCGAGGTTGGCAGGCAGCAAATCTTTCCCCTAAGGACAGAAAACATGCTACATTCTTTGTCCTACAGAAGGCAGTTAGAGTAAGACATCCCTGCTGTCAAAATGACCATTGCTTTCAGATATGTTTTCCACATACCCTTTAGAATGGAAATCAGCCCAGATCCCTTCCTCGGAAGAGTTAAGCACAGAATCATCACTCAAAAGGAGCAAGCAGCTTGCAGAACGGCTGCAATGAGTTGGTTCCCTAGTAAATAGATTGACCATTATCACTCTACTTCATACCCTCAATGGAACTCCATCCCATGAATGGAATGGTATATTATAACTGGCAAAAAATAGGCCACCACTTTAGTTACAACACAGGATTGTCCAAATAAACAAGCATTAATCATGCACATTATGTAGAGCATAATGCCTCAGAGAGCTTCTGCAAGCAGCTCCAAATGAACTCGGCCAAATTAGACCATCTGACAGCTGTTCCGTGACCTGTGGGAAATGAGTTGGTGGTCTCAGTCCAGTTCCTAGTGGACAGGTGTCCAAAGCACAAAAACTACCTTCACAATTGGGCCTAATTAGCAACCTGGTTGTTGCAGCCGCGGTAGAACCTGGAGCCCATGTCAGCGCCGTGCTGTTGAAGGCCCTTTTTGACCTCAGGTGGCACGTGCCAGCGGCTTAGTGCAGAAACGCATACCGTGGGGCCTGCACAAAGCGTCGTTGCTTCAGGAGAAACACAACGGGGTCCAGGACTGGCTTTCTGCCTCTCGCCTGACTCCCCCAAGCCCAAGACGTCAGAAACAGGGCACTGCTTTAATCCATGGAATGAACATGTTTGTAACACTTAAGTGTTATGAGATCCCACCTTTCAGAAGAGCAAGAGACTCATCTATCCCACAAAAACTTAGATTTCACTGGGTTCCCAACCATTCCTCAAAGTCTCTCCCTTCGCCTCGTTGCCTTCATTGAAACCTGCCTGCTTCTGAGGATACTGTCTCTCCCGCAGCCCTCCCAAGCGTGCAGGTGCTGTTCTCTAAGGAGAACACAACCCGGCACCAGGTATGGGGACGGATTCTCCTCGTTCCTAAATGTCACTTCCAAGGTCATCCATCCCCAACCCCTGCAAACTCCTTCTCTAACACCCAAAGTACTCTATCGATTGACCTTCCATTCAATCCTCCTGTTCAGAAAAGATGTTCACTCCTGGCTTAGAGTCTTCCTCTCTTAACCTCTCCTCTGAAATCATCAGTGGTGATTTCAACACCCACTTGGGTGAACCATAAACACTCTGGCTTCTCAGCCACACATTCCCATAGCTGTTCTCCAGACCTTGTCATTACCAGAAACTGCACCACCTCCAAAAACCTCAATTCAAATATTACTCTCTTGGACCACAACCAGTCATTTCTAGCTCACTGTGATATAGGGCCCTTCTCTACAACTCTCCCACCACATGTAGATCAATCCATTGGCGCACGGCCTTCTCACTATTTATTGACTCCCCCTCCGCCCTCTTCTCTCATGTCATTATTGGCGCCTCACTTTCCCTCATCCTTTACATCCAATCTAACATCAAGTCTTGTCAACTTTATCTCCAAATTATATTCACTTATTTCTTACTCACCACTGTATCCCCAGCTTCTGGCTCACAATACAGACTCAATATAATATTATAAATCAACCACCCTTCAATAAGTTTCCGGCACCAAAAAGGGACTGATTCCATTTTTATGACATTCTGGAAAAAAACAAAATTACAGGAGAGAAATCAGTTACCAGAGCCTGGGGGAAGTGGGAGAGGATTGACTACAAAAAAGGCACAAAGAAATTTTTGAGAATGATGGAACTATTCCATATCTTAAATGCATTATATGACTTTATATTTGTTAAAACTCATCAAACTGTATATTTAAGGGTGAATTTTACTGTATTCTCTCTAAATTCATGTATATCTTTACATTTTCATAGTAAAACATTTTTAAAATGAATGCCAGTATCATGCAAATGTTCTTCAGCTTCTATTTGTAACACACCATATACTTAGACTGCAAATGCAAGAATGCAATGCAAAACAAGGCACAGATTGGCAGCAAATGTTTACAAAACACATTCTGATGAAGGGCTTGTGCTAGAATATATAACGAATTTTAGGGACTTCCCTGGTGGAGCAGTGGTTAAGAATCCACCTACCAATGCAGGGAACACAGGTTCAAGCTCCGGTCCACGAAGATCCCTCATGCCACGGAGCAACTAAGCCTGTGTGCCACAACTACTGAGCTTGAGCTCTAGAGCCCGTGAGCCACAACTACTGAGCATGCATGCCACAACTACTGAAGCCCACGTGCCTAGAGCCCGTGCTCCGCAACAAGAGAAGCCACCACTCACCGCAACTAGAGAAAGCCCGTGTGCAGCAACGAAGACCCAGTGCAGCCAAAAATAAATAAATAAATTTATTTAAAACATAAAGAATTTTACCACTCAATTATGACAGACATATATAAGTTTTATATGTTATACATATTTTATAAGTATATATACATATGTACATGTTTATGTGTATACGAAATCTTAGATGTAGGAAAATCTTTCTCTAATGAAGGTTCGTGGAGCAAGAAAAGTCTAGCAGAAAGCTTTTGCTAAACTGAGATTTTAGTTTCAATATTCTCTTTCCATTAACAATAATTCATGATATCCCAAATAATTCCAAGCTTACCCCAGTCCTTATTCAAGAGCTGTGAAGAAGATAAAAACTTTTCAATTTTATAAAATGCATTTGGATACCAAGGCATCTTGAGCTATAGGGAATAATTAAGGAAAATAATTATATGAAGTTCATTAATTTGCATCTGCCCCCAAATTTCCACACCTAGAACAATACCTTATGTACAAGAGCTACTCAGTTACATTTTTCTTAAAAACATGCATCGTATATGAAAGGGCGAGCTGTAAGGCAAATCTGAGGAATTATACACTGTTATTAAATGTGCTTTAAAGAATTAAGTCTGGGGGCTTCCCTGGTGGCACAGTGGTTGGGAATCCGCCTGTCAATGCGGGGGACGCGGGTTCGTGCCCCGGTCCGGGAGGATCCCACATGCCGCGGAGCGGCTGGGCCCGTGAGCCATGGCCGCTGAGCCTGCGCATCTGGAGCCTATGCTCCACAACGGGAGAGGCCACAACACTGAGAGGCCCGCGTACAGCAAAAAAAAAAAAAAAAAGAATTAAGTGTGTCAGCTACGAACTGGCATTTTCCATTGGCACTTGCCATCTACCTCTACAAGGATTAAATCATGCGCTGCTGCAGCTGCTGACTTTCAACACCCCCTGAAAGGAGCTCAGGGTGGAGGGCAGAAATGAGGCACTCTGTGCTCTGGGAAAAACTGGCAGAACAGGTCTTCAGATAGTTAGATATTTTCAGGAGCCAATTTTATGAGCCTAATTCTCGTATCTCCTCGTATCTAGAAAAGCACTAAAATCCTTCATGGTGACGTCAGCTCCTCGTGACTAGCAGTCACCGGCACAAGACTAGCAGAAACCTTCTGTAAAAAATATGTGCTTGATTGCATGTATTCCCCCCTTCATCAAAATCACATCTATACTGACCTTCTCCACTGCCTCTCTGGAACAGTTTCTCGGAGCTATTTGGGATGCTGTCCCCCGGGCTGCAGTCCTCATTTTGCCCCAAATAAAACTTAATTCGCAAATCTCATGTTGTGCATTTTTTTAAGTCGACAAGTCTTATAAATGTGTGCCTGTAACAAAGGTGCCCACTTTCTTGAAGACATATGTAGTATCTATAATTTTATCTTAGTGTAAAATCATATAACTGTGTCAGTGTAAATAAAATCATACCCTTTCATAATTTTATTGAACTGTCTGCAAGATTACCAGGGCCATCACATACAGCTGTGTTAGTTGCATCTTCAACAAAGGCATGCGGCCCACGCAGAAGTGCTTTGAAATCTAGTCCTTACTCTGTTGCAAGCCTTGTGTCATCACTGATGGGAAGTGGCACCTTTTTTCCTAATTATCCTCCTAAATAGGAACCTTTATATAATTTGTGAGCTCAGAAGGTACACCTTTTTTAACACACACAAAGGTATTGTGAATACTTGAAGTGGTCCTAAGAACCATTACCCTTTCTTTAAAAAAATCTCAGAATAACCACTCATGCTAAGAATTAAATACTCCAAGTTCTTCTCCATTCTTTCAATATATCATATATAGAATATCTCTGACAAATATAGGTAGAAGAGAACATTAATTTTGCTTAAGAAATGACTGACAATCTTTAAATTGCCATGTAATCTATTTCATGCCAGTCACTAGCTAACAAACAAATAAACAAAACCCCTCATATACATACAAAATTCAATTCTGATATAAGATCTTCCCATCTTCCCTAAGGATGGCCAAATTTTTATTGCTCTCACTGAGCTGTGAAAAGTTGATCATTCTGCGTACACAGAAAAAAAACAAAAGCCTGAACTTGTAGCAAAACAAGATTATACAGAGAATTTGCAGCCAATTGCAATTAATAGTACATTTTGCTTTGGGATACCAGATAAAAATGTTACAAATATATGCCACTACTCTCATCCTGCCTTCAGCAACTATGACAATAACTTCTAAAATCTTTTCTTCTGATGTATCTGTAAACAATTAGCATCTCTTTGTTAAACTCTAATTGCTCTTCTTACACAGCTGTGTCACTGTACAGCTCAAGAAAGAAGGTCCAAGTGTTAAGGCGGTTATTAATAAAATAGTGCCATAACAAATGAAAGGGTTTGGGGGGTTCAAGAAAAACAGATCTCCCTCACACCCTTTGGAAACCCAAACCATAGACTATATCTTAAATGCTGAGTTTTTCTTTGTTCCTGCTCTCTTAAATATATATCCTCTTCTCTTAAATATAAATCCATATTGGAAGGCACAAGAATGTAGAGGTTGACTCCTACAGTGATGGTGGGAATGTAAATTGGTGCGGCCGATATGGAAAACAGTATGGAGGTTCCTCAAAAAACTAAAAATAGAATTGCCATATGATCAAGCAATTCTACTCCTGGTGCATATATCCAGACAAAACTATAATTCAAAAAGATAAATGCACCCCAATGCTCACTGCAGCACTATTTACCACAGCCAAGATATGGAAACAACTTAAATGTCCATCAATAGATGAATGGATAAATAAGAGATGGTACATATATACAATGGAATACTACTCAGCCATTAAAAAGAATGAAATAATGCCATTTGCAGAAACATGGATGGACCAAGAGATTAACATACTAAGTGAAGTAAATCAGAAAGAGAAAGACAAATACCATATGATATCTCTTATATGTGGAATCTAAAATATGACACAAATAAACCTATGAAACAGAAACAGACTCACAGACATAGAGAACAGACTTGTGGTTGCCAAGGGGGAGGAGTGGTGGGGGAGGGTTGGGAGTTTGGGATTAGCAGATGCAAATTATTATATATAGAATGGATAAACAACAAGACCCTACAATATAGCACAGGGAACTACATTCAATATCCTGAGATAAGCCATAATGGAAAAGAATATGAAAAAGAATGTGTATATATATATAACTGAATCACTTTGCTGTATAGCAGAAATTAACACAACACTGATTTCAACTATATTTCCGTAAAATAAATTTTAGAAAAAGAATGTAGGGGCTTCCCTGGTGGCTCAGTGGTTGGGAATCCACCTGCCAATGCAGGGGACACGGGTTCGAGTCCTGGTCTGGGAAGATCCCACATGCCGCGGAGCAACTAAGCCCATGCACCACAACTACTGAGCCTGTGCTCTAGAGCCCGCAAACCACATCTGCTGAGCCCACGTGCCACAGCTGATGAAGCCCACATGCTTGGAGCCCATGCTCCACAACAAGAAGCCACCGCAATGAAAAGTAGCCCCCGCTCACCTCAACTAGAGAAAGCCCATGCATAGCAATGAAGACCCAACGCAGCCAAAAAAAAGAATGTGAATGTGGAGGTTGAGAACATGGTCTCTTGAGTTAGACTGCATGGGTTTGAATTCCAGCTATTCCACTGACAACTGTGTGACTGGGGCATGTTACTCAACCTCTCTGGGCCTCGGTTTCTGCATCTATAAAATGGGGCTAGTGAAAATTCATAATACTGTGAGGATTACATGTCTTAACAGCTATAAACAGCTTAGAAAAGTACCTTGCATATATTAAATGCTCAGTATGTATTAGATAAACAATGTTTGTTTTTATTTATTGATGTATACCTTCCCTTTACCAGTTTGTTTGGGTTTTTTTGTTTGTTTTATTTCATTTTTAAAATTTTTAACTCACACTTGCAAACTACCCACATCCTCAGTTACTGGCAAAGCTGAGGACTAATATTCAAGTCCACACAAACTACTCATTAGTACTTCAATATCACTATAGCTAAAGCAAAAGAAAAGATTTTTTTTTTCTGGGAAATAGTTGCAAAGGGCTGGCAATGTTCATTGAAAATCCCAAGTCAGTTCTAAACCTTAGAGTTTTTCACCCTTCAATGTGATACAATATAGAATGACAACATTCCCATCCCTTTCTACTTGAGAAACTCCAAAAACTGTTTGTCCCAGAAATATCTTGACATGTTGGAAGTTTTCAGCTTCAGGAAATGAAATGTTCTACAGTAGAGGATTGAGATATCTGCAAATCTGACATGAAATTACTTCACTTAGTATAGAAGAGGACTACTCTTCAAGAAGAAAAGCCTGATATGAAGCCCCTGTACATTTTAACCCACATTTAGTCTCTATTTGTATGTCCCACAGTCACACAACTTATTTGGCAAGTTCAGTAACCAACAATATAGTTTCCACACTGAATCACATAAGCTACCTCTGTGTGCTAGTAACTAAATCCCTAGCCAATAGTGGATTAACAGGAAACATATTTAATTTTTTCACAAATAGGCTGTAAGTAGGTGGCTTCCTCCTTCCTCACTTTCTGCCATCCTCAGCAGGCATCTCCAGCCTCAGGTTTGCTGCCTCATGGCCACAAGGTGGCTGCCTCTGCTCCAAATCATGAACTCACATGGCATATTCCAAAAAAGGAGGGAAGAGAAGGAGCCTCCCTTTGGCATTTCTCTATCTTTTCCAGCAGCACACCTCACCCCAGTCCAGCAGATGTGAGCAGAACTGAATCATATGGCCACCCTCAGCTGCAAGGAAATATGAGAAAGTAAATTCCTGGTATTTCCAGCCTTTCATGGGAAGAGGGAAAGAAGAAGAATGGCTATTGAATAAGCAACAAGAGCATCTGCCACAAGTGCCTATAATAGTCTTTCCCTGATTTTCCTTCTGGAAAATTCTTATTCATCCTTTAAGACACAGCACATATGCTACTCCTTTGGCAAACCTCCCCGACCCCATCCCAGGCAGTGCTAAGTGTTGATTCCTTAGTGATCTGACAGTTCTGTATACATGTGCACATAAATTAGAACCACCTTGCATTGTGATTGTCATTAATGTTTGTTTCCTCACCACATAGTGAACTTCTGGAATGGGAAATATATATGGTAACCACTGTATCTCAAATGTCTATGACAGTATGGTTGAAAAAATTAGATCTAATTATTTAAACTATGATGATAAAACTAGTCCCAAATGATCACACATATTTTGTGCTAGATTAGGCAGCATATGAAATCACCAAATAATGCTCTGAAAGACAGGAAAGAAACTAAATGTAAGGGCAAATTGTGTTCATGATCACCCAGGTAATTAGAGTCACTCTTTTTCGATGGGATTTGTCTGGAATAACAGACAAAAGAGATAGAACATCCAGCGTCAGCCCTGGCTCTACCCCAGGAACAGGGCTTTTATTTTTTTTTTTTTTTTTTTTTTTTTTTTTTGCTGTACGCGGGCCTCTCACTGCTGTGGCCTCTCCCGTTGCGGAGCACAGGCTCCGGACACACAGGCCCCGCGGCCATGGCTCGCGGGCCCAGCCGCTCCGCGGCATGTGGGATCCTCCGGGATCGGGGCACGAACCCGTGTCCCCTGCATCGGCAGGCGGACTCTCAACCACTGCGCCACCAGGGAGGCCCAGGAACAGGGCTTTTAGAACTTCAGAATATGGACCACATGACTCTCATAATGCCTGGGCCCATAATACAAGCTTCTGTTACTGATGTCTCAGAGAAGAAATATTAAACACTCTTAGAGCCCCCAAAACAATGACCAAACCAGTAACACAAAAAATCCAGGACTCCTTCCAGGTCTAGGGCAGGAAAAAATTGTAAGATAAGTCTAGAACCTCTTGTCCTACCAGATAGAAGAGAAGCTATCAGGCACTACTAGGGCCACGTCAAGAGAACTCGGGATCCAACGTGAAATGACTCACTGGCCAAAGGTGGGACAATTTGAACATCAATAAGAATAATAACTGCAATAGATTGAAACACATCAAATGTATTTAGAATTACAAACTCCTAATGATACGTTAAATCAGTCATCTTTAGAGGATTCTAGGGTATCACTGTAAAAACTGATGGGAAAAGAATCAAGTATTTATCTTGCCTTTCTTATAATAATTTCTTTACCACTGGGTACCAAATAGTAGATGAGGGGAAGTTTCTCTTTATAAAAGTATTAGACCCAATTATAATTCCCTTAATTAATTTTTAAAAGATTGATAGGATTAGAATATCACCACTTTGTAATCCCTAATGAACTAACGACCTAGGCATTAATCATCCACAGCTGTTAACATTACAAAACATCACGTGCATCCTAATGGAAGAACACCTCTATGAAATAGTATTGTCACAAAGAAAAAACATTGAAATGGAATCTGATTAAGCCTCTAGATATAACTTCAAAATTTAGCAAAAATACAGAGGAAGAAGGACAAGTTACTTATCACCTTAGAGACACAATCAGCAAAATATAGACCATGGGAAAGTGTATAGGACAAAGCAGTTTCTTCAACCAACAAATTACAGGAAGAAAAAGCAATGGAGGAGGAAACTTGTAGATTAAAAATGACTTAAGAGATATATCCACTAATTGCAATGTACGGATCTCATTTGGATCCTGATTCAAAGAAACTGGTTTTTTTTAATTATTACATTTATGAGACAATTGAAATATGTTTTAAACACTGAATAGATGTTTATCATATTAAGAAATTACCGTTTTAAAATGTTAGCTGTTGATAATGATATTTGGTTGTTTTTTTTTAAGTTCTTGTCTTCTGCACATACGTACTGAGATATCTGCAGATGAGGAGGTATCACGTTTCGGATGTGCTCTCGGGTGATCTGAGGAGGAAGGATGCGGGGGTGGATGGAACCAACTCGCTGTGATTTGCAGGCTGTTGCAGCTGTGTGGTGAGTGCATGGGGATCCGTTATAATGGTCTGTCTACTTTTGTATATGCTTGGAGTCATCTACAGTGAAACATTTTAAAATGCTTTCCTAATTCAAAATATTAGTAAACCAAAAAAAAAAAAAAAAAAAATTTAGCTGCCGTAGTTCACTAAGGTAATAGAAATTAGACAAGATTGGGCAAGACAAAGTGTTAGATGGAATTTGACCAGCAGCCTATAAGGAAATGACTCATTTTCAAAGGTGGGTAAAAAATCAACACATAAGCTACAGTTTGTTAGGGCTGCCGTAACAAAGAACCACAGACAGGATGGCTTAAACACCAGAAATCTATTCCATTACAGTTCTAGAGGCTAAAAGTCCAAGAGCAAGGTGTCGGCTGGTTTGGTTTCTCCTGAAGCCTCTCTCCTTGGCTTGAAGATGGTGCCTTCCTGCTCTGGTCTCACACAGCCTTTTCTCTGTGCGTGCATCCCTGGTATCTCTCCATGCGTCCCAACTTCCTCTTCTTTTATTTTTAATTTTTATTTTATATTGGAGCATAGTTGATTGACAATGTTGTGTTAGTTTCAGGTGTACAGCAAAGTGACTCAGTTATACATATACATGGATCTATTCTATTCCAAATTCTTTTCCCATTTACGTTATTACAGAGTATTGAGCAAAGTTCCCTGTGCTATACAGCAGGTCCTTGTTGGTTACCTATTTTAAACATAGCAGTGAGTACATGTCTTCTTATAAAGACACCAGTCAGATTGGATGAAGGCTCACCCTACTGACCTCATTTTAACTTAATCATGTCTTTAAAGCCCTATCTCCAAATATAGACACATTATGAGGAAGTGGGGGGCGGGGATTGGGGCTTCAACATACAGATTTGAGGGGGTCACAATTCAGCCCATAACAGCTGCCATACGCAGCAATCCTACCTCGTGAGCTAACATTCTGGGAATTGGTCTGACAAGTCAACCTCCCTCCACAGACCTGAAAAAATGTCAGGCATTAAGTCAAGGGTGGTGGAATACTTCACTTCAATTAACTCCGTAAAGATTCTAGGCCTCCAAGAAATCAAACCAGGTCTAAAAGATATTCTGCCTAGAAGAAAATAAGAGTATTCCATGGAGAAGGATTAAAAAGGAAAGTCTCAAAAATATGGTGTGCAGCTTCCCATCCAAACCTAATGAACCTGCCAGAGCTTGGATAACCAATGTCTTTCTGCCTTTGCTTGAAGCACCTTATCCCATGCAGAGAAGGGAGGCGTGCAGAGAAAAAACATCTTTGCCTGCAAACAACGCTGCAACTAGTCAATACAAACCCCTCTGTGTACCATCTGCATTAACAGGGAGAGACGCTAACAGGGAGAGACACAGGAAATTTCCCATCACGAGCAACAACAGGGCTTACCCTCCAGCACCCCACAATCCCCCAAATGGCCCCCATACATGTTCTCTCCACCTGGATTCCCTGCCAACATCTTGTTCAAGGGTTTGGCCAGAACAAGCAGGGCATTCTGTTCACAGGTGGTTTGCTTTGTCCCATTCCAAATTTTCTAGGCACCTAAACAGATCACAGCACTCTGCCCTCTCTTACCCTCTCTCTCCCATCAGTCTGCCAATGAGAGACAAACTGTGATGGTTTAATTAAGGTGGCATTGTTTTGCCACTTTAAATTAGGGTACATTTCCAGGGACACACTCCCCTAAGCCCTCCACTTCCCTATCCTTTATAAGAACTTACTTTACTCCAAGGTCTTATCTAATCAAACATACTGGCTAAGCTGGCATCATCGTCAGCTCCAAACCAACCACTGAAGCCTGTCAGACCTACCTGCATCGAGCTTTACCTTCTCACATTAGCTGAAATGTAAGAAGAGTTTTTTCTAAAACAACTCTGCACAAGTTTGTACCTTCATGTAAGGACTTGCCCAACCTTGTTCAATCCCTGCTTTCAGATATGCTAATTCTTAGATTTCTCCTTCACAGCACTTACTGCCACAAAAGGGTCCTTGGTCCTTCATTCATCAGACTGACATATTCCCCTTTTATAAGACCACTGGCATTCCTGCAGCCAACAACCCCCAATCGTTTTGTGTTCCCAAGTTCCCCCAAAACTCCTAGTCTAAATCAATGCCACCAAGTAATATCTTGAAAAAGCTAAAATGCAAGGGAAATATGCAATATGCACTGGAAAAAGGCTAGAGCAGAGGGCCTCACGGACAAAGCCATGGGCAAAAGGAAGAGACCTGAAGCCTGCAGTATTGGAGAGAGCCACACACACCCCAGGAGTTCTGCTGGAGGGAGCAAAGAAAGGGTTGTGCCGAACAGGAACAAAGACACAGACCTACTTGAGAATGGACTTGAGGATATGGGGAGGGGGAAGGGTAAGCTGTGACAAAGCGAAAGAGAGGCATGGACATATATACAGTACCAAACGTAAGGTAGATAGATAGTGGGAAGCAGCCGCATAGCACAGGGAGATCAGCTCGGTGCTTTGTGACCGCCTGGAGGGGTGGGATAGGGAGGGTGGAAGGGAGGGAGACGCAAGAGGGAAGGGATGTGGGAACAGATGTATATGTATGACTGATTCACTCTGTTATAAAGCAGAAACTAATAAAAAAATTAAAAAAAGAAAGGGTTGTGCCGGAGAGGAAGTGGGGTGATGAGCCGGGGGACCCTCCACCGAGGCGTGGCAGCAGAAGGTGTCCTTGTCCCCAACTTCCCCAACCACACTCTGCTCTCGAGACCTTTCCCCCCATGCTGTCCAGATTGGAGCACAGACTCTTGGAAATCAGGAATCTGGGCTTTGATTGGGGCACTGATCAGCCAGAGCAAAGGACACCGTGGGAAACCATTACATACCTTCCTCTGGGTACAGTGGAAGCATGGAAAGGACCTGCACTTTGTTTTTTTGGTTTTTTGGTTTTTTGGTTTTTTTGCGGTACGCGGGCCTCTCACTGTTGTGGCCTCTCCCATTGCGGAGCACAAGCTCTGGATGCGCAGGCTCAGCGGCCATGACTCACGGGCCCAGCCACTCCGCGGCATGTGGGATCTTCCCGGACCGGGGCACGAACCCGTATCCCCTGCATCGGCAGGCGGACTCTCAACCACTGCACCACCAGGGAAGCCCCAGGACCTGCACTTTGGAATCAGGCAAATTTGGTTTCCAACCCAGACTCTTCTACTTGCTATCTCTATAGATTTGGGCAAATTACTTAACTTCCCTGAACCCCCATCTTCTTATATGTAAAATGGGATAATACCATCAAAAGGTTACTTAAAGGATTAAATGAAATATGTAGATAAAGCGCCTGCCGCACTGTATGGTTCAATAAATGTTTTCCCTTCTAGAAAATCTCCCGAGAGCCAAGAAAAAAAGGGAATAATAATTAACTATGATATCTCTCTCATTATCTAATAACAGGAACATATAAATATCTCAGAAGAGACAAACGTTCCCTTAATCCTAGAACCCTGAGATAAATGATTAGATTAAAATGTATTAAATTAAACGAGACATTTAGTTCTTCCGTCTGCCACATTCCAATGGAAGAGTTTCAATAATTGTGGAATAGAACCAAAAGCTTAGTGGGTAAGGGAAATGTAGACATTTATCTTCTGCAGCGTTCTTTGGTTCTAGGTGTCAACAACATCAGTGTAATGTAATGCACCAGAACTAAGATACAGCCCAGCTATCCAATTTCTTGCGGTAAGACCCTGTGTGACTCCCATAATGATCAACCATGGTTCTGAACTGTGGCTGCACAGGTCCCACCCCAGATCAAATAAATCAGGACCTCTGGGGGTAGGACATAGGCATCAGTCTACTCTAAACCTCCTTAGACAATTCTAATGTGCTGCCAGACTTGAGAACTTCTGGTCTACAGCATCAGCAGAAATGTGGTTACAGAGGTCCCTGGGAGGCAAAGAAGGTTGTGCTGCCATCTGACGCCAGGGCTGCCAAGGAATTGGGTTCTAAAACTCCAAACAAGTTCACAGCAGAAGAAGGCTCAGAAGGGCTTGAGCAAAGGGAGAGATTTACTGAGAAGTTAACTGACCTACAAAAACGCCTTTCTAATTTTATAATTGACACTCTATTTAATGCTAAAAGAAAAGGTAAAATAAGTTTGCTAATGAAAACAACTAAATGTCTTTCAATAGAGAAATTGATAAATAAATTATGATATTTTATAGAAGTTAAAAATGAATGAATTAGATCTCTGTGTGTTAACATGGATAGATCTTGAAAACACACTAAGAAAAACTGTTGAACAATACATAAACTATAATACCACTTAAGTAAAATTTTAAACACAAAACAGTATTATATATTATATTAGATATATAATATATATAGCAAAAGGAAAAAACATAGATCTGACAGGTAAAAAAAAATAAGATATTGATTACTTGCTGGGCAGAAAGGTACTAGAAAGATAGAACACTTTTCATCGTAATGCATAAACTTTAACTGGATATTTGTTCAGGGTTGGGGACAAAGATTAGCCATAAAAGGCATTCCTGAACAACTAGGGGAAGTTTAACATGGACTGAATGCTAGATAATTTCATCAAGTTACTGTTAATTTTTTTAGAGATGATGTTATTACGATTTATGTAGAAAATAAACCTTAATAATAAATCTTAGGAGATGCATACTGAAGTCAAACGATGTCTATGACTTACTTTCAAGTGGCAAAATACATGTGTCATACACACACATATATATATATATATATATATATATATATATATATATATATATACACACACACACCACACACTCACACACCAAACAGATAAAATTGCCCTAGGGCTTAGTAAGCTAAAAAGAGTAGAGAAGTCCCTATGCGGCTGCCTGAAATAACTACCACAGTGGTTGTGTCTAGGAGATTTGCAGACGAATGTTGATGTTTCCAGACCCCAAATCCCCCAGTAGGAGAGTGAAGGCCAGAAAGCCGAGGCTTGTTTCTCTAGCCGAGCCTATGCTTGGATGATTTCTACTACCTGCAGGACCAATCTGTCCCCTCAGCACACTCTGCTCTCTGCCATTACAGGTCCAATTAACACACAGAGCAATTTTCTGTTTATTTGTCTCTCTCCCCAACCAGTCCGGGAGCTTCGTGAGGACAGAGACCATGTCTGCCTTTTTGCTGTTGTCCTTCTGGCACCTAATACAATGCCTGCCACATAGTAAGTACTTAATAAATATTTGTTTAATTAATCATCTTCCAAGGGGAGGATGCCCCATCGCTTCTCCTTGTCTACCCATCCACGCCACAGGACACAACAGATTCCATAAACATGCCCCTTAGAGTTCATTTCTGATCAACAAATGCTTGTTAAAGTGCTGTGTGCACTGAAGTCACAGGTGAAGCTGCCACAATCCCTGTGCCTGCCCAAAAGTTACTTTAAAAAGTGTTTATTTGCAGCTATAGAAAAAGCTCGCGTGATGTGATTTGATTAACCTAAATATTCTTTACTCTCCTGCTCGTCCAGAGCATTTACTATCTCTCTGAAATCCTAAGGACAGTGCTAGGCAGACACAATCATCTGCTCATCTACACATGTAACTTAATTAGATTCAGGAATTCTTTATACCATAAGTGAGTTATAGGCTGAGTAACCAGATATTTCCCCCCTTGTAATTGACATAATGCCTGGTGCTTGTATCCTCATTTAGTGTTCACAGTCAAATACTGTATCCTTACTGTACGTACTCACAACTTAAGTACACATATTTCATTCAAAAAGTTACCTGGAACACTCACAGTTGGGTAGCCAGGGGTATTCTCATTCCCTTATAGTGGCTAAGAGAGTGTCCAGAAAGACCAGCCTGGCTGACCAGGAAAGTATTACTAGAGAAGAGATGAAATAAGAGAGAAAAGAGAGATGAAATAGGTCAATAATGAAATTCCCCTAAAAAATTAGCAGGTGAGGAAATATAAGAGCTATATTTCAGCAAGAAATATGATTCTCCAGAAATATGGAAAGACAAAGGACAAACGGAAGAAACAAAAGGAGGAAGTAAAGAATGAATAAGCAGAACTCATGATCCACAAAATGAGCAGGTCAAAAATACTACTTTGGGGCCTCCCTGGTGGCGCAAGTGGTTGAGAGTCCGCCTGCCGATGCAGGGGATACGGGTTCGTGCTCCGGTCTGGGAGGATCCCATATGCCGCGGAGCGGCTGGGCCCGTGAGCCATGGCCGCTGAGCCTGCGCGTCCGGAGCCTGTGCTCCGCAACGGGGGAGGCCACAACAGTGAGAGGCCCGCATACCGCAAAAAAAAAAAAAAAAAAAAAAAAAAAATACTACTTTGAGGGATTTCCCTGGCAGTCCAGTGGTTAAGACTCTGCACTTTCACTGCAGGGGGAACAGGTTCAATCCCTGGTCCGGGAACTAAGATTCTACATGCCGCATGGCCAAAAAACAAATACTACTTTGAAAGACATGTCAATAGGTACAGGAAGCTGATACACCAGGCCTTCCTAATTCAAACCTTCCTACCTAACGCAATCAACGTGTGAGAATTTCTGTCAATTGCATTATTTATGAATGTATGAGAGAAGTTTACCACTTAAAGTAGTCCTTTTGGTAAACTATAATTTTTTAATAAAGAATCACTCAGCGGGCTTCCCTCGTGGTGCAGTGGTTGAGAGTCCACCTGCCAAGGCAGGGGACACGGGTTCGGGCACTGGTCCAGGAGGATCCCACATGCCGCGGAGTGGCTAAGCCCGCGTGCCACAGCTGCTGAGGCCTGCACGCCGAGAGCTGGTGCTCCACAGCAAGGGAGGCCACCGCAATGAGAAGCCCACACTCGCTGCAGCTAGAGAGAGCCCGCACGCGGCAACAAAGACCCCAGGCAGCCAAGGATGAAATAAATAAACAAATAAATTTTAAAAAAGAAAAGAATCACTCAGCAATTTATCTTCCGTGCTGACACATTTTCATCAATTCATTTTGCTGGAACTCTAGAACACCTGTAATTTCACTATTCTCTCTGAATTTGTAACCAAAATATCAAAATTCTCTTCCCAGAAATCCTGAAAATTTTTTGAAATTTTCTTTTGGTTATTTGACATAAGGAAATTGACACTATTTAATCCCCTTCTTAAACCACTGAATTACAAACAAGCCCTTTTAAAAGAAAGATGTAATGTTCTTCATTTTAAAAAATAAATATTGCCCAATTAACATAAATACCAGATGCAACCTATGATTTCCAATACATCTTCATGGAAATACATTTCCAGTATATTTACTAGCTCCATCACCTGAAAAAAACTTTAAATCTCTTATTTTCTATGTTCTTAAATAATACCATCTACTTCCCTTAGAAAATAACTTTTGAAATGTAAAACTAATTACATTACCTAGATTAAAAACAAGAAAGCATTTTTTTTTATTTTCAAAAGAGACTTTTGAACATAAGCTACAGTAGCAATAATCTTTTGCTCCCCCCCAAAAAAAAGCCTCATAGCTATCAGGCTTCAGGAAAGTTCCTCTGTAGCAACCTGTGGCCTGCCCACGAAACTTAATTAGTTTGAGAGATCATGATATAGAACCTCTTCAAACTGGATAGGAGTGGTAGCTCTCTGTGGAGAAATAGAGCAAGCTTTTGTACCAGGTAATTTAAGGAGCAGCAACAGGCTAATATGTAGACAAGAGAGGGTGTAGCATGTGGTGTGGTTCTCAGCAGAGCAGCAGGCCTCTAATGAGGCCCAGTAGTGGATAGCAGCTGGTAAACTTGGGGCTCAAAATAGGAGGGTCTGAGGGCCTTTATTTGCTAACAAAAGACTGAAAATTGCTCAAAGGCCTGAGCAGGCAATGAGAACATGTTCATATGGTGAGCCAGTATATAAATTTTCAAAACAAATATTACAATATATGAATTTACATTGCAATGAGAATCAGAAGAGTTCCATGATTGGAGACATTTTGGTGAGAATAGGTACCAAAATTGGCTACTAAATTTTGTATAAGAAAATCACAACCTGCCCTTCCATTTATTCTGGAACACCCAGACTAAAAGGCACTCAGTGTGTGTTGTAACTATTTGTGTAACCACCCCGACACTCTGTCTGCTCCCTCAGACGAATGACAGTGAAAGCACGATATGGTTTACAGGGCATTACAGAATTAATAGAATGGATACATGACGGAATTACTTCCCAGTTACTCAATAATAAATTAAAAACGTGACAAATCATATAAACCACAAGAAAAAGCTCAAATATCTTGTGAGAAGAGCAGGTGACCTAGACTGACCCAGATCTTAGGAACTGATCCTAAACAGGTTCCTATGGATCCTTCACACAGTTTTCTTTTCTTTCTTTTTTTTTTGCACTTTATTTTTTTATCTTTTTTATTTTACTTTTTAACATCTTTATTGGAGTATAATTGCTTTACAATGGTGTGTTAGTTTCTGCTTTATAACAAAATGAATCAGCTATATGTATACATATATCCCCATATCTCTTCCCTCTTGCATCTCCCTCCCTCCCACCCTCCCTATCCCACCCCTCTAGGGGGTCACAAAGCACAGAGCTGATCTCCCTGTGCTATGCAGCTGCTTCCCTCTAGCTATCTATTTTACATCTGGTAGTGTATATATGTCCGTGCCACTCTCTCACTTCGTCCCAGCTTCCCCTACCCGCTCCCCGTGTCCTCACGTCCTTTCTCTACTTCGCACAGTTTTCAGATAACAAGCGCTGACTTCAACAGTCCTGCTGCCAGGGAAGCACAACCAGGGATTTCCAAAGGAAAACCATTCATATGAATACTAAATATGCTAACTGGGTAAACACTGAACTTTTTCACTTGTCATTTCCTAGCACCACTCTGAGAAATCTCCGAAGTTTGTTTCCACAATTCTGTATCCCCTGAGTAAACGTTTTTAAATTTTGAAGAAAAAGCCCTAGTATAAGTAGGAATCATTCTGTGTGTGCTCTTTTAAGTTAAAGGACAGCACTTCTTGCCTCCATTACAGACCCAAAGCAAGGAAGACTCCTACATAAAAACACTGTCACAGGTCACTGTTCTCCACTCTCTTATAATAACCTGAACTGCCATTAACTGCAGGGAAACCCCCTTAGCAATTCCTACACAGGCCCTCACTGAAGGGCTTTTTTCTTCTTTGGAACCCTATAATTGTTAACTCCATCATTTCTAACTGGTGGTTATTTCTTTTTTTTTTTTTTTTTTTTTTTTTTTGCGGTACGCGGGCCTCTCACTGTTGTGGCCTCTCCCTTAGTGGAGCACAGGCTCCGGACGCTCAGGCTCAGCGGCCATGGCTCACGGACCCAGCCGCTCTGTGGCATGTGGGATCTTCCCAGACCGGGGCACGAACCCACGTCCCCTGCATCGGCAGGCGGACTCTCAACCACTGCGCCACCAGGGAAGCCCTGGTGGTTATTTCTGACTCACATTTTTCCCGTCCTCCCCACATCTAATGCTTCACCACGTTTTTCCAACCCTTCATCTGAAACCTGTCTCACACTTGTAGCCATGCTCCCGTTCTGGCCCCACCATCTCAGCTCTGGAGATGGAGTCTCCGTCTCGTCCTCGTCTTGTCAATGCTGTTCTGCCCTCGAAGGCCTCAAACTCTCTGCTCTACTCTGCTGTGTCACTCCTTGCCCAAGGGCTTGCAGGAGCTCCTCACTTCCTGAAGGAGCTGTCTACTATTAAAGCCTTCTCCCAACTGTCCCAGAGTTCACACTTGCCATTTCCTGGCAGGCACTGCTTCCCAAGGAACCCTCTGCTTCCTCGTGGAGTCACCACACACTGCCTAATTCCATCTCCATACCTTGCCTCAGCCCATCTCCCATGCAGTGGTTTCCTAACTGTTGCACGTGTCTGATATTCAAACTAGGCTGTAGCCAAGAAATTAGTTTTCTGCTGGCACTCAAGTAATTTATCAAACATGTATTGAGGGCACTGAATGAATCAAGTATGATGTTGTTAATTCCCAATAATCCAGATAGACACATATGAAATGCAAGTTACAACCCACATCCTATATCTGATACAATTTTTTTTTTTTTGGCCGCACTACAGGGCTTGCGGGATCTTAGTTCCACAACGAGGGATTGAACCTGCACCCTCGTCAGTGAAAGTGCAGAGCCCTAACCACTGGACCACCAGGGAGTTCCCTCAGTTTCTTCCTCCATTTGGGATGATTCCTGCACAGCCTCTGTCCATTAGAGAAGATAATTACATTGACCGAACAATGACAAATTCTTTCACCTCACCCAATACACACCCGTTTGCTCAACCCCTCTCTCTCGCCTCCCCTTCAACTATGCAATTCATTAAACCTTATTCATTGTTCACAATATTGTATGTAACAGCCTCATTGGAAAGTACCTCATCATTCATTGGTGAATAGGGTAAGTATTCGATCAACAGGACATGTAAGCAATAATTAGCTTAGGGGAAGAAGGTGAGGACATGTAGGTTCACCCTTTTCCTGTTCACACCAGTACTCCCTACCCAGGCAGACACTGCTTCCTTCCAGGCAGATCGTGGTGTCCATGACAGACCAGGAGGAAGAACCCTGAGATCCAAGGAGAGTTGACTTCTATACACAGTGCACACAGCAAGCTGCTCTTTCCAACCAGGAATTCTTTCCTGCTTTCATTCATCATTGTCACTAAGCACACAAATTTTTGTTTATAATCCATGCCGCAGTAAAACTGATAAGACCCCTTGCTTCTGATTTGCTTCAGCAAATGGCCGCAGAAGCAGAGCGAGAAGCAAGCAAGTGCCGTCCACGGCTGCCATCTCAGACCCGTCCCCCACCATCCACTCTCCCTCGTACAGCCCTCTTCAAATCCTGATGAGCTGAGCCCATCAAAAGTCTCCAGTGTATGATCCTCATTCAATTATAAAGTCCATTCGACGTTATTATAGATCATAATGAAAATACCTGCCTCGGGCTAGAGGAGTGGTCCGGTCGGAAGTGAGAGAATAGGAGCCACTCGGCAGGGGTCAAGCAGAGCACCAGGCAGCCAGGGTTGGTGGCCCTAGGGGTCAGTCATTTGTCACAGTGAGCTTCTGGCGACATTACCTAACCTCCTAGATGCCACACTGCAGTTCCCCTACTGACAGATGGAGCCCTTGGTTAAAATATTCCTGGGCTTTGGTAAAAAGACTTATGTCTGGTTTTTGTATTAGCAACTTGCTTTGACTCATAAAATGATCATTTCTAAGATTGATTTTGCTCCGCGATAGTCTTTTATATGCCACATTTTACTAGAAAATCCCAACATTAATGAGTGGGACCTCAGTTATTAGCTTTTACTCCAGTGTGAAGGGTAACACTCAGCTATGTCTTCTCTTGTGTGTGTGAGTGCTCAGACCGCCACTATATTTGAGAATAACATTGCTAAGCACACTCTTACTCACATACTAGTTAGAATCCCCTACTGTGCATAACACAAGTATAATTACCTTTATAATTTCTTCCTTCCCTCGTGGATAAGAAACTCCCAGGGGGAAGCGGGATAAGAATCACCTGATTTGTTCATCAACATACACACAGCCCCAAAGACAATGCCTGTCCATGAAAAAAGATGTTTGCTGAATAAATGGTTAAACCATGTAAATCAGATATTAACCTCAATCCTCATTTTCTACCATCAGGATATCTGTGTCCAGTATTTGGATATAAGATAATGCCTTCCAGGTGCTCCTTAGCTTAATATCTAGTAGGATGAATCATCACCAGTAAATATACCTTATTCAAATATAGAGGAAAGCCAGGAAAATTCCAGGGGAATGGAGACTCTCACCCACATCCCCTCAACTTTCTGTATTGTTATCTTTTTAAACAACAAGATCATTTTCCTCCTTGCCACCCTTGGGTCTTGACAAAGATAAGTTGTTCCTACCACCTTTCAGGAAATCATCCAGCCTGAGTTGAGTCTATGTGTGAACAGGATACAGAGATGTATCTTCAGCCTTTCTTTGGCCTCAAAGTTCATACTTCAGCAGTACCAAAGTACCTATAGTTTATACCTCCATGCCTATGTCCTTCTTCCCTCTGCCTGGAAAACCTGCCCTCAATACCGTGTCCCTCTTCATCTAGTTATTTCCTGCGTGTCCTTCAAGTCTCAGTTCAGGTTACTTCCTCCAGGAAGCCTTCCCTGACTACACTAGGCTACGTATGGCAACCCTCCCTATACTTCCCATAGTACACTGTGCTACCTCTATCATCACACATCACATTATATTAAAATGATGTATTTGCCTGTCTCCCCTAGATTATTAGCTCTGAAAGTGCAGGGATTATGTCTTACTCTTCTTAATTTCCTCAGTTGCTAACACAATGCTGAACAAAAAGTGGGTGCTTGATAAATGTGTAATGAATTGATCAGCCCAATAACTTTTGCTTAGGAAGACACAGAGATAATAAGGCAGGGGAATATCCATAGGCAATACACTTAACATTTGTCTAGAGCAGCAGCAGGGCATGGGTAACAGTGAAACTGTGAAGAGGCAGGGCAAGGTCAAAAAGGTTCTGAAGGCCCCAGGGGGCAGTGGGATTCTGAAGAAGGGGAGGAAGAGGGACAGAAGACATGGCCCTGACTTTCATCCACTGAAGGCATGAGCTCAGTCTAGCACATTAAAAAACAGACTGAAAATATAAACCAATTCAGAAAAATTCATGAATAACAAGAGGTTAGGATGGTCACTCAGATTACATAACTAACTTGTCAAAAAGGACATACTCTTGGGACTTCCCTGGTGGCGCGGTGGATAAGACTCCATGCTCCCAATGCAGGAGGCCCAGGTTCCATCCCTGGTCAGGGAACTAGATCCCACACACATGCCACAACTAAGAGTTCGCATGCCACAACTAAGGAGCTGGTGAGCTGCAACTAAGGAGCCCACCTGCTGCAACCAAGACCCAGTGCAACCAAATTAATTAATTAATTAAATTTAAAAAGACATACTCTTGCCAAGAAAGACCCCTGGACTGGATGGGCCACAATAAAACACTGTGGAATCTGAATCTTGAAGCACATTTTGCTGGTAATGGCACTTTTGTTACTAATCGTGAAACCGTGCACCTCAGATTGGAATTTGAACCCACGTGCCGGGACTCAAACCTGGTCAAAACTCATGGTCTTCTGACTGAGATCACACACCTGGTTTCAGGACTTAATGAAGCTCAGGTTCTTGATGTCTCATGGCAGAAAGAATTCAGTGAGAGACAAAGTGATAGGTAAGAAGTGGATTTATTTAGAGAGAAACACACTCCACAGACAGAGTGTGGGTCATCTTGGAAGGCAAGAGAGGCACCAGGGTATGGGGTTGTCAGTTTTCATAGGGGTGGGTAATTTCATAGGCTAATGAGTGGGAGGAGTATTCCAGCTATTTCGGGAAGGGGCAGGGATTTCCAGGAATTGGGCCACGACCCACTTTTTGATCCTTATGCTCGGCCTTGGAACTGTCATGGCGCCTGTGGGTGTGTCATTTAGCTTGCTGATGTGTCACAATGAGCGTATACTGAGGCTCAAGGTCTAGTGGAAGTTGACTTGCCTGCCATCTTGGACCCATTTGGTTCTAATCAGTTTATGTCATGTCCTCAGGCTATGTCATTCTTTCAAAGGTTGTGCCCTGCCCCCTTCCCTCCTGTTTCAACTGGGTGATTTTCCATTTGAAAGTCCTGGCTTATCAGGAGAGAGTGGGAGCATCTCATTTTTCACTTATCCACCACCACCTTTATTCACCGCCATAGTCACATTCTTACTTCTGCGTAAAACGGGCAGAATAAAGTTTGGAAAAAATTCAAAGCATTAAGTATCAAGATCTCTATTAAGACAACCTATATCAGAAATAACATACAACTTACATTATCTCCACGACTATGAACTCTTTTTGCTGACTAATTAGCACCCAGTACAAGAGGTTCATCATAACAACAGAGAGAAAATTTGCTTTGCAAAATGTATCTGTTGTTGTTTTATCTTTTTGTTTGGGTTTTTTGGGCCATGCCATGCAGTTTGCGGGATCTTAGTTCCCTGACAGGGACTGAACCCGGACTCCCACAGTGAAAGCGCTGAGTCCTAACCACTGGACCACCAGAGAATTCCCTGCAAAATGTATTTTATCATGAAAAGAAATAGCTAAGTCAGAATTTTTTTATGTATTGTTTTTGAATACAAATTCCAGAAAATGTTAGGAAATAAGGGTTACCTGTAGGGTTCTGGGGTCAAATAAATTTCAGAAATACTGAATTAAATACAGACAGACAGGCTTCTTTACTGAAGGACTTCTCAGAGTAGTTATTATGTTAACATTCATTACAAATCTCTAACAGGATAGTATCTTTTTTTTTTTTTTTTTTTTTTTTCTTTTTGCGGTATGCGGGCCTCTCACTGTTGTGGCCTCTCCCGTTGCGGAGCACAGGCTCCGGATGCGCAGGCCCAGCGGCCATGGCTCACGGGCCCAGCCGCTCCGCGGCATATGGGATCCTCCCAGACCGGGGCACGAACCCGTATCCCCTGCATCGGCAGGCGGACTCTTAACCACTGCGCCACCAGGGAGGCCCCAGGATAGTATCTTATGCAGTAGTTTGTCAACTTACTTGAAAGCCCTTTTTCTTTTCTTTTTTTTTTTTTTTTTCCTTTTTCATAGCATATACTTTGGGAAACCTAGGCTAAATTTCTTGAAAGGTGACTGGATATTCCTGAACCAGTTAGTTGGCCAGTAGCTAGCAACCCACCATGTAAATGGTAGATACCAGTCTCTGAAACCATATGCTGGCTTCACAGCTGTCAGTCCCCTTACAATACATGATAACCCTGGGCATGGTCTTCTCCCAGCTTCCCAGAAACCCCACAGAGTGGCAGATGCCAAGAAGAATCAGCTGAAATCAAGTGACCTGCATCCTTGGGTAGGAGGAAGTTAAGTAGTGCAATCAAACACACTAACATGTCAATACTGCCAAGGAAATCTTAACAGATATCTATTATCCAGTCACCCACCTTTCACTAGATTGAAATATCAAAGGAAAGCAAGACTGCACCAGAATTTTAAATAGATCATCTAGTTTTATTCCAAATTGAATTAAATTGAAATTATGGATCAAAAGTGCCCTAAGGAAAATCTTCTAAAAATTCTGGGCACATAAATTAATTTGGAGGAAAGAAAAATAAGGAAAAGCAGCAGCACTAGAAAAATCACAGCCAATTGCAGAACAGGTTGGAAAGTCAGCCAACAGGAGCTGGAGATAAAGCTGTAAGAGACAAACCACAGTGGACTCCACTAATTTTCTGGGTCCTGCTTTACGCAGAGCTCTGCTGTAAGAAAAGCAGCCACTGCCGACTGATCGCACACAAGTTGCTTCACACTGCAGGGTAAGTGACCCTACCACACGGGCCACAGCTAAATGGACTGGAGATGGAGCTAAACTCAAAGGTGGCCATTTGTAGACCAGCCACAGTGAAGACAGGCCAGGATGGAAATCTTACTCCCCCTTGCTTTCTCATCTTTCGGATGGAAAATCTGATCTTCTTAATGAAAATGCCTCTAACTTTGAGAGAAGCTATGTGAACTGAAAGAACACAGGCGTGAACAGAGAAACAGATTTACCTAATTATACCATTCTACTCTATCTTATTTCTCTTCAAAGTCTAGAAATTCTCAACCACATCTACTGATTTCCTCTGTTCAAAATGTTCAGTTAATGCACTTTGTATAATGAAATTCTCATTTTTCTCATTCCCCTTAATAAAGGGTTAGTATCTTAAAAATGTGGAGTTGTAGAAAGAGATACATTTCACAACTATTAGCCATGGGGGAGAGGAACATTCTTACATGATTTGGTTTCTTATTTATTTTAAAAACAGATAAATTTTTCAAACTCAATTTCCCAAAAGTTTCAAATATAACCATTGATTTCAATTTTCTTCTATTCTTTATCAAGCTTCGAAACAGAAGCTGACTGCCCATCCTATGTCTGGGTGGAAGATGGATAGCCAAAATAAATAGAAGCCATGGATAACCCAGAGCCATATGCATATTCCATTTTTCCTAAAATTTCAATTGTCCATGAAGTTATTCTCCAGGCACAATCTGGTCACTGATACATGAGGTAAGATGATTACAACACTAAATCAGTGGAAGCCAAAATTAGACTCAGTGTAGCTTAAAATAAAGCATTGTTTGTAATACATTAACCTATATTTTTTTGCATTCTGTAAGTACCATGATAATATGCAGTACCTCCTCCAAATTTATTAGAACTGTTCATCAATTTTCAAATCACATTACATTTTTAAATAGGCTTTCATAAAAATTAGTCATTTTCCCCAATGAGGCTCTTTCTTTATTGCTAATTCATTTCAAAAGATTACATAAAAATAGATATATTACCCCCACATTTACAAAATGTTGCCAATCTCCAGATGAGTAGCTGCACACACTTGCAGTTCTAATATGGCTTCTCTTGATCTGTCCAGGAACCAGTTTCTACTGTTGGAAGTCAGCTCCAAGCAGCCTTTTGTTTGTTTGCATCTGCCAGAGGCAAGGCCAGAGGGCCCGGATGTATAAAAGTATCTCACATTCAGAAGGAAGCCCTCAGGCCTTTGTGCCAGTAGATGTGCAAAGAAGCTTAAGTAAGTGTGGGAAAACAGCAACTGCGGATCAGAATTTGCCATAAGGCAAGCCCTAACACAGTTTTTTGTTGTTGGGTTTTTTTTTTTTTCTGGTTTTCCACAGACAGATGGAATAACAGCATAATAGGCTAGGCAAAGGGTCTCCTGAGCTATTCTCTCCATTGTACACACACAACGGAGACAGTAAAGATACAAAGAGACAGTACTTAGGAAGTGTCTCCTTAAGAGCAAAGCCCTCTACTGTTCATTATTTTCATCAAAAAGTTGGAAAGAGGATTGATGCAAAATGCTCCTATGCTTCCCCCGGAAGGGCAGTACATTTGTTTCTGAGGGTCAAACTTGCCCCATGGGTACCAGTCTTCACTCTCTGTGCAAAGACAGGCACTAGGGAAAGGACAGCCAAGACTTTTGTAAGGCTGTATCTTAGCTCAGTGTCACCTAAAGACCTAAATTATGCCCTTTGAAAAAACAGCTGGATATCAGCCGCTGGACATCATCAAGGCAAAGGACAACCAAAAGAGCCAGAAGAAAGGTTTTGGCCACACCCCTCCAGCTGAACCATAGCTTTACAAGAAAACTGAATTGTCACCTGAAATAACTGGGAACAAGAAGGACAGAGAAAGTTCCTAAAATATTCTCTATTGCTGCCTCACCAAGTACATATTTTTTTGAATTTTATACAGCAGGTTCTTATTACTTATCTATTTTATACATATTAGTGTATATATGTCAATCCCAATCTCCCAATTCATCCCACCACCACCACTCCCGCCCCCCGCTTCCCCACCTTGGTATCCATATGTTTGTTCTCTACGTCTGTGTCTCTATTTCTGCCTTGCAGAAAAAATGGTTCATCTGTACCATTTTTCTAGATTCCACATATGTGCATTACTATACAATATTTGTTTTTCTCTTTCTGACTTACTTCACTCTGTATGACAGTCTCTAGGTCCATACACATCTCTACAAATGACCCAATTTCGTTCCTTTTTATGGCTGAGCAATATTCCATTGTATATACAAAGTACATTTTTTTAAATCACTGTTAAATTGTGACTGCTAAACAAGTGAAGGAAGAATGGATAGCAGAAAAGACACCCTTTTCTCAAAATGACTTAAAGAGCTGAAATAAGATTGGCCATGAATTTGTCATTGTTGAAGCTAGGAAATGGAGGCATGGGGCTTAAGTATACTATTTTGTCCACTCTTTTGTACATGTTTGAAATTTTCTATGATGACAATTTTTTTATTATTTTATATTTGTATAACTTTTCAGTTTTTCAAACAAAATATAGCATTGCTATAAATAGTACAATGCTCATTTTAAAGTTCTTTTTTTAAATCTGAGGTTAAGAAAATAGCCTGATTAAAATAAGAATCTACTCCCAAACACAATTATTCCCATAAAATAAGTTGCCTGTAGACACCTAAGAGGGAATAATGTAACTATATTATCCTTTCAGAGAGGTTTAAAAGGGATTTGGGGAGTTCTTCCAAAATTTTTCTAAGTTTTTCTAAGGAATATGATCTTAAGTCAAAATCTGTGATATGGAAAGAAACTAAAAATCACTATATTCCTATCCACTGAGAAGCTCTGCCCAAAAGCAAATGTCTCTAAGAAAGTCATCTGCTTTCTAGTGTCCACTAATGTAGACTGATATATACAAAACGCACTGCAGCATAATTTCAATATATTCTCAGCATAAATGTTTCAGTTCAAAGAGGAAAGCCTTTTTTTTTTCTCTTTGCCAGCCTACTTCTATATGTCTGTACATACGCTGAATGTCGTGTATATGATCCTTTCCTTAATTAGATTTTTTCCCAGCTTTACTGAGGTATAATTGACAAATTTAAATTGCATATATTTAAGCCATACAATTTGATGTTTATACATATATAAAATCACCACAATCCAGTTAATTTTGAAGTTATTCAGCAGTAATATTCAAGCACTAAAGATTTATTTTAAAGCTCTTATTTTTTCAAGCAGGTTCCATTTACGTCATTCAATTGAAGAAAACTTTTATGATTTAATGCTACCAATATATAGTAATGCCTGTGGGCCAGGAACTACAATAACATGGCTTTATATAAGACTAATGAGATAAGATTTGTAGTTAAGCCTAAAAGTGATATTTGGAGTGAAATACATAATAGTTTAGAGAAATGGCTGGATTGGTTTTGCCTAGGTTAATTAAAGTAATGAAATAAATAAATTTTTTTCAAGAATAGGTAGTGACAATTTTCAGCACATCAACTTAAACAATAACGAAGAGATATCCTCCACTCTGTTGAGAAGGGGAGGTAAAAATAAAAATTGTCATTAGAAATCTTATCAAAAACATTAGAAAAAATGAAAAATGTTGCCATTTACAATCATCAGTACAATAAACGCATTGTGTCCAGCAGAGTGATCCGAACCAAGTATTCAGAAATCAGAAAGACGATCCTGTTGCCTGCATAAGTACATTTGACAGTGAGACATGTAAATAGACACTGACAATCAGTGCTCCCTTCATTAAAAACACAAAGTTGGGAGAAGACTGAAATGTAGTTTCCCTGGCAAGCTCCCTATTCATTACTATAAAACTTATTATTTTAAAGTTCATATACCAGGGGTTCTATGATTATGATTTCAATTCTAAGAGTATAATTTTAATAAATAATAACATTACTATCTATTAGTAATGATTTAAAATATGTCATCTATTTGATTCGTTGATGTATTACCTGTATTTTCTCATAAAACAAAACTGAAAAATATTCACATCTGTTTTCATTAGAGTCGACCTCATTTTTTCTCACTGTATTGAGAGCATCCACACCTGAGTATCATTCTCACCATCTTCTTATATTCTGTAAAGAAGAAAGAACTAAGAAGTGGTCAGTCTAGTAGCTCCCTGCAAACAACAATAACTCCCCGTGGATCCAAGTCGGGGAGTTCAGGGGAAACAGCAATAGATGTACCACTTAGCCACAAGGCATCACAAAAGTAGTAATGACCTACGAAATCTGCTGCCTCCCTCTCTTCTTTCTGTTTCTTTTCTTTTTTCTGTCTTCTGACATTTCCAGTGGTGTGGACCGTGAAACAAACAAGCCTCCCACTAGACCAAGGAGAATTAAAACAGACTTGTATATTGACATCTAAAAAAGAAGGGGGAAAAACAAAAAAAGAAAAACAAGGTAACATGAGGGGAAGTATTTCTATTATTGTGACACGAAATACAATAATAGATATAACTAAATATATGTTATTACTTGAGTTGAGCATTAACTTCCATTGGTGTATATAGTGTGTGCTTCACTATATATAGTGCCATTGTCACTGGCAACGGACTTCTGATAAAAACCAAATTCCAGAAGCCTTCTCCAAATGCAATGAAAGAGGTTTCTGAATGGGATTCCGGTATATCTGTATCATTCCTCTCCCCCCAAAATGATAGCCATAATTCTTAATAATAATGGCAAATATTTACAGACAGGATCACAAATATTAATGCACAGTCATCTTATGAAGTAGGTACTATCATTATTCCCATGAATACAATGTTATTACTATGTGGTGTGACAGGTTAAGTGTGGCATCACTCAGCTCTTCCTGGAGGAGAGGAAGGACAAGGGAAATCTCCAGAAGATATACCTTGAGCTGAGACCTGGGGGGTAAGTCAGAACCCAACAGTTAGATGTAGGATGGGTGAAGGACAGCCAGTGAGAGGGACAGCACGTGCAAAGACAGAAAGGTACGGGTAGCTACACATGGCTGCAAGAAGTTATGTATGGCTGGGGCAGAGAAGAGCACTGGGGGCAGTGACTAGAAATAAAGCTGAAAAGAATGACAAAGACCTTGGCCCACCAGGCTAAGAAGTTTCAGTTTTACGCTTCAGACGCTGGAGAGTCACTGGGGGCCCTACAGACAAGTAGATGATGAGATCTACATTTTAGACGGATCACTCTGGTAGTAGTTTAAAAAACAGATTTAAGTGAAACCAAACTGAAAACAAAATAAGCAATTGAGAGTTCAGTTTAATAGTCAGTCCAGGGTAGAAATGATGAGGGCTTGACTAAAGTAGGGGCTGGAGAGACAGAGAAAAGAGATCCTTAGGAGACATATGATGGAGAAATTCTATATAATTTCTCCAGTTCTAACATCATCATTATACTTCAAATGTGTTCACAAAGCACTTTTTTTTTTTTTTTTTTTTGCGGTACGTGGGCCTCTCACTATTGTGGCCTCTCCTGTTGTGGAGCACAGGCTCCGAATGCGCAGGCTCAGTGGCCATGGCCCACAGGCCCAGCCGCTCCGCGGCATGTGGGATCCTCCTGGACCAGGGCACGAACCCGTGTCCCCTGCGTCGGCAGGCGGACTCTCAACCACTGCGCCACCAGGGAAACCCTTTATTTTATTCACCTTACCCAAGCACAATCTTTTGCTTATTTGTGAACAATTCTGCCCTCAAACAAACATACAGAATATATTATACACAGGGACTGATTTCCACCTTTGAAATACAATGTTTAATCTACTCAGATTGTCGTCAATCTCTTCTTCCTATGTGCATCGTTTCTGCCATATGGGTCACATAAAGACACGACCAAGACAACTCTTTTAAATTACAACCAATTGATGTATTTTGTGTTGCTTTCCAGCCTTTGTGATTGATATCCCCTCTTTTAATTCTGAAAAGGGAGGTCTTCCCACTTGACTACAGATTTCTTCAATAGATGGGATGGGGGAATTACTTTTCCTTGTCTCTGTTCATCTCTGTGCCCCACCAGCAAGCACAGTTTTTGGAAAAAACAGATGATACATATTTCACTTAGTTAAATGTAATTGTCCTAATATTCTTTCTGACACACAACCTGTCCATGGTAATCATTAGTCATAGAAAACCACTGTCCTGAATTATCAGTAAATATTAGTTGTTTTATAATTTTCACCTATATAGTAAAGATTCATGAAGAAAAAAATATATATATTGTCCCTTTCTCAAGAAGAAAGAGACAAAAAAAAATCTAGGTTAATAGCAAACTTATCAGAGCTCGAACAGAAGCAAGAGGGGCTGGTACAGAGCAGACATCTCCAAAAAAAAAAAGTGCTAAATGAATGTTAAATTAAAAGATTAGGGCTTCCCTGGTGGCACAGTGGTTGAGAGTCCGCCTGCCGATGCAGGGGACACGGGTTCGTGTCCCGGTCTGGGAAGATCCCACATGCCACGGAGTGGCTGGGCCCGTGAGCCATGGCCGTTGGGCCTGCACGTCCGGAGCCTGTGCTCCGCAACGGGAGAGGCCACAACAGTGAGAGGCCCACGTACCGTGAAAAAAAAAAAAATTAAAGATGGATATTTAGGGTACTAAAATCACTTCCATCAGGAAGCACCCCTGATAAGTTGACCTTCTAAGACCGAAATAGGGGCTTTCATTCCTATGTCAGAGGAACAAAAGGATGAAAAACAGGAAGAGTTTCTGGTCTTAATATTTTTAAGACATTAGCGGACTTAGCGATTTTTTCCTTGCATTTTTGCTATGATGAAATTGATTCTTATACTTAGCTTAAGTATATATCATTAAAGTACAAATATGTATATTGTTTAACAGAGGTTACTTTCATAGAACAAGCTTAATTGTGATTTATTCATTCTTAATTAATTTTTTATTTAAGTATAGTTGATTTACAGTGCTGTGTAAATTCCAGCAAAATGATTTGGTTATACATATATAAACATTCTTTTTTTATATTCTTTTCCATTATGGTTTATCATAGGATATTTCATACAGTTCCCTGTGCTATACAGTAGGACCTTGTTGTTTACCTATTTTATATATAGAAGTTTGCATCTGCTAACCCCTAACTCCCACTCCACCCCTCCCCCACCCACCTCCCTCTTGGCCACCACAAATCTGTTCTCTATGTCTGTGAGTCTCTTTCGGTTTCACAGATAAGTTCATTTGTGTTATATTTTAGATTCCATGTATAAGTGATATCGTATGGTATTTGTCTTTCTCTTTCTGCCTTACTTCAGTTAGAATGGTAATCTCTAGTTCCATCCATGTGGCTGCAAAAGGCATTATTTTGTTCTTTTTATGACAGAGTAGTATTCCACTGTATATATGTATCACATCTTTATCCATTCATCTGTTGATGGACATTTAGGTTGTTTCCATGTCTTGGCCATTGTGAATAGTGCTGCTATGAACAAAGGTGCATTATAGGTTTTTTTTTTGAATTATAGTTTTTCCGGATATACACCCAGGAGTAGGATTGGTGAATCATATGGCAACTCTACTTTTAGCTTTTTGAGGAAGCTCCATACTGTTTTCCATAGTGGCTGCACCAACTTACATTCCCACCGGCAGTGTAGGAGGGTTCCCTTTTCTCCACACCCTCTCCAGCATGTTATCTGTAGACTTTTTAATGATGACCATTCTGACTGGTGTGAGGTGTTACCTCATTGTAGTTTTGATTTGCATTTCTCTAATAAGTAGCAATACTGAGCATCTTTTCATGTGCCTATTGCCCACCTGCATGTCTTCTTTGAAGAAATGTCTATTTTTCTGCCCATTTTTCAACTGAGTTGTTTTTTGTTGTTGTTGAGTTGTATGAGCTGTTTGTATATTTTGGAGATGAAGCCCTTGTCAGTTGCAGCATTTGCAAATATTTTCTCCCTTTCCGTGTTCGTCTTTTTGTTCTGTTTATGGTTTCCTTTACTGTGCAAAAGCTTGTTAAGTTTCATTAGGTCCCACTTGTTTATTTTTGCTTTTATTTCTATTGCCTTGGGATACTGACCTAAGAAAACATTGGTACAATTTATGTCAGGGAACGTTTTGCCCAGGTTCTCTTCTAGGAGTTTTATGGTGTCATGTCTTATGTTTAAGTCTTTAAGCCATTTTGACTATATTTTTGTGTATGGTGTGAGGGTTTGTTCTAACTTCACTGATTTACATGTGGCTGTCCAACTTTCCCAACAACCCTTGCTGAAGAGACTTTTTCCCATTGTATATTCTTGCCTCCTTTGTCAAAGATTAATTGACTGTAAATGTGTGGGTTTATTTCTGGGCTCTCTATTCTATTCCATTCATCCATATGTCTGTTTTTGTGCCAATACCATGCCATTTTGATTACTGTAACTTTGTATTATTGTCTGAAGTCTAGGAGGGTTATGCCTCCTGCTTTGCTCTTTTTCCTCAGGATTGCTTTGGCAATTCAGGGTCTTTTATGATTCCATATAAATTTTAGGATGATTTGTTCTAGTTCTGTGGAAAATGTCATGGGTAATTTGATAGGGAATTGTAATTTGTTCTTGATTGCCATTGTATTTACACAGAACCAGCTTTACTCTCTGCCTATAAAACCTAATATGACCTAATATGGTATAATGCTATTGCCCAAATTTAAGATTATTCTCTTTTTTTGCATTTTTTCATTTTATTTTATTTATTTTTTTATACAGGAGGTTCTTATTAGTTATCTATTTTATACATATTAGTGTTTATATATATCAATCCCAATCTCCCAATTCATCCCACCACCAAATTTATGATTATTCCTTAAAGGAACAATCCAAACTGAAATGGGTGTTATAAGGATCATTAGTATTCCCTGAGCTGTTAAGAGATTTTCCTCAAAGAAATGGCTCCATGGTTAAAAAAACTGGAAAATGCTGTTACTCCTTCCACTTAGAAAATCATATTTCAGTTAAGAATTCTATTTAACTATGTTTAGCTCAGTGTTTCCCAAAAGTATTTGACCATGGAAACATTTTTGTCAAATAACATCTATTAACATCCTATGAAATCTTGGATAACACAGACTAAAACAATTCCCCCTTATTTTAGTAAGTGATTCGAAGCACAGTTCAAGGCAGGTGCTGTGTGCAAATAATTGAGTTACCAGAGTTAGGGGAAAAAAACTACAGACATAACTCGAAAATTATGCACCAGATTCAGGCACTCAGGGAAACTGACTTAGCTGCTAAAGAGGCCAGTGAAACACTATGTCTAACTGTGAGAGGTAGAAGGAGATCTAGACTCCAGGTAACATTTGTGAAAAGGGAAATGCAGAACTGACCTCAAGTGACTCTCCCTGTACACTAGACAACAATAATTAGGTCAGATACAAAGGAAATCTCCAAGCCTGAAAGACAACTGATGCCAAAAGGACAAGGTAAGGAACAACAGGGTCCCTGCCACCAGGCTAAGCTTTAGGGCTGAGTTACAATTCTACAAGGGAAACCATGGTACTCATCAGAAATCATGACCAACACTGGGTAGGAGAGAACTTTATCTACAAGGCAAAATTGGCACTCAAAGCTCATGGCTAGGATGCCAAGTCATAAAGATGATCAGCAAAGTAGTCACTAAATCCAAAAGCCAGGAAGGTGCACATGATGGCACGGCCACATTGTTGATAGACATTCCTTGTCTCTGGAAGAACAGGCTCATGTGGTTAAGACTCAGCACAAAACTGAGAGGCATCAGTGGTTCTAGCTCTGAGAATATCAAAAGGCAGAAGCAGGAAAAATGAGGTAGAGGCTGGTATTTTGAGATTGCCATTCATTTCTTAGAAAGAAAAGGGGGGGGGGAGTTGCTACGATTCAGAAAAGATTGACAGCCCTGTTCTTTTCTTCCTAAACCATTTCTATTCTTCCTTCTCTATTGTTCCCATTCTGCTCTCAAAAGACAATGAAAACGAGAACAAAAACATAACCTTCTCCCAAATTATCCATACAACGGAACAGAACATCTCAAAAGCACTCTGGCATGTGTTATTCTAGCAGAAAACCCTATTCTGTGGAATCACTGGCTTATCATGCTTACCAGGTCACCTAGTTCCACTGTCTTTCATTTAATTTAGTAGTCATTTATTACCTGCTTACTATGACCGCAGCACTGTAAAAGGCACAAAAGGAGAACCAAAGCAAACATAGGCTCTGGAAACTTAGAGACTAGTTAGAGTCAAGAATTTATAAAAGACAACATACAGTCAAGTGCTAAATAGTCTCATCATCATTCACTGTGAAAAGGTGAGGAATTCCTTCCTAAGTAAACACAGAAACCACAGAAGTTACAGTAGAAACTAGATATACCAACAGTTTTTACAGAAGTTACAGTAGAAACTGCTGATACATCTAGTTTTATGAAAACACTGATATATTTCCCCATATTCTATAATCCAAATTGCAAATTAGGAGAAATAAGAAAATAATAAATTTAAGCTAGAACAATAGGAAAGAGTTTCATGAAAAGTAGTATTTGAGCTAAGCTTTGAAGGAAGAGCAGAAGACATTCCAAGTGGGAGACTGACATTCTGAGTGAGAGACTGAAAGAGCATGGCATGTGCAAGGGACAGAAAAGATATTAGCAGAGGTTTCATTTGGGGGATTATGGAAACAGCAATAGATGAGACCAAATTAGGAAGAACTGTAGGTAGAAGAATGGGGAGTTGGGAATTGAGAGGCAGCACAGTTGAAAGTTCTTAAGGATAAACTCACAGAACCACTGAATCAGAGAACCTCAGGGTTATAAAGGACTTCAGAAATCATGTAATAAAATTTTCAACTCAGTGCAATAATAATACCCACATGTGATCATATAGCCACTGCCAGAAAATTTTCAGTGAGAGAAATCAAATGTTCCATCTCTCAAGGGAAAGACTCAAATTGTTAGAAATGTCTTCTTTGTGGAGTTATCATTGTTCTCTTAAATTGATCTATGAAGGTATATAATATTTTTATATATGTCATCCCATTTGCACATGACAGGTAAGTACCAAGAAGTTGGTGCACTGGTCAGCAGAATACATTGGATAGTGACTGTCAGTTCCAAAGAGACCCTAGCACACAGCTCCAGATCCATCTCATTCCAAGAGACCACTAGAAATTGGGTCTATTCAGACAAACTCATTATTATCATGAGATAAATTAGTATCTGAACCTCTCCAAGTTGCTCAGAATTAGACTGAGCTTGGTGTCACACGAAACATTAGGATTTTCCCCAAATGTAATCTAATCTCAAGAAGTAAAAGATGTAAGCAGCCTTTGGTCAAAATATACCTAGTTACAACATTCATGGACCATGTAATTTCTCCCTGCTGGTGAAAGAACGCAGATCTGTTAAGGAATTTCTTGGTGATTCTGAAGCATGTCAGAGTTTAGCATATTAGTTACATTACACTTCTGCAACACTAGGCAATAAATGAGTTTCTACTTTAATTATAGGAAGATGGGTTCTTTTACATTTTTATTCCTTATTTTTTATCCATAAAGAGTCCCCATAGCAAGGCATGGAAAATCCATTCTCTTTGCAATACCAATTTTTCTACTGGATCAACTATTCTCCAAACCATATAAATAACTGACTGCTGAGGAGGGAGAAGATTAAATATGCCACAGTGGCCCCTTCATAATCATATGAAGTAGGGTTTCTCAACCATGGCACTATCGACATTTGGGGCCAGATAATCCTTTATTGTGAAGGATTGTCCTACGCACTGCAGGATGTTTAGCAGCACCCCTGACCTCTACCTACTAAATGCCAGTAGCACCTTCCCTCTCCAGTCATGAAAATCACAAATATCACCAGGCATTGCCAAATATCCCTTGGGAGTCAAAACTGTCCCTGGTTGAGAAGCACTAATACAAAGATATGGTCTTGGTTAAAACCTACTCTGGGCTCTGCGCTCCAGACACATTTCGAAAGTGATGGTGGCTGCCTTTTCCGGCTCACATCCACATAAAATCTGCTGTTTATTCCAATCTCTTCATAGAAAAGTGTGAACACTCCTTTTCTTCACAAATGACTTTGATTATTAGATTGTACCACAATGTGCATCAAAGTACAAGGTCAGAGCTTTAGCTCCGCTGTCAAGACAACCACTGCCTCTTCAAGCAAAAGGAAAATCCAAGACTTGTAGGATGCCGGTTGAGTCAGAACCTTGAGCCAAAGGCAAGTGCGGTGGCCACGACTGAGCACCTGGCACTTCCCTACGAGAGCTGAATACTCAAGAAAATTGAGACTTCAAATGAGCTTCCACCTAACAAGCTGCAATTTTGTTTCATTGGGGGAGAGTCAGGGATGAGTTAGGGGAAGAAACTGGAGGAGAATTCAACATGACAGTCCATTTGCTAATTCAGTGAGGAGGAGTCCAAGACAATCCTCAGAATTGGACAAGACAAAAGCATCATTATCTATAATTACTGCTTACCAGTAGCACGGATTGATAACAGGCTTCCTCCGCCAATCTTACCCCGCCATTATGAGAAGAGGCGATTAAACTAATTAACAAATCAACTTTTCTGTGCAACAGTGGGTTCAATAGCAGAAAAAAATGAGAAAAGCTAGTGATTTGAAGGGATGAAATGAGACAGAAATCTGAAGTTAACAACAATATGGATAGGGAGCTTGACTAACTGGCAAACATATACATTTTGACATTAGAAAATTTGCACGTTGGGAAATACTGGACTATTTGTTTAAAGCCACAGTTTAAATAGAAAATGCTTTATTTGAACATGAAAAGTATATTAATTATAACCATCATGCACAGCTCTATATATGTGACACACACAAATATAAAATAATACCTCACTATCGAGAAGTCAGATTGTCAGGAACCTCAGTCCCCTTGGTCATGGATACTAAGTCAAAAAGAATCCAAAAAGTCCTTTCAGCCATAAAGTCACACTACTCTATAGGAAGAGGCAAAGAACTACTACTTTCAGACCATTTGCTATATTTTGTACCCCTCTCAACTCCCTTACTCCTTTTTTTTTTTAATTGGAGTAGAATTGATTTACATTGAGGTAGGCAGGGACACCATGTTTTATAGCCCTGTCTCTACTCTAATGCCTTTTATACACCATAGCAGGGCCTCCATAAACATCTTAAGCAGTGTTGACCAATGTGACAGTCACAACTACATGTGGCTACTGAGCACCTGAAATGTGCCTAGTGCAATTTTATTTAATTTTAATTATTTTAATAAAAAACTGAGGGCCTCCCTGGTGGCGCAGTGGTTGAGAGTCCGCCTGCCGATGCAGGGGATACGGGTTCGTGCCCCAGTCTGGGAGGATCCCATATGCCGCGGAGCGGCTGGGCCCGTGAGCCATGGCCGCTGGGCCTGCGCATCCGGAGCCTGTGCTCCGCAGCGGGAGAGGCCACAACAGTGAGAGGCCCGCATTCCACAAAAAGAAAAAAAAAAAAAAAAAAAAAAAAACTGATAATTTGCTCATTGGGAAACTTTTAAATGTATTTGGCTATGTGAATCTATTTTTTAACTATAAAGTTTATGAAATCTAAGTAAAGAACAAGTATCTAATAAAAATTTAGCACTGGAATTGAGATGTGCTCTAAGAGTAAAATACACATCAGATTTCAAAGATTTGATATGAAAAAACTAATATAAAATACATCATAATATTTGTACATTAATTACATGTTGAAATGATAATACTTTTTACATATTGGGTTAAATAAAATAAATCATTAGAGATAATTTCACCTGTTTCCTTTTACTTTGTTTAACTTGACTACTAGAAAATTTTAAATTACAAATTTGGCTATTTGATAGGACTAGTCTATAGAGTGAATGAAGGATTTACAACATACAGCAGCATAGCAGAAGCAGTAAGAGAATACTGACAGCAACCGAAAATGACATCTACTGCTTGAGGGAGACCAAAAAAATCAACCAAGCACAGTTATCCAGAGCCATTTAAAGTTTGAGTATATATCTCGACCTATTTCAGAGGGTCCTAAGGGTTTCACAGTTATTTATGTATTATAACTCAACCACAAAAAAGGGGGGGAGATTCTATCTGCCCACTGGGTTTAAGAAGACATGATGCTGAATCTTGTAAATATTTTAATATTTAACAATAAGCTCCATTTATCTAAGTATTTCACTAAAATTGAACAACTCATTTAATTCCCACAACAACCTTATAAGATAGCTATTAGTACAACTTTCTCATTTTGAGGGTAAGGAAACTGGGACTTAGGTTAAGTAGAATTTGTCAAGGTTATACATATTTACTACGATATTCTATTACCTCTAACTTTTCCAGTATTTACATATATCTGTGCTTGACCAAAGTGCTGTTCTCTTCTATCTTTGAATATTGTCGCCTTTAATGTCCTGGAGAGGTTTAGCCAAATCAACCCTGGGGATGAAAGTTCTGCCAGATGTCTCATGTAGACCTCTATCACATCCTCAAACATTAGTAAATTAAGTCCTGTTGATGGAGGGTCCATAAGGAGACTTCCTTATAAGGTCTCTCTCTTAATTTCTGGTTAAGAGTTGCAAAATTTCTAAAATTCTCTATGATTCTTCCACATGGTGGATAATATCCTTAGCAAAAACTTAACAGTGACACGTGAAACTGTGAACGTGATATTTGTATTGCATTACCTGGTAATGACATACCAAAAGAAAAGATAAATATTGTGATTTTTTTCAGGTAAGTAAAAATTATCCTTAATCTCTGTGGCTTCCGCTAATATATAAAAGGTTCCACTCAGTGAAAAGTTAGTGAGAAGAATTAAGATGTTTTAGGACACCTAAAAAGATGAAAGGCTGATTGAGACTAGAAGAGGGTGACAACTAAGAAGGCTAAATAATTAAGCCAACAGGTTGAATGAAGAGAATCAGGGATCAGAAGGCAAAATGCTACAGAAAGATCAAAAGATTTAAACCCCATGTGAAATACAAGGGAAGTAAAACTGAGCAGCTTAATAAGGAACTGATTTAGAGGAGTAATAGCAGCATGCAGTGGAGAAAATGAAGCACTTTTTAAGTGTGAGCATTGTGTAACATAATTTATTAGCACAGAATGCTTAATGTGCTATGTGTTGAGCTGTTTAGTTTCTCTATTGTCTATTCATGGCTTTGTTTTTCCTCTTTGATGGTTGTTTTCTTTTTCTAAACAAAAACAAATTAATACACTGTGTCGAGTATTATAATTTCAAGACATGGAAAATTAGGCATTTGGAATCAAGATTCTTAGTTTTTGTAAAAGGAACATCAGAATATCATCTCTTATTCAATCACTATCTGTTTTTAACCTATTTGATATTATGAAGAGTGAGAAGAGCTATTCAACAGGTTTGTGGACTACTGAATACCCAGGATTCTGTAGATGGTGACCGCTATTCCACCTTTTTCTGTTGAGTGCCTCAGGAAACATCATCCTATGTATCTTTAATTTTCTTCTGGTAATTTCAGGATCACTTCTGGGGAATGAGCCTGGAGAAAGGAAGCAAGTTTCTCTTTAATCTCATTAGGTCCCCACAGTGCAGACAGACTTTCCCAGAAGCTGTTTAGTGATTTTTATTTTCTGTGTTTTTCCAACAGGAGATGCTTTAAAGGAAAGACATACTGCTGGCCTGTCAATTCTAGACACTCTGCCACAAGGCCTGGCTATCACCACGAGGGTTTACCCAGCTTGCTCTGCAGGGCAGGTAACCCGACCAGAGTCACTAAAGAACAAATACCTGAGAGTCCAGCAAACACCATGACACAGAGCAAAATCTGGTATGACCAACAATTCATGCTATTATCAGAGCCTTTGACAGAAAAGGCTGGAATCAGAAAAAATTGCTCTATGGAAAATTTAACGTAAAGGACTTTTAAATCTTTAACTGAAGTTTTCCTATCTTGAAATGGTATCTTTCTCTAAGTTCTTTTTATTACATAACTTTCACAGATCTCCTTATGGTTTAGTCCCTTGGGAAACAACATGTATCTTTAATATTATATTATTTTTTCAAATCTGTTGTGTTTAAATGCTAGAAACAAGTTATTAAAGAGTCGTGACAGCAACTGCAATTCCAAACAACCTTAACAAAAGAAATCCACATTTAGAGATATGTTTGCATTTGATTATTTGATATTTCTTGGTGCTTATAAATATTCTAAATCCTTTTCATCTTGTTTCTTTTAAATTAGCTTTTGGACCTTCAGAAAGAATATACTTTTTTTTGCTTACTTTTGAACATCCTTTCTGGTTTAGAACTTGTCTCAAGGGAAAACCTTGAAAGAAAATCAAACCTTCTTTTTTTAAAGCACGCATCAATTTATTAATATTTTAAAGCTTTTCAACAGAGTTGTATTCACAAATTGGATTTGTACTGTTTGATATAAAACAATTGTTTTATTCCCACTTCAAGTGCTGCACGGTTTTCAAGCTTGTTAATTAAATGTTTTATTTTTAAAAAATGCTGCACAAGTTTCTCAAAACTTCATCTGCACCTGCTCCGTAAATGAAGAGACGTCCTTGGAACAAATCCAGTTTATTAAGTGGAAAGCCATTTATTTCACACAAGAATTCAGTCTTTTACCTATAAGCTTTAACATGAGTTACTAAGCATTGTATTCTTTCACCTTTTATCTTCTGTCAATTAATACAAGCATTTTCAGTGCAAAAAGGGGGAAAATGACATGTCATTTGGAATGTCACGTCCATTGCCTGATGCTCCTATGTGTGTGCTCAGCTGACATCTCTGTAAAGCTATTTGGTGGTTTTATCCTTCGGCCTGGCCCTTTTGGTCTTTCCCATCATCCTTTTCCCAACAAAATTGTGTAGTGTGATCTGATGAGATACAGGGATTGTGTGGAGCAGTAAAACTGCTACAACTTCTCAGAAATTTTCATAGCAGAGCCCAAATTAATGAACTGCTTTCTAGCATAGAAAAGAAATGGGAAAGCTGGCATAATTTGTTTACAGATTGGATCTGGAGCATGAGAGAAAAACAAGAGTTATGGATGACCCCAAAATATTGACCTGAATATCTAAAAGAAATGCCATTTACTAAGGGAAAATGCAGGAGGAGCACATTTGGGGGCAGAAAATCAGGACTTTAGTAAAAAAAAAAAAAGAGAGAGAGAGAAAATAAAGAAATGAGACACACTGAATCCTATAGGACCACTAAGACCTTATGCATTCTTGCCAGAAGCATTTGAAATTGATAAGATTAAACACCACTAAAGACAAGTCCTCAGTGAATGAATTTTGGTCACAGATCAATTTAAGATGTCTGAATATCACAATTCCAGTGCCCATCTACCCTTACTTAGCAAAGAAGGCTCATAACGTCGGCTGAAATAACTGCTAGGACTCAAAAATATCAGCAATATACAATTGTCCCTTGGTGTCCATGAGGGATTGTTTACAAGTACCTTTTATAAAATGGTGTAGTATTTGCATATCAACTGTGACCATCCCCCCATATACTTTATTTATTTATTTATTTTTAAACATCTTTATTGGAGTATAATTGCTTTACAATGTTGTTTTAGTTTCTGCTGTACAACAAAGTGAGTCAGCTATATGTATACATACATCCCCATATCCCCTCCCTCTTGCGTCTCCCTCCCACCCTCCCTATCCCACCCCTCTAGGTAGTCACGAAGCACTGAGCTTATATCCCTGTGCTATGCAGCTGCTTCCCACTAGCTATCTGTTTTACATTTGGTAGTGTATATATGTCAATGCTACTCTCTCACTTCGTCCCAGCTTCCCCTTCCCCCTCCCCGTGTCCTTAAGTCCTTTTTCTATGTCTGCGTCTTTATTCCTGTCCTGCCCCTAGGTTCCTCAGAACCTTTTTTTTTTTTTTTAGATTCCATATATATGTGTTAGCATACAGTATTTGTTTTTCTCTTTCTGACTTACTTCACTCGGTATGACAGACTCTAGGTCCATCCACCTCACTACAAATAACTCAATTTCATTTCTTTTTATAGCTGAGTAATATTCCATTGTATATATGTGCCACATCTTCTTTATCCATTCATCTGTCAATGGACACTTAGGTTGCTTCCCTGTCCTGGCTATGGTAAATAGGGCTGCAATGAACACTGTGGTACATGTCTCTTTTTGAATTATGGTTTTCTCAAGGTATATGCCCAGTATTGGGATTGCTGGGTCGTATGGTAGTTCTATTTTTCGTTTTTTAAGGAAACTCCATACTGACTGTATCAATTTACATTCCCACCAACAGTGCAAGAGGGTTCCCTTTTCTCCACACCCTCTCCAGCATTTATTGTTTGTAGATTTTTTGATGATGGCCATTCTGACCGGTGTGAGGTGATACCTCATTGTAGTTTTGATTTGCATTTCTCTAATGATTAGTGATGTTGAGCATGCTTTCATGTGTTTGTTGGTGATCTGTATATCTTCTTTGGAGAAATGTCTGTTTTGGTCTTCTGCCCATTTTTGGATTGGGTTGTTTTTTTTATATTGAGCTGCATGAACTGCTTGTATATTTTGGAGATTAATCCTTTGTCAGTTGCTTCATTGGCAAATATTTTCTCCCATTCTGAGGGTTGTCTTTTCATCTTGTTTATGGTTTCCTTTGCTGTGCAGAAGCTTTTAAGTTTCATTAGGTCCCATTTGTTTATTTTTGGAGTTTTGGGGGGTTTTTTGTTTTTTTAATAATTTTTTTAAAATTTTTATTTATTTATGGCTGTGTTGGGTCTTCGTTTCTGTGCAAGGGCTTTCTCTAGTTGTGGCAAGTGGTGGCCACTCTTCATCGCGGTGCACGGGCCTCTCACTATCGCAGCCTCTCTTGTTGCGGAGCACAGGCTCCAGACGCGCAGGCTCAGTAATTGTGGCTCACGGGCCTAGTTGCTCTGCATGTGGGATCTTCCCAGACCAGGGCTCGAACCGATGTCCCCTGCATTGGCAGGCAGACTCTCAACCACTGTGCCACCAGGGAAGCCCGTTTTTATTTCCATTTCTCTAGGAGGTGGGTCAAAAAGGATCTCGTTGTGATTTATGTCATAGAGTGTTCTGCCTATATTTTCCTCTAAGAGGTTTATAGTGTCTGGCCTTACATTTAGGTCTTTAATCCATTTTGAGTTTATTTTTGTGTATGGTGTTAGGGAGTGTTCTAATTTCATTCTTTTACATGTAGCTGTCCAGTTTTTCCAGCACCACTTATTGAAGAAGCTGTCTTTTCTCCATTGTATATTCTTGCCTCCTTTATCAAAGATAAGGTGAGCATATGTGTGTGGGTTAATCTCTGGGCTTTCTATCCTGTTCCATTGATCTACGTTTCTGTTTTTGTGCCAGAACCATACTGTCTTGATTACTGTAGCTTTGTAGAATAGTCTGAAGTCAGGGAGCCTGAGTCCTCCAGCTCTGTTTTTCTTTCTCAAGATTGCTTTGGCTATTCGGGGTCTTTTGTGTTTCCCTACAAATTGTAATTTTTTTTGCTCTAGTTCTGTGAAAAATGCCATTGGTGGTTTGATAGGTATTGCACTGAATCTGTAGATTGCTTTGGGTAGTATAGTCATTTTCACAATGTTGATTCTTCCAATCCAAGAACATGGTATATCTCTCCCCCCGTATACTTTAAATAATCTCTAGATTACTTAGAATACCTAATACAATGCAAGTGCTATGTAAATAATTGACAGCGTGCAGCAAATTCAAGTTTTGCTTTTTGTAACTTTCTGGAATTTTTTTTCAAATATTTTTGATCTTTGGTTGTTTAAATCTGTGGCTGTGGAACCCCCAGATACAGAGGGCCAATGTTATTGTTAAGTTTTTAAAAAGTAGATTACAAAAGTACATAAACTCTATTTTTAAATAAAATCACATTTGTCCATATTCATGACAGAGAAGAGTCGGGAAACTAATAGACCAAAGCATTAACACTGTTTTTCACCAGGTAAAGTGACACTGTGGGCATTTTTAATTGTCTTCTTTTTGCTTGTCTGAATTTTCTGATTTTTCTGCAATGAATATGTACTTCTTTTATGACTTAAAAGAATGAGCTTTTTAAAAATGTTTAAAGATGTATTAGACTCTGTTATATGGAATACAAGGAGTATATAGTACAAAAACTTCTCTGTATTATTCACTGAATCAATGAAATAAATCAAGGAAATTCCATTTTGGAAGATATGCATATTATTTAATAAATAGCTTTAAAGATATTTTGATAATCATAAGAAATTGTATTATGAAGTGTTTAAGGATATGAAAATATCCATGTCTCATTATCTTCCTTTATTTCTTTATGTCATAAGTAACTGATATTGTTTTATAACTAAATTTTTTTTACAACTTGCTAATCCAGATATCTGAACCCATCCTGGACTCCCTAATATCTCTTCATTTTCTCTACCACTACATAATCTAAAAAAAAACAAATCAGGTATTACTTTTTTAAAATATTCTATCTCAAAGACAGATGCATCTTTTCCATTATTAAGTGGGGAGAAGATTTTTCTTAAAATTAAGAAAAGCTTCATGTGGTCTTCCTGAACTATAACTGATACTGTAGTACTCAAGGTGGTACTCTCATTACAAGGTGGGTCCCTGTACCAAGATCATATTGCCCAGAGAAAGACTGGAGGGTTTTTTGTTTTTTTGTTTGTCTACATTTTAAATTTTGTGGTTGTTGTTGGAAAATAAAATAAAATGCACCACATAATCAAGTTTTTTTCTACTGTTCAATAGCGTTAAGTATAATATATTCTCACTGTTATGCAATGAATAGCATGCATATCTTCTAAAACTTCTCCATCTTGCTGAACTAAACTCTATACCCTTTAAACAACTTTCTATTCCCTCCCCACAGCCACTGATAACCACCATCCTACTTTGTTTTTCTATGAATTTGACTACTTTACTTACCCCATATATGTAGACTCATAAGTATTTTTCTTTTTGTGACTGGTTTATTTTATTTAGCATATTGTCCTCAAGGTTCATCTGTGTTATCACATGTGACAGTGCTTCCTTCCTTTTAAAGGCTGAATAATATTCCATTGTGTATATAAACCATATATTGTTTATCCATTCATCTCATGATCAACATTTGGGTTGCTTCCACCTCTTTGCTTTTGTGAATAATACTGGTATAAACATGGGTTTGTACATATCTCTTTGAGGCTCTGCTTTCAATTTTTTTGGATATGAACCTAGGATTTGGATTACTAGGTCATACGGAAGTTCTATTTTCAATTTTTCAAAGGACCACCATACTGTTTTTCATAGTGGTTGGCTCCATTTTACAGTCCCAGCAACAGCACACAAGGGTTTGAATTTCTCCACATCCTCACCAACAGTTGTTATTTTCTGCTTTTTTTTGATAGCAGCTACCTTAATGTGTACAAGGTAACAGCTCATTTTGGTTTTGATTTTCACTTCTCTAAAGATTAGTGATGTTGAGCATCTTATCATATGCTTGTCAGCCATTTGTGTATCACCTTTAGAGAAATGTCCATTCAAGACCTTTGTTCATTTCCTTTTGTTTTTTCTTTTAATTAATTTATTTATTTATGGCCACATTGGGTCTTCGTTGCTGCAGGCGGGCTTTCTCTAGTTGTGGCAAGCGGGGCCTACTCTTTGTTGTGGTGCAACAGGCTTCTCCTGGTGGTGGCTTCTCTTGTTGCGGAGCACGGGCTCTAGGCACACAGGCTTCAGTATTTGTGGCATATGGGCTCTGTAGTTGTGGCTCACGGGCTCTGCGGGGGCTCAGCCCTGGCTGACAGGGGACTGGGCAGCGCCTGGAGGGGCAGGAGCACCATGCCACCCAGGAGCCTTCTCCTCTCCATCCCCCTCCTGCTCCTCCGCCATGCTGCCACCACCCCCCTCCTCCTCCTCCCTCTCCCTCATTTCTTAATCAGGTTATTTGGCTAATGTTGTTAAGTTGTAGTAATTCTCCATATGTTTTATTAACACCTTATCAGATATGTGATTTACAAGTATTTTCTCCCAATCTGTAGATTATCTTTTCAATCGTCTGATTGCGTCCTTTGATGCACAGCAGTCTTTATGTTTGATGTAGTCTCATTTGCCTATTTTTGCTTTTGTTGTCTGTCCTTTTTGGAAATCATTGCCAAATCCAAAGTGAAGAAATTTTCACCTGTTTTCCCCCAGGAGTTTTATAGTTTTGCATCTTATGTTTAGGTCTTTAATACATTTTTGAGTTAATTTTTGTATATGGTGTAATGTAAATGTCCAACTTACTTCTTTTGTATGTGGATCCCCAATTGGCCCAACACTATTTGTTGAAGAGACTGTCCTTTCCCCATTGAGAGGTCTTGGCATCTGTCAAAATCATATACATGGTTATTTCTGGGCTTTCTATTCTCCATTGTTCTATACGTGATCCTTGATTGGACCCTGGATCTCTCTATTGTAGAACAATCACTTCCCTCTTTCTAGGGATATGGGGACAGCATTCTCCAGGATTCTCCAGGATTGCATCAGGTCAACTCCACTTCCACACTCTTGGAAAGCCATGCCATGCCTCAGTACCACCCTCTAAATCTCCTCCTAAGTGTCATCTGCCAACCACCAGATCTTTCCTCCCATGATCTTGGCATCTGGTTACTTTCTTTCCTCTGTCTTGGCTCCTTTCATCATTCTTTGGGACTTCAATATCCATATTAAAAAAATTTTTTTTCCAAAGCATGGCCAAGATGGCAGAGTAGGAAGACCTTGAGCTCACCTCCTCCCGTCAGCACACCAAAATCACAACCATTTACAGAATAGCTATTAATGAGAACAACATGAAGACTGGCAGAAAAGACCTGCCACAACTAGAGATATAAAAAAGGAACCACGATGAGATAGGTAGGAAAGGTGGAGATACACTATAGTCAAGACCCACACCCCCAGATAGGCAACCCACAAATGGGAAAATCATCAAGATTGCAGAGGTTCCCCCAAGGATCAAGGGGTCCAAGCCACTCACAGGGCTCTCCAGCCCAGGGGTCCTGCACCAGGAAGATAAGCCCTCAGAATGCCTGGCTTTGAAGGCCAGCAAGGCCTGCATACAAGAGAGCTGGAAGAAGGTGGGAAACAGAAACTCACTCTTAAAGGACACACATAAAATCTCACACACTTTGAGACCCAGAGAAGAAGCACTAATTTGAAAGGATCCTGGCTCAGACCCACTCACTGATCTTGGAAAGCCTCCCAGAGATGCAGGAGACAACTAGGACTCCCCCTTGGGGACACAGGTGCTGGCAACTGCCATTTTTGGGAACTTGTTCTACCATGAGGACACTGGTACTAGCCAGCACCATAATGGGGTCTTCCCTCCAGCCTATTAGCACTGGGGGGGTTTACCCACCCTGACCAGCTAGTCAGCAACAGTCTAAGGACCCCCCAGGCCTCAAGAGCCAGCCACACAGGGAGCTGGCCCTGCCACCCCAGCAGGCCAGCAGCCTGTGCAGGAGGAAGGGTCTGGCAGCCAACTGGGCTGGGGGCCAGCCCCACCTACCAGTGCACCCACACAACCCACATAGGGCATACCCCTAGAGCATATAGCTCTGGTGACTAGAGGAGTGTGCTGCTGGGTCCCATAGAACATCTCCTATATAAGCCACTTCTCCAAAATTGAGAAACATAACCATCCTACCTAATACACAGAAATAAAAACAGAGAATTAGGCAAAATGAGGTGACGAGGAACATATTCCAAAGGAACAATATAAAACCCCAGAAGAAGGAATAAGCAAAGTAGAGAGAAACAATCTATCCAATAAAGAGTTAAAAGGTAATGATCGTAAAGATGGTCAACAAACTTGGGAGAAGAATGGATGAATACAGTAAGAAGTTTAACAAAGAATTAAAAAATATAAAGAACCAAACAGAGATAAAGAAAATAATAACTAGTTTAAAAAAAAACTAGAAGGACTCAAAAGTAGATGAGATACAGAGGAACAGTCAGTGAACTAGAAGACAGTAGTGGAAATTACCCAAGCTGAACAGAAAAAAAAAATTTTTTTTTTAATGAGGACAGTTTAAGAGAACTTTTGGACAACACTGAGCATACTAACTTTCTCATTATAGGGGTCCCAGAAGAAGAAAAGAGAGAGAAAGGGGAGGAGAAGTTATTTGAAGAAATAATAGCTAAAACAAATATAAATTTATGACTTATTAAGTTTTCTCATCAGCAAAGTGGAGAATAATAACATTACCTAACTCACAGAATAATTATAAGGATCAAAGTAGTTAATATGTGTAAAGGGCTTAGAACAGTGTCTGGTAAATTGTTTGCTATTATTATGATTTGTTAAATGAATGAAATAACAAAAACAAAGAGTTACCAACCAGTAGAAAAAACTTTGCCAGAATAACCACATACTGACTCATTAATTTCATTTTTAAAATATGTATTACTTGCCTACTATCTTTCTGTTGCTATAAGCGGCACTGCAGATATAAAAAACAATAGGTAGTTTCAGTCCTAGAAGAGCCCACATTTTAGTAAAGATGACAGGTTCATAAACGAAGATTTAAGATGTGTTACACGGGGTTCCCTGGCAGCACAGTGGTTAAGAATCCACCTGCCAATGCAGGGGACACGGGTTCGAGTCCTGGTCTGGGGAGATCCCACATGCCATGGAGCAACAAAGCCCATGCACCGCAACTACTGAGCCTGCGCTCTAGAGCCCGTGAGCCTCAACTACTGAAGCCCGCACGCCTAGAGCCCATGCTCCACAACAAGAGAAGCCACCAAGATGAGAAGCCCACGCACCGCAACGAGGACCCAACTCAGCCAAAAATAAATAAATAAGTAAATTTATATATATAAAAAAGATGTGTTACAAATATTGTAATACAGATATGTACAAAAGGCAGTGGGAGTAATTACTACTGCAAGGAAAATCCAGGAAGTCTTCACCAAAAAGATGACATTTGAGCTGGACCTTTCTTCCACACTGAGGAAGGAACAAGCATTTGAAGCAGAGGTAACAGCATTAGCAAATATCAGTCCATGCCTCAGTTTCCCAGCACTCCCTATCAGTCCCACTCATCTTGCCATCTTTAAACCCAGTCCTACTCCTTCCGCAGTAATGAGGTGGCTCAGAGACATCATGTTGGGTCCAAGGACACAACAGACCAAGTGGAACCCTCTCTGGGTCACCTACTCATTTCACACTGAAGCAGGTAATTGTGTGCCTGCCCAGGCTCCCAAGCACTGTCTCCACAACCATGCTGGACCCCTGGGATCCATCCTGCCATCTAATACACGTGGAACAAATGAAAGCCTCTCTCATCTTACTCTGAAAATAAATCAGTATCAACACTAAGTTGAGAACTGGTTAATAACTCCTTCTTTTTGTACTCCTGTGACACTTCGGATTTCTGAAATCCTCGTTTACCTGCCTGGGTCCTCTCCCAAACTGTGTACTCCTTAACAGCCTCCCACATAGCCTTCCTGATTCCACTCTTGCCTCACTCCACAATACTTTCTCCACTCAGCAGCCAAGGTGAACTTTTGACCATCCATGTCTTTGTAGCTTTTGTGACTGCACAATGCCTGGCATTAACCAGGCATTCAGCAAATATTTCATGAATGAGTGAATCAATGAGTGAACAGAAGAATCCACAAATGAATGAAAGTCAGACTTTATAATACATGTACACATGCTTTAATTTTTAGAAATAATAATGTGTATACATATGCAAAGATACTGTAAGATATATAATATCCCACATATCAGTATTATTTCACATGAAACATTAGAAAATATTAGGAAGAATTTAATAAAGATACTATGGTATACGATATCTGAACATACTAAATACAAAAATAAATTATGTTAGCTAGCTATAGATAATAAATCTATGAAAGGAGAAAAAGCTGTAAGTTTGTTTTTAGTTAAAAGGAAAATTATTACTCTATTATTGCTCTTGCAATGTATAGACAGTAGACATATAACCACCTGATGCCGTCACTAAACAGAAAAAAAAACTCTGTTTTGTGTCTTCTGCCTTGTTTTCAAAGGATGTTTTATAAAGGATGAAATAACCAATGAAGCCAAAGTTAATGGGAAAAAAAGTACATATTTATATATGATGTGTTATCTGCCAATCACAAGAGTTGCAGGTAATTAGAAATTGTTGGCTTAAAGATACAGTGTTTTGTTTGTTTTTTGCACAGGGTGTTTTTCCCTATTTTTATTTGTATAAAGATACCACGTTTTTTGATCAAGAGCCACTTCTCCATGTACAGACAGATTTCCACTAGTTTGCCCAAATTCTGTTTGCTTGCACTGGGTCTGACAGGCGAAGAACACAGCCAGCTGGTTTCCAGAGCAATACACTCCCTGGTCTGAGGAAGGCCTGTGAGACATGTCATAAAACAGCTGCCTCTGTCTCCCCAACCAGCCAGAAATAAGCTGAGCAGAACAAAACCTGGAATAAAAAAACCTCGACTTTTCATGCAAGGACAAAAGGTGGTTATTAGGCATACCAGGAAGGTTCTTTTATAGCTGGTAATTACAAATAAATTGGGGACATATAACAAGAAAAATCATTTCCCTCTTCATTTACTTAAAAATGTGATTTCTGCAGTCATTATATAATTACTGGTATTTTTCAGTAACATTATTAGGAATAAATGGGCTACTGTTTCTGAAATTATCATAAAGATAAAAATACTGAAACTTCCTTTTTAGAACTGGTTGTTGAATAGATGGAAAGGGAAAATGGTCCATTTCTTTAAAACAGCAAACTGAACTTTCTTCTTTGGCAAAAGGGATCAAGCTGCTATTTTCCACCTTTGAAAAAGTGATTCCTCCTATTTCTCACATATTCTTTCAAGCCCTCCATCTTGCTTAAACTCTGCCTTCAAACTTCTTGTTCTTTCTTACTGCTGACCTGTAAGGAAAACTCCCCTAGACCCTAGTATCCCTCTGTTTCGTGCTTTCCGGACAACATGGTAGTCAAGAAAAGAATAGGAAACAGAGTCTTGCTTTTAGTTTCTAGGCTATTTCAAGGGCTTAAGCAGAGTCATCCTCAACAAAAGTACAAAGCAATGATTTGTTTTCTCACAGCTTTCAACATTTTTCTTCCCCTGCCTTCGACCCCCTCAACAGTCTTCATCCTTGGAGACCCTCACAGAAAAACCTGAACCAAGCCCCAGGTATGCACAGTATCTGTACCAACGGAAACCTCCTTCCCTCACCCAAGCTAATAGTTCCTTCCATTCCCAGCTATGTGCTCCAGACCCAACTACAGAGACGACAGGTGGTAAGCAGCTAACAATAAGATAAACAAATTCCTGCCAATAGGTTCATTCGTGTGCTGGTCCCATCCTCACTCCCAGGTAACGTCATACCTTAACCTGGTTACCATTCATGGGTCTGCAGAAGGCCCTTACGGGAGAATACCACTGTTGGGGGTGTCAGATACTACAGCCAGAGAAGAGGAGAATATTTTCATCAAGCCATCCTTTCAACTCTTCTCAAAGCATGCCACACGAACATCAAAACTATGCCACGGCATGAAGCTGACACTGTTCATAATTGTCATTCCCTCAAAAGTGTACAGTTTTCAGTGAGAAAGGAGGAAGGGAGGAAATCTCCCTCTGACTCCAGGCTATTTCTCAAAGCAGCATCAGAATTACAGCAGCCAGCGTACAGCTGTGCCAAGAACTTAGCCACAGCTCCTACGGGAAGTGTGAGTGAACTGGCTAATGCAACCAGCTACAGAGACCTGAGATTTAAAAGATAACATAAGAAATAGCACATGCAGAAGGAATGGTAGAACTAGAAAACCACTATTTTGCACCCCTAACGGAAGAATGGATCTAAGCAAGTTTCATCAACGGCTGCCAAAACCATTAGTTGGAAAGATGATGACTACACCTGGGACTTCCCTGCAGTGGTTAAGACTCTGCGCCCCCAACGCAGGGGGCCCAGGTTCCATCCCCGGCCAGGGAACTAGATCTCATATGCCTGCCACAACTAAGGAGCCCGCCTGCCGCAACTAAAGGAGCCCACATGCTGCAACTAAGGAGCCTGCCTACCACAACGAAGAGCCAGCACAACCAAATAAATAAATAAATAAATATTAAAAAAAAAAAGATGGTGACTACACCTAAATCCAATCATCGATCTTCACATCACTAAAAGTGGAACATGCACACATTCCACACCCCCTGATGTGATACAGTAAGTATGTAGCATCACTTATGAATTCATTATTCTTGCCCCCTCCCCCAAATAAAAACACTGGACCCTAATCTAATCAGTCCTCTAGCTGTAACTTCCAGTTTATAGAAAATATGAGGGATAGAGGAAGGTGTTAAATAACACACTGGGGAAACAACCCGGCAGAAGGCAGATTCAGAATGTGGGAAATTATAAAGGACAAATGACCTGATTTCTTCAACAAATGAAAGCGATGGAGTCGGGGTGAGGGAGAGAGAGGGAGAGCCATTATAAATGTAATAGGACCTTAAAACCATAAAGCAATGCAATGAGTGGACCTAGTTCAGATACCAATTCAAACATATTCAACCTTAAAAAGACATCTTTCAGAAAACTGGAGAAATCTGAACATGGACCGGGTATTAGATGATATTAGTGGAAAACTGTCAGTTCTGGTGGGTGTAAAGTATTAACGGGTGAACTGATACAATGCTGGGAATTTATTTTAAAATACTCACAGCAAAACCAAATGAAACAAGGTTGGTAAAACATCGGAAGGCTCAATTTACCATTCCCTCAACTTTGGGAAATTTTAGAAAACTTCCATAGTGAAATGTTTGTTGCTTGTTTGTTTGGAGTTTATCAAGTTACTGTACAGCCTTGATAATTTTATTAGGTAGTCATATCCCTCATCGTCATTTTTTAAGGCCTGATTTAATTCAGAAGATCCAGATAATCAAAAAAAGAGGCAGTTCTTTGCACAAACCGTAGAGAAGGTAAATCAGCAACTCAGCCAGGTGTTTCAGAGCCAGCAGCAGCAAGCAGAGTAGGGAGGGTTGTGTGAAATCTTAGGACCTTCCACAACTGGCTTGACGAAGGCCATGTTTCAATGTTTCCCACCCTGAGCACAGACCTGCTGGCTGGTTTCCCACTCCTCATTGCCAGCTGGCTGCAAGAGTCTCAGCGCCTGTGCCCCCGGCTCCCGGGAGCAGAGGGCAGGAAACAAGAGGCAGCTCTACTTGCAGATGGAGCCGACCATCTCTGAGCCAGCTGTCCTCCTCCTCCTAGGGCTCCACACAGAGAGGCCCAGAGGGCTGACAGCTCATCGCCCCGAGCCCGCCAGCCTGGGGACACTCACTGCCATGGCACCAGGGGCCTGGGACCCAGCCACTCTCCAATCAACAGTGAACAATTCCACTGGACGGAGCAGACTGATCAAGTTATTTCTTTTTTAAAAAGAAAATATGAATTGGGAAAATAAACGTGTCTGAGTACTAGATATTAAGGAATTAATTTTGCTTGATATGATAGTACAGTTATGGAGGAAAATGTTCTCAGTGCACACTAAACTACGAAGGGGTAATATGTCACGATAACTATAATGGACTTTACTTCAGCAGTGAAAAATACCAACATGTTAACAATGATTAAATAACATCACAGAACTAGACTTGCTAAAGTAAAATCAGAAAAGTCAGGGTAGTGCATGTGAGAATATGTATAAGCACAGCACAACTACTTTCATATTTTGCATATTACTGCCAGTCTTTATCTAAACAAATGCATATTCTGTAATAACTGCAATCATAATCATATTCAGCTTTTCTCAGTTAATATTGATATTTTCATTAAGAGTTTTCCCGTTTTATCTTAACAATTATTTTTAACATTACTTCATAATATGTCATAATATTGATGTTCCCTAAATAACCATATCTTAATTTGAATACTTCATTGCTTTTTTTTTCTATAGGATTTATTGCTGCAGTGAAAAACCACATGCATATATAGCTTTATGCTTTTGTTAAACTGTTCCTCTAGAATAAATCCTCAGAAATGAGTTCTGAGCCCATATACTGATATATAGCCCTGGCAAATTATCCACATTGCTGGACAAACAGCTTTAGTGACATCAGTAAAATGTACTTGTATCAATTTCAGAAGATTACTGGCATTTTCTTTAATTTTTATCTAATTTTTATATTTAAGGATCTTTTCATGTGCATGCCTGATTTCTACGAAAAAGAACATGTTTGTACATCTTTGTTTACCAGAAACTTGGTTAATTCTTATCATTTGCGATTTAATTACTGGAATCATGAAGCTTTCTCATAAATTTTAATGAGCTATTTATATATTGCTATTACCTTCGGTTATTGCGAAAACTAATATCTTTCTTGGACTACAACTGCTGTCTTTATTTACAATAATTTATATATTCAAATGCATCCGTCTTTTTTCTTTTCTTTTTTAGGCTTTATTTCTCAACAAAACAGAACACCTCTAAGATCATCTTGACCTAAAGTGAATTTGCCAAAAGCCCGTGGACAGTGTGATACTACTGAACACTTTGTAACTGTCCTATCATGAATACTCTTGACTCTCTCTCTTTCTCACACTCCCCCATCCAGGCACAAAATCCTCCCAATGTTACCTCCTAGATATTTAACTTATCCTCTCCTCTCCATCCCTTTTCCCAATGACCCACATCATCTGTCACCTGAAACGCTGAATGCAACTGCCACCTAACTTGTCTCCCTGCCTCCAACACAGTTCTCTTGCAATGCAAACCATCTGTCCGCATGGCTTACATCTTCCACAGACCCTCCTTTTATGGCCCCTGCACAACTGTCCAGTCTCTCAAAAACAATTAGCCAACATGCTTTGAATGTTTACCCTGTGCTACACTTTGCAAACATTACTTCAATTAACCCTCACAAGAACCCTTTAAATACAATGCCGTCATTGTTCCCATTTTACAGATGAGTACACTGAGGCACATAGAAGTTACATCATTTGACCAAGTTCCCATGGCTGGGAAGATGCAGAGCCAGGATTGTAAACTTAACTCTGCCTAACTCCAAAGCCCAGAAATACCTTCTTAACCACTGCACCACACTTCCTCACACATGGATCCTCATCTCTCAGCAATACTGCCTGCTTGCTGCTCTGCCCACCAGCAGCGCCGCACTGCCTGGAATTTCTCACATCCATCCGTGCTGCTTCTCCACTCAGTCTCTTCCCTCATGCGATCCTGTCTGTTGGAAATGTCCTTCCATCTCTCTTTACACTTGACCTATATGACTCCTACCCATCTTTTAAGACTTAGTTCAGGCGTCACCTCCTCTGGGAAGCTTCTGCCTATTTAACTCCTTCCCCGCCCTTACCCTCTTCTTTATCTGATCAAAGAGGTGTCCTTCCTCTGTGCTTATCTCCATCATTATACCCAGCACATCGTGTTATCAATTTCTGTTCCTGCCTTTGCTTCCTCCAGTAGACCACCAGAAGCCTGAGACAATCTTAACCATCCTGTGTCCCCAACCAGTACAATGCCTGGTATGTAGCAGGCTCTCAGTGCTTCAACATAGTGTTCAGAAGAATGAGAAATTCAGAGTATTCAATCAATTAATTCTTGAATATCTGTTGAATATCTATGCCTAAGTATTATACTAGGGACATTTTTTTTTTTTTTTTTTTGTGGTACGCGGGCCTCTCACTGTTATGGCCTCTCCCGTTATGGAGCACAGGCTCCAGACGCACAGGCCCAGCGACCATGGCTCACGGGCCCAGCCACTCCGCGGCATGCGGGATCTTCCCAGACTGGGGCCCGAACCCGTGTCCCCTCCATCCGCAGGCGGACTCTCAACCACTGCGCCACCAGGGAAGCCCACTAGGGACATTTTAAAAAGCAAATGACATATTCTGTGTGCAATATATGCATTTGACAAAATAAGTGACAAATAAGTCCCAAAGACCACTTGCTGTGGAAGTTCGAGGAGGAAAAGACCACCTTGGGCTGGGACAGTCAGAGAAAACTACAGAGGACAGGGGAGATTTTAAATAGTGGTTGAAAGATGAATAAGGGTCAGAAAGCAAAGCCACATAGCAATCATCTAAGTCTAATGCTTGAGGAAATGTCTAGGTTGGGGACCACGGCTAGCAATGAAAGACAAAGCTGAGAAGATGATCTTCTTCCTCTTGATCCTCTAAGTTCAGCTCTGTAAGTTCAACCATTCCCTTACCTAAGCACAAGATGCCAGATTCAAGTTTTATTGCAAGACACTTAGCCTTTCGGTGATGAGCATCTCACAGAACTCTCAGACCATCTCCTAGGACAGAAAATCATGGAAATGTTTCTAAATAAATTAAAAACCTAGAGATTGTTAGAACATGAGATACACCAATAATGATAAAATGTCAGAAACATGTGCAAACCCAGGTAATGAATTCAACAACTATCCTAAGGTCATAGATGTCTTCCTGCAAAATACATGTCATTCTGTTTGCATCAAGCACAGAAAACTCATTTACAAGTGAAAGTCATTTTCATCTTTGTTCCATGGCCAAGTGCATCTCAAATGCCTTCGTTTGTTTCCCTACTGGAGTGCTTGCCACTGTTCTACAGCTGGTGTGGGTTGTGCTCTGTACGTGCTACTTACCACAGGCCCACACTGCAGTCATCCAGTTACAGATGTGAATCATAATCCCAAAGATGGTTTTGCACAAGGTGTTTTTAAATAATACACATCATAGGGAAATCAAAATCTGAGGGTAGTGTAGATAGAAAAGAACTTTAAAGATTCAAATGCAAGTACACACAAACACATGTTTTCTATGTTAGTGTAACATTAGGATTTCCATGTTGCTTGGCCTGAAGAAGTGCAGTCCTATAGCTAAGGTCTCCCACGGATTCTTTGCCAAATTCCCAAGAGAACACAAGAATGGGATGGAAGCCCCACTGCTGTCTCCCTTTGAAGAATATGGTCAAGAGCTAAAGGTACTCTGAGTTTTCTAACCACGGAGAAAAGGAACAAGTTGAGCGGTCAGCCAGTCATCCATCTCCTAGAGGTTGGTCTGGTTCTGATACTATCCTGGCCAGCTCAGTCCTCACTGACCACCTCCCCACTATAATCAGAGTAGTGACACCTTCTGAAAAATAACTGAATCACACCTACAAAATCACTTAGCACAAGTTATTCATTGAAGCATTCTTTATAAAAAACAACCCACTTGTCCATCAACAAAACAATGGTTGAATAATCTATGAATGTCTACACACTAGAATACTATGCAGCAGAAAAGAGAAAAGAATAAGGAAGCTCTCTTTGGACTGCTATGGAAAGACCTTCAGAGTATACTACTAAAAGAAAAAAAACCAAAAGGTACAGGGAAAAAATCTTCAGCTTAAGAAAGGGAGGAAAATAAGAATACATACATTCTTGGGTGTTTATACTTATAAAAGAAACACTGGAAGTACACAAGAAATCAAAGTAAATGGTTACAAAGTAAAGATCCAGATTTTGTGCCTTTTTGGGGGGGGGGAGGGACCACTTTAAGGAAAAGAAGACAAAATTAGGTACAAGTCTTGGAAGGAGCTCGCACCAGAGAGCTTCACAATAAATCTACCCCTGAAATTACCTCTAGGACTGGAGTGCACAGTAATGAGGGAGGACTAAGACTCCTAAATATCAACCTATTTATACCTATTTATCTTTGAACATGTGAGCATATTACCTATTTAAAAACCAAAATTAATTTTTTAGAAAATACCTATATCCAGGCTCCAGTCATTCAAGGTCTCACTCCTTCTCCACCTCCTTCATTCTATCCCAACCTTCTTGTTCTAGTTGGGTTTCATTCTGTTTTTCATTCTGCTGCCTTGTATCTACTGAGATTCTGCCTCAACCTGGCTCTTTCCAGATGGCAATGTGCCTGGCATTCTATTTTGATTTTGCCCTTGTATTTCTCTCTTTCTGATCACCCTTGGTTCTACCATCAGCAGAGCAGCTTCAGGGCAGCCCAGTCCCACCCCTGCACCCTGCGTGGCCTAGACTCCCAGGAATCTAGCCTGCTACATGTGGAAAAAGTTTGAAAATTGACTGAAGTACACCAGAGGTGATCAGTCCCAAGGGATGCTAGGAGACTGGGAAAAAATTTAGGGACTTACTTGGGAATTGGGTGATTCTCTGGCAGTACATAGTTGGTCCTGAAATTCTCAACAGAATCAAATTATCATACCTTCCTTTCTAGGGTCCTCAGGATCACAGGTGGGACACTCTAGACTCATCCCTATAGATACATCTTTGTGTTTAACAAGACCAAGCCAGGTTAGACTAAATGGACCCCAGACTTATAGGGATCTACCAGAATTCAAATAATTTCAAATATATAACAAGGCAAAGATGGTCTCTAATTTAACTCTAGTTCCAGCTGAAAAAGTCTAGGAACCATTGTTCTTTCAGCTCACTGCATCACTGTCCTAGTAAAACATTCACTGGATCCAGTTAAAGGATTCAAACTGAATTTCTGGACACTTCCTACAGCAGATGACAGTGTTTTAAAGAGGACATATAGAATGCTGAGAGTCAGGCTTGGATTCGACAAGCCTAGGAATACATTCTAGGACTATTTCTAGCTGGCTGAGCAACATAAGCTTCATTTCCCTTATCTGTAAAATAGGTTGTTACAAAGATTAAATGAGATGATGAAGATGTAATGAAATGAGTTCTCTCCCAAAACATTCTCAAGGCAAAGCTAATTTTTTTTCTCATTTTATAAGGAGACTACTGGCCAGTATGTGTATCAGGAAGTCCCAAACTACCAATTCACGACAGTAATACACACATTGATTTTGGAAACAAACATAAGGCACAGTATATATACAAGCACCTATAGATGCAAAGCCAGTACCCTGAGCTCACATTTCAGCATGTTAACTTTAAATAATTCAGAAAGCCTACCCTATAAAGCCCCTAATGGATTTTCTTTTCTCTGTGTCTTCTTGGTTGCTAAGGCATTTCTTTCTCCAGCTTTCTGAAAATCACAAATAAGCTTATAAAATGCGACATCCTGCATTGACTCATTTCTCATTGGACTGACTTTTAGCATACCTGAAAGCATTTTGTTGCTCACAGATGTGTTCTGCTATGGTCCGATGCACTCAAGTAAGCTTAAACCTGACCTGGTCATGTCTCATTTTACCTTAAGGTGATAATTCAGGAATCAACTGCTCAGTGTCAAGTATAGAATCTTATCTTTCTGCCAGTTGTCAGGGATATTTAAAAAAAGGATTAAAAACTATCTTTGACCTTCACTATGTTCTTATGTAAAGCCATCTGCTATTGCATTTCTCTTCACTGTATCTCCTGTCATATAAGACATTTCCACCTAAGGCTTTCTACTCAAATCACTGGAATTGAGTGTCTCCCATTCAAATACAACTTGTCATGAAAAGCTGGATTTTAAATCATTGTCTACTTAAACTAACCTCCAGGAACATTCCTGTACTGCCAACATCAAAAATAGGAAATATGTATAGAAAGCCATTTCCTACAATACTGAATTATGCAAAAGTGTATATGGATACCAAAAAAAAAAAAAAAAGGAGAGGACTATTCATGATATTTGGATATCGGATATATTTTATTTTTAATAAAGTTTCCTCTGTATGAAAACGTTCCTCTCAATCTATTTGATTCGAATTACCAAAAAAATCTTTATGCTATCACTTTTATATTGTTTAACCAACTTGTGCTTTAACTTTTATCTACTTACATGATATGCTTAAAGCTGAAATTATTAAAACATACTGAAATAAAATCGGTGTCTTTAAAGGGTTTACACGCATACATAGAGCCCACCCAATCTCGGTCACTTTTTGAAGGGCCCTAGGATCGTTTTCAAGGCAAAGGCATTAACAAATTGTCTGTCTTACAACGGTTACACCTAATTTGAATTAAACTACAGTCGCAGATGACAGAAGCGCTCCTTTCATCTTTTGTAGGAAGGTCACCCAGCCCAGAGCGAGTGCCACACTCCTTCTGGAACTAAACACATTGGCCCCGCCGTCTGTTGAGTCCTCCCCTTCACAACCCACACCTGGGTGGCCAAGGGTCACGGCTGACCTCCCGACGGCGCCAGCGCCTCTTCGCTCTTCCCTTTAGGGAAGCAGCAGATGGCGAGGGCGCGCAGCGCTGGTGCCGCAGCTCCCCGCCACAGCAGGCCAGGGACACCTAAACAAGGACTAGTTCGGCGCCTGGGACTCCCTGGGCCGCCTGCTGGGCGCCGCGGGGGTTTTCCCGCGTCTCTCTCCCTTCTGGGCTCCAGGACTGTTCACCTAAACGCGGCGAGACTCCCACCCTTCTGCCCGGAACCCAGACCTGGAAACCCTCATTCCCAGGGAGACACACACACACCCCGACGCCGCAACACTCACCCAAGCGGCGACTGGACCCGGGGTTCTCGCGAGCCTGCCCGGATCTTCGCGCGCGAGCAGCCCGCTACCAATAGAAACCCTGGCTCCAAGGGACGAGCCAATGGGAGCGCTCGAACTAACGGGAGAAGCCAATCACCGCCCTCTCGGCTCTGGAACCCCGCAACCAGTACCACTAAGCTCTCTTCCAGCTCCCGCGAACTACAGTTCTAATCTGAAGGTCCGCCGCCGCCCGTCTCATTCTCTCAATCTAGGCGGTAAATAAACTTTCCCCACAGTAGAGCCTTGAGGAATTGCAGCTCCTGCCTTGTACTCCGCTCTCTGCTCCGCTCAGGAGGGAAGATGTACGCACGGTCACCTCCTTTGCATTCTTCTACTAAAACTCATGGCTCACCGCAAGCACAGCCAAGCATTTCAAAAATTAGTGACAACAGACGAAGAACATTTTTCTTCCCGTTCACGTAACCACCATGAACCATTTGAACCAGTGTCTGAATTTTAAATGGAAAGATGGATTAATAAGGAGCTTGAAGAAATTTCTCTTTATCAAAAGTGTGAAAGTCCTTTACTGAAATTGTTGAGAGTTTATCGGGGCTAGAAGTGAACCAAGGGGATAGCGAGTGCCCTGCAAAAAGATGCGAATGCTTATGAAAGGGCATCTCCCCTTATCTCGTTCGTTGATGTCTTCGAAATAAAACCACAAAGAGTTGCTAGAGGTTTGTAAATACTATTAGAGCTCACTGTGTGTCAGGCTTGATTCTAAAAGGAGTTTAACTGAATTAACTCATTCAGTCTTCACAACTACCTTATGGCTCATTTCAACCTGTTTTACAGATGAGGAAACTGAGAAAGATTGGCCCAAGATGCCAAGCAAGTGAGAGGAGAAGGCAAGCCTAGAACCCACGTCTGGATGATTTATCCAGGTTAGCAAAACATTTTCATGTCTGAATTAACTAGACCTAAGCAATCTAGAGTCTTTCACTTCTAAAAGGTATGAATTCTCCCATATATATATATATATATATATATATATATATATATATATTTACATCTTTATTGGAGTATAATTGCTTTACAATGGTGTGCTAGTTTCTGCTTTATAACAAAGTGAATCAGTTATACATATACATATGTTCCCATATCTCTTCCCTCTTGCGTCTCCCTCCCTCCCACCCCTCTAGGTGGTCACAAAGCACCGAGCTGATCTCCCTGTGCTATGCGGCCGCTTCCCACTAGCTATCTATTTTACGTTTGGTAGTGTATCTATGTCCATGCCTCTCTCTCCCTTTGTCACAGCTTACCCTTCCCCCTCCCCATATCCTCAAGTCCATTCTCAAGTAGGTCTGTATCTGTATTCCTGTTTTTACCCCTAGGTTCTTCATGACATTTTTTTTCTTAAATTCCATATATATGTGTTAGCATACGGTATTTGTCTTTCTCTTTCTGACTTACTTCACTCTGTATGACGGACTCTAGGTCTATCCACCTCATTACAAATAGCTCAATTTCGTTTCTTTTTATGGCTGAGTAATATTCCATTGTATATATGTGCCACATCTTCTTTATCCATTCATCCAATGATGGACACTTAGGTTGTTTCCATCTCCGGGCTATTGTAAATAGAGCTGCAATGAACATTGTGGTACATGACTGTGAATTATGGTTTTCTCAGGGTATAATCCCAGTAGTGGGATTGCTGGGTCATATGGTAGTTCTATTTGTAGTTTTTTAAGGAACCTCCATACTGTTCTCCATAGTGGCTGTACCAATTCACATTCCCACCAGCAGTGCAAGAGTGTTCCCTTTTCTCCACACCCTCTCCAGCATTTATTGTTTCTAGATTTTTTGATGATGGCCATTCTGACTGGTGTGAGATGATATCTCATTGTAGTTTTCATTTGCATTTCTCTAATGATTAATGATGTTCAGCATCCTTTCATGTGTTTGTTGGCAATCTGTATATCTTCTTTGAAGAAACGTCTGTTTAGGTCTTCTGCCCATTTTTGGATTGGGTTGTTTGTTTTTTTGTTATTGAGCTGCATGAGCTGCTTATAAATTTTGGAGATTAATCCTTTGTCAGTTGCTTCATTTGCAAATATTTTCTCCCATTCTGAGGGTTGTCTTTTGGTCTTGTTTATGGTCTCCTTTGCTGTGCAAAAGCTTTGAAGTTTCGAATTCTCCTATTTTTTAAAAAATCTTTTGGGACTTCCTTGGTGGTGCAGTGGTTAAGAATCCGCCTGCCAATGCAGGGGACATGGGTTCGATCCCTGGTCCGGGAAGATCCCACATGCCACGGAGCAACTAAGCCCATGCACATAGCTACTGAGCCTGCGCTCTAGAGCCTGCGAGCTACAACTACTGAATCCCGCGCGCTGAGTCGGTGCTCCGCAACAATAGAAGCCACCGCTTGCTGCAACTAGAGAAAGCCCGCGCGCAGAAATGAAGACCCAACGCAGTCTAAAATAATTTTTTTAAAAATCTTTTGTGGGCCTCCCTGGTGGCGCAGTGGTTAAGAGTCCGCCTGCCGATGCAGGGGATACGGGTTCGTGCCCCGGTCTGGGAGCATCCCATGTGCCGCGGAGCGGCTGGGCCCGTGAGCCATGGCCGCTGGGCCTGCGCATCCGGAGCCTGTGCTCCGCAACGGGAGAGGCCACAACAGTGAGAGGCCCGCATACCGCAAAAAGAAAAAAAAAAAATCTTTTGTTACAAAATATTCAGTTAAAATCTCAGGAACTTCCAGTGGCTTTAGTGTAACCTTCACAGTTAGCTGCGGATATCAGGATGAGAAGGATTGAGGGTTAGGGGCTGGGAGTGGAGAGAAAGGGATAGGAGACTGAAGGAAGTGACCTGAGAAACATTGTTCACTGAACCACTTAAAATAAGTAATATTGTTACTGATTGTATATCACTGACTTGATTTCATCATTAAAATAAATAATTGCATTAATTATGTATGATAGTGTGCACACCCACGGACAAATATAGAGGTTATCTGAGGCAACCTATGGAGAATTATGAATGATCTACGATTGAGAGCCTTTTAAATCTGTATTCAATTTTCATTTTTATATTGGAATTTATTCTAATAACATAGTAGATATCAATTATAAAGGGGAAAACAGAAGGCTGGAGTTGTTTTGTTAAATATTTACCAATTTTAAATGTATTTCCCTTCCGAACTATTTTTAATTTATTTCTTTAAAGGCTATTTTCACACAAAACAAGTTATAGGACTGAGTACTGAGCTAAGAAATGGGAGAAGGAAACATGACTTTTATAGCCGTTAAAACTTCCTGTGTTTCAAATCTGGGCAGCCTTTCTCACTTTCCTTGAGGACTTACACGATCTGATTTCAGAAAAGTTTTCCAATATTTCTCTGTAAGTGTGGATTTGGTTTTAAGCTTTGCTTCAAAGGGCAGGACCATAATACTAAGTAGGCAGTGATAAGCCCTGGGCTCCTGGAGCCCAGGCTGAACTGGCAGATGCTTGGGTTCACTTCCAATTCTGTGTGGCAAGGCCATCACTAAACCTTGTTCCTCTGCAGAGAAGAAAGAATTGCAAATAGCATAAGGATCAATGGTAGTATCATTGTCACCATATGTAAATGTTAATCCACACATAGATTTTGTTTCTCTTTGGGCTTTCTTTTTTTTACAAAGCAAAACATTTTCAGGTCAGCTGACACTAAAAAGCCTATAATTTCCAGCATAAGTTTTCCCATAGAAGAAATCTTTTTGGCTGATCACCGCCCATAGAACTTAGATGCCCTTCATCTCCCACCCATGCCTCCTGCTGCGATGGGTTAGAGAAAGTCCCTGCCTGCCACCCAGTGACTGAGGCCGTGTTCCCAAATGGAAGACAGCAGGTTGGAGACTGCCACAGTACTCAGGATGCAGAAAATAAAGGACATTTTTAACTGAGTTAAATCGTCAGGGTCATATCCAAGACCCTTTGGTGACCCACTAGACGCTTCCCACCAACCTCTGGGAAGAGCTCTGCAGACCTGGGCTGTTAGGGTACCCACCCTTAGCTGAGGAGTGTGACTTGTCCTCCTCTTCCTAGTAACTGCAGTGAAACCCCAGAGAGCATGTGGGGAGAGAGAATGGGAGGTAGAGGAGGTGTTTTCCAATTTTAGCCCACAAAATTATATTCTTTGTGATATCCTGCCATTAGTTAGCATTAATTTTTTTTTCTTTTGCGGTACACGGGCCTCTCACTGTTGTGGTCTCTCCCGTTGTGGAGCATAGGCTCCGGACACGCAGGCTCAGCGGCCATGGCTCACGGGCCCAGCCACTCTGCGGCATGTGGGATCCTCCCGGACCGGGGCACGAACCCGTGTCCCCTGCATCGGCAGGCAGACTCTCAACAAGTGCGCCACCAGGGAAGCCCAGCTTTAATTTTTTATACCCATAAATAAAGTCACTGCTTCTAACTTTGCCTTCCAATTATGGTCCTCCCAGTAGCGACCTTGAAGAGTATACTTTCTCTTCTGTAAAATGGGACCCATTCAGACAGCAGGAGATTGTTGAAAGGTGTACATGGGAGGTGGGGGACCTACATAAAGCAGATAGATCAGCACCTCCAACAAAATAGATCCTCCTTTAGTATTTGTTGAATGAATATTAAAGTGTACAAATCATAAAAGCACTATTCAAGTTTCCTTTTTCTTGCTTCCCATGGAAAGTTCTGTCGAAGTGTACGTAACAAGAAATAGTGATTCTACAGTTCCACAGTTCTTTTTGATGAGAAATATTGTGTGGGGGTGTGTTTTTCCTTGAAGTTCATTAGCTTTTTTTCCATAAAGATGAAAACACTTAGCATGATTAACAATGGTTTCAGAAAACAATTGTTTTGCCTGCTAGCTGGGAGCCTGTGAAATGCACGTATTAAAAATTGTATATTTTCCTATTACAACAGTACTTAAAATTTATTTAATGAATAATCAAAGTATTCAAGTATCCTCTAATTTATTGTATTATGGGGTCTCCTTGAAAACCGTTTTCAGATTAAAAAAGATCTGCTGAAATTGCTAAGTGAACAAACTCTCATCTTTATTTTTATTAAAGATTGCACAAACTGGAACAAGATGAAAATACTGAATCCACTGTACATCATTCATTATAAAACAACATACATCACATTTGTACTCTACCAAATAGGACATTTTCTTTAAAATTATATATTGCGTGCTCTTAGATTCATGCTTTAGATATTTTACATTTGTCACTATTCTCTTATAAATAATTGCAACTTGACCAATTTGTACACCTGCTACCACTATATCTCCAATGCAGCGAGGTGCAGTCTTTGACACGAAAACAGATGAAATGGAAACAAGTGTATGGATGTCACATCTACCGAATTGCGACTACTGTTTTGCCTATGCAGTGAAATGCTAATGTAAAATACATACACAAAACGTGGTTTCAAAAGGCACAATTTTCTCCACAAAAAAAGAACAATTTAAAAATACGTGGCGGTTGGGCTTCCCTGGTGGCGCAGTGGTTGAGAGTCTGCCTGCCGATGCAGGGGACACGGGTTCGTGCCCCGGTCCGGGAAAATCCCACATGCCGCGGAGCGGCTGGGCCCGTGAGCCATGGTCGCTGAGCCTGCGCGTCCGGAGCCTTTGCTCCACAACGGGAGAGGCCACAACAGTGAGAGGCCCGTGTACCGCAAAACAAAAACAAAAACGTGGCGGTTAAATTCGGCACCCTCGAGGGCGCTGTGGCTTCACATTAATGTGATCCTAAACCTCGAGAGCAGACCGCCTGGCTTGGGGGCTGACGGAGCCTATCCGCGGAGTCCAGGAGCCTGGAGCGCGCTGGGACCCGCGGCCCTCGGGATGCTCTGAAGGCAAGATTTCTTTAAGCCACCTCGAAACCTTTGCTCAGTTTCAGCATTGGACCAGCGATTTCTCACCGTTCCAAATGCGGCGCCCGACCAAAACAAAACCGGTTTTGTGCGCTGGGCCCTTCTCACCACCAGCAGTTCCTCTTCTCCCAGAGCAGAAGCCCCTCTTCTCTCTGTCTACGGCCCCACACTCCCCGCTTCTCGGGAAGACTCGTTACGAGTCGCGCTCGCCACCGCCCCCGGCCTCAGGGTCGCTCTGGTCGTCGGTGAAGCAGACGTCCACGTCGCTGTCGTTGTCGCTCTTGGGCTCCCCCGGCTCCGGGGGGTAGTCAGGCTCCGCGCCCGGGCCGTCGGCCGCCTTGGCCAGCAGGTTCTGGCCGGGGTGGCGGGACTTGACGTGGCGCTCCAGGTCCCGGCGGCGCACCAGCACCTTGCCGCAGAACTCGCAGCGGTAGGGCGTGTTGCCCTCGGCGTGCAGCCGGATATGCTTGTTGAGATTGCTGGGGTCGCCGAAGGGCCGCAGGCACACTTTGCACTTGAGCGGCTTGTAGCCCGTGTGCGTCCGCATGTGGATCTTGAGCCCGTACTTGCGCGAATACAGCTTGCCGCAGTAGAGGCACAGGTGGCCCGTCTTGGGCTTGCCCGTGCCGCCGCCCCCGCTGCCGCAACCCCCAGCGCCACCCGCCGCCACGACGGCCGCGGGCAACGTTCCCGCGTCCAGGCGGCCGCGGCCTTTCCCGGCCGCCATCTCCGACAGTTGCTGCGTGTGCATGGCGATCTCTCGGTCGATGCTAGCCAGGGAGCCCAGCTCGGCCGGGCTCAGAGCGGTCGCCGCCGCCGCCGCCGCCGCCGCGGGCCCACTGAAATAAGAGAGGGACTCCGGATACTTGAGCAGCCCGCCGAAGTGCAGTTTGAGCGGGTAATAAGTGGCAGCGGCCGGTGAGCCGTAGAGTAGCTCCCCGTTGTAGACGGTAAAAGCCGGCATGACGGCAGGCAGATGGCTGCACTCGCCACCCGGGTAGCCTTTGAGGCCGCCCGCGTCGAGGGCGGGCAGCACGCAGCGCTCAAGGGGCAGCCCGGCCGCCGGGGGCAACTGCGCGTAACGCGCTCCCGGCAGCTCGGCGGCTGCGGGAGGGGCGCGCTCCACGTGCTTGAAGGCGGACGCTTCTTCTGGGGGCCCGGGGAGCAAAGGGAAGCCGCGCAGAGCCCCGGAGCAGGGCAGGCCAGGAGGAGGCGGCGGGTCCCCCGCGAGCAGGCACTTGGGGTGGTGGTGGTGGTGATGGTGCGCGTGGTGGTGATGGTGGTGGCCCGCTTCGCCCGCCGCCGGGTTCTCCCCGCTTCCCGGGCGTCCGCCCGCCCGGCCCCCGCCCAGCAGCCTGCTTAAGGCCAGGCTGGCCCCAGGTTTGCCGCCGCCCTCCTCCCGGTAGGGGTCGCAGTGCGCGGCCGCGGCTGCCCTGGCCAAGCCAGCGGGCTTGAAAGCCGAGCGCACGCCAGGATAGAAAGTCAAGCCGCCGCCCCCCGCTGGGGAACCGCCCACGATGCCGAGAAAGTGGCCGTGTCCCCGGGCGGCACCACTCATGTCCAGGATGCGCTCCGGCTGCTCCTTGCCCTTCTTGGACGGCCCCCACTTGGCCAGGGGTGGCGAGGTGGCCGAGGGCGCGGAGGAGGCCTCGCGCTTGATGCTCTCCCGCGCTCCGCAAGCCTGGAGGGCCGGCGGGACCTGCGGGTGGGCCCGAAGAGTGCCCGCCGGGGCGGCCGCAGCGAAGTCTGGCGCCGGGGGTTTCGGGGAGAGGCGAAGGCCATCCGCGGCCGGGGCAGCGCCTTGGCGAGCCGTGTGTTCGTGGTGCAGGTAGGCGCGGCCCCCGGCGCTGCTGAGCACACAGTGGAAACGTAGGTGCGCCTTAAGGCTGTTGGGGTACCTAAACGTCCTCCAGCAGTACCAGCAAATGTAGCGCTCCTCCCCTGGGCGAGAAGAAGTGAAAAAGCGACCCGGTGAGAAGCAAGCAAGCGAGAGAGAAAGAAAGCGCCAGCGCGCCCAAGGCAAAGCCCAGGTTTTGACCAGCAGTATGGGAAGAAGCAGGAGTATTCTTGGATTCCGGCGAATAAGTGAGTTCGGTAGCCCCATTGTAGCGAGGACTCCGAGAAGCCCCAAACGGCCAACTTTGTCACCATCTCCATCCAATGAGACTACTCAGGGGCCGAGAGGGGTGACCTGGGCCTTTCCAACGAAGACTTCCTCCGGGCCATGCGAGCAAATCTTCCTTGGGAGGGCAGCGCTCAGGCAGGCTGGCCAGGGAAGAGCCGAGAGCAGCTGTTGCTTTAAATCAAGTGTTTGGGGCTGTGCTGGGCCTGGGCCCATCTGTTGGCCTTTGCAGAATAGGTGGCGTATGTCAAGGAGTTTGGGTAAACTGAACAAAGGCCAATCTAATGGTCGTGAGCGCCTCATTACCAGGCGAGACAATGTCCTGTATGTATGGGCCATATGTAATCATTCCTTTTCATAGAACAATGTCTTTTATGTCCACTACCCACCCTCCCCACCCCCTCCCAGCCTTAAACACTTTGCCTGAGGTTTTCCTGGAGCGTGACCAACTGAAGGACCACATAGGGACTATGATTTGCTATTCTTCAAAATTATTTGTATCTTTATTTCCTCTTTAACCCCGTTTAATTTGATGGGAGAAAAGAAAAAGTCTTATGTCCCGATATTCTAAAAACAGAAGGATGATGTTGCATTATCTTGTCAGTTGTTCCACCTGGTAATTAATTAACTCCTAGATAGCTGCACAAATCCAAGCTTAGTAAAGTCCTTGGAAAATATATATGGTGTGTGTGTGTGTGTGTGTGTGTGTGTGTGTGTGTGAATAATATACTCAGCTTTTGATAAGTGCACCATTTTATATCAGGGACTATATACATGCTTTTGACATCAAACCTTTTTTGTGTGTTTAATATTATTAACATTAGTTGTTTTTAAATTTTGCCAGGGTCTATGAACACAATCAAAAGACACATGTATGAAACAGATTTTGATCACACAATAGAAGTTAATTTTCACTCAAAAAGGTCATGTTACATCCCTACAGAGAACAGCGAGCTTGCAATTGGATGTCTTTTTAAATGTTGTGGTTGATCGATAATACTGAAGGGAAGAATGTCTATGTGAAAGAAGTTAGTTGAGCCACAAGGAAGTATCCAAAGTAAATGTCAGTTTCATTAAATGTAATGGGAAAGTTAAATGTTTCCTCCTTGCACACAAGTAGCTTAAACTTCTAAAACATTACTACAGAAACAACAATGGGGGGAATTTTCAGATATTCCTCCCTTCATGTATTTTGCTTCTGAATTTGTATAAAGCAAGTAGTCCTCCCAGATATACTAAGGTGGAAGTTCAAGTAAGGGGCAGATTATTCCAGCTGAAGCCAAGGTAGAGCAGAACGAAAAAGAAGGGAAGAGGATTTGCCTATGTGCCCTATCCTAATTATTTATGGAAGACTTAAATAAAAATCAATTCAATATTTCTGTTGTATTGAACAGCCATGTAAAATAAATCTTCATAAAAAGAGAGAGAGAAGAGAATTCCTGAGTTCTCTTGGTGGGTGTGTTGATTTAATATCTTAAGTAACCTTCTTTCTGCTAAGTTCAGAACCTCCCTCTCATCATGCCTTTTTAAAGAGGGCTGCCCTAGAGTGACTCAGCTCAATGCAAAGCCAAGTAAGCTTTGTTCCTAAAACAAAGAGTCAGTATTTTTGTTAATCTTACTATGGAATTGAAACCCACTGGGGTTAGTCAATATTGGAAGAATAGCAGCCATCCCTACTTATTTCTTCCTCTTTTCAAGGTTTAAGCAAATGTATGTTTTCTGTTTCACTGTGTTTGGTTTTTTTGTTTGTTTGTTTGTTTATCCTAATGAACTGACATGTTCTCTGGATTCTGAAATCCAACCTATGCCAAAAGTACCAAACACACTTCATAAGTGATTTTGCCTCCTCTCCCGGGTGTAACTCTAAGGTGGTCAAGATTTCAAGCACCTCAAAGCTGTGGAAGTCAGGGTTCAAAGTAACCCACACATTGCCCAAAAGGAAAATGGTGTCTCTTTTGATATCTGTGACCATATGATGTTTATAGGCTCTATTGACTGAAATGAAAACATGAGGGCCACCACTCAAAAAAGTTGCTTTTGTACTATTTGAGAGTGTCTAAAGAAGGGTGTTCTGTGCACAAATTCCTGGCCCCCAAAGGCCAGGAGTCCTTGGAATTGTTCTATAGTGGCAGATTTGAGAGTTTTCCACTATGGGGCTTTTGTCATGTTTCCCTTTTACTGGAAGAAGTTGACAAGAGGATGTAATGTGATGCAAGGAACAAACTAAGATAACTTTTATGAATACTGTACATACAGATCTACCCACAAAATCAATAGAATTAGTTTACAGAAGACAGTGACACTCCGAAGTGAAGTGATTCATCATTTTGAATTAACTTCATTCTCTTATTAATTGTTTCTTAAGTCCCACACTGGTATTAAGATCTTTAACTCTATTTCTAAAGGAATGAGATTGAGCAGGAAATTCAGGAGAATGTGTTAAAATAGTTCACGGCATCCATGATGTTGACTTTAAATATAACTGTGTCTTTAGGAGAAATTACAAACAAAAACAACTGGCAAAGAACAAAGAAAGTCATGGAAGTGTTATGCAATAACAAGGAGTCTCAAGATCTTAACTATTTTAGCACCTCCCAGCCTTTTTCCACAGGAAGTGTTCCTCAGTGTTCTAGGGAAGGTTTGAAAATGTTTTTCTCTTTAGTTACTGCACCTTAATTTGCATAAATCCGCTCTTGGCTTTGGAAGGGGTCAAATAAATCTGAGAAGAAACTGGGATACATCCCAGTTTCGATTTAAGTAGGGAGAGGGAAATGAATAAATACCATTTAAATGGAAGGGCCTCAGTACCTGCCAACTGACTAGCTGTAAGTACCGTAATGCTTCTAAAATGCTGTAGAAATACATTACTTTCCTCCAAACCAGTGAAGAGATGCCCCTCGCCTTCAAAAGCATTCCAGGTTTGAGTTACACTTTTTGGAGCTCATAAGGTGGTTACCCTAATACTACGTTAAAGCATCTTTATTGATTCTTAAGTGAGTAAATAACTGTCTCTTTGGGTATGCAATCAGAAAGGATGACCCGCATGAAATTCACGAAGAGTATTTTTTCCCTGCCATCGAGAGCCATATTATTATGGTCTGTTTTTATCATTTACTGTTGATTTAAAGGAGGTAGTGATGACGTCGCCTCTGCCCACTCCGACAGGGAGTATGAATTCAGTTTTACACAGCGCAGGAAAAAGGCCCTTCAAGTCTAGGGACGGGCCCAAAGATCGGAGGAGGGCTGGACTCTCGCCTACCCGCGCTGACCCGAAGGCTTTCTCAGAGGCGGTACCTTTCTCGTCATGCGTCGGAGTTGCAGTCGTGGGGATGTCAAACCACTGCGCCAAGGAGTTGGAATACCACACGGTCAGCTCCTCCCCTGGCTGGACGTCTCGCAGCGCTCGGTAGAAGATCTGGGACGCAAGGAACAGGACAGCTTGTTGTCATTTCCTGGGTAATCGGTCAAAAAACAACTGAGAGGAAAGGTTCCATTCCGCGCCCTGACTCTGTGTGACGCTGGGAAAACTATTGGACCTCTCTGAACCTCAATTCCCTCATTCTTCAAACCAGGAAAATAATAGTATCTACCTTATAGGGTTGTTGGACGTTTAAATGAGACCTTTAGCTAAAGTGCTTTGCTCTTATTATCAGTGACAGTTTGGTAGATAGAAATAGCAGTGGGGGGGGAAGCCCACAGTACCTGTCCTCCGGGTAAGTCTGCAATGGCTTCGAGAGTCTGTTCCTGGGGGTTCCTGGCTGCCCGGATTAACCCTATCCACTCCAGGGGGGAGCCCCCCGACTCGTCCACCAGCTCCCCTCTCACCATTCGCACCTGCAACACAAGTAGTGGTCATTCTCCCCCGTGCCACGGCCAGGCCCACAACCCAGCGGGCAAGTGTATCCTCCACCCCCAGCCGACTCAGGAAAATGGTTGTGCTCATGTTGGCCAGACTGCTGTGGGCTGCTGGGAGGAGAGTAAGTCCTTAGGACCCTTGCTTGGGGGAGGGAGGAAGAGGGAAGGCTGGCTAATATAACAGTTGCCCCCCCCCTGCCGACCCCGCCCGTCTTGTCCCACTTTGACAGAACGAGGAGTGAAAGCATCCTGCCCGAGTGCCTGGGCACATCTCGTGCCAAGACGTCTCCCGCCCCCGCCCCAGCTCTCCGTCTCGCTGTTCTAAGAGCAGCCCCGATACCGGGCTAGAGACGTTTCTAAGTCAGTCCCAGAACGCAGGGTGTCCCGCGCCTCTTCTCTTGCCTCCGCATTCCAGCGGCACCGCACCAAAACGCGGAGGTGCCCGCGAGCCCCGCGGCGAAACTGTCTGAACAAAGCGGCTGCGCGCTGGCCGGCCATTTAAAAGCAATTAAAGCGCGTTTAAAGAAGATGGGGCGGTGCACGGCGAGCCCGGCTATACTACTCTGGGGAAGAGGATGATTGCGTGAGGAGCCAGATGCAGGTCCCGTCGACCGGGCCCGGAGCAATTCCTTACAAGAAAGCTGTAGTCTAAGGTCCTCTTCCCAGTCACCCCTGCCCACGCCACCGGACTCCTGCCTTCATTCCCGGTGGCAGTTGGCCGACCTTCGCCCGCTGAGACGCCTCGGGGCGGGCGGGGGCCTGTTAGAGCCTCTCTCTGGTCGGGGTTCGCGACGCTGTTCTGGAAGTCGGAGCGGGCGGGTTGGCCCTGACGCCTCCCAACTGCGATTCTGGCCCCTCCGAGCCCGGCTGCAGGCGCTCAGCCCCGGTGCCCCTCGCGGGTGGGCGCTCCTCGTCCTCGGAGTCTGCGTCAGAGCCACCACCTGGCGCACCCTCAATCCATTCACCCCGAACCCGCAAGCAGACACCCGCGGAAGGAAACACCTGGGGAGGTTCTAGGAACTGAGAGTATCCAAGGATAAATTTTTCGGAGACGATGAGATCAAATTATTTGAAGGCAAATTTAAGCCTCATATTAGCTCATTGAAGGGCAGAAGGTAAGAAAAGTCCTCAGCGCCTGTGAGTTGTATAAAAGAGAAAAGGCACATTTGCCAAGAGAGGAGAGATGCGGCGGGAGGAGGGGGGCGCCTCTGCGAAGAACACCCCAGCGCTCCGGGGAAATCGGGGGTTCCGAGTGGTCCCGGCACGTAAAGAGCCCCACGCACCCCACCCGGGGGCTGTCCCCTCTCAGCCACGTCCTCTCCCCTAGCCCGGCCCACGTCCAGCTCTCGGCTAGTGCGACTTGTGGGAAATGATCGGAGTCCCCTTCCAACTGGCAGAATTGGCAGGTAACGACTCAGTCACCCCTTTCCTCCCCTGGCCCTATCCACCCCTTTCCTGGAGGGGATAAGGGAAGGCGAACGAACGGCAGGGGGCGGAGGTCGGAATGGCTAATACCTTTTTCTTGGGCCCAGGTTCCCTGCGGTCTGACAGGTACTTGCCCAGCTTGAAGGTTCCAGGCACCGGCCCGAGGCGCAGGCCGGCCGGGATGCAGCAATCGGCACTCACGCTGGTGGCCGGAGCGCGAGCGGCTCCGTGCATTGCTGCCGCCGCCGCCAGGCAGGCGCTCGGGCGCACTGGGTCCTCGGCAGGGCGCGAGCGACAGAGCCTGAGCGGCGCGCTAGCTGGCGAGCCGCGCCCCGACGTGCGTTCTCCGCCCTCGGAGTGACGCGGCCGGGCAGGCACTGCGCCTTTTCAATCTGGGCGGGCGCCTTTTGGCACCGCTAGCGCAAGGGCGCGGAGTTTGGTGAGAGAGTTGCGCTTCAGAGCAGCTGCAGAGTCCCACCCGAGAGGGTCACATGGAATGGTTCCCTCAGCCCCCTGCATAATCGAGGCCTCTGAATGGCTGGCGCACAATGGTCCAGGCGACCTTCCCATTCCTAAAAATCCGATTTGTCAAGGGCGAAGAAAAGGCGCTGGTGAATCAAAGGTCCGGCGGGACCATTAATCCTCAGCATGGGGCATTGTCCTCGAGACAGTTACGATATTTTAAGTGACAAATCCACTGTATAATTTCTCCATAAATTTTACTTCCTTTTATTGTTCACCGACAAACCAGTTTTGGGAAATAAGTGACTACTTTAAGTCTACTTGGCTGATTCCTTTGAGCCTTGGTCTACTTCAAAGATTTTTAATTCTCTCCCCTTGGCTTTATTGTAAAGGAGATTAAACAAAGAGATGGGGACTGTTAGGAGGACTTGTTAACTTCTATTGATTTCTGGCGTGTGCCATACAGAAATTAGGCAGGTACTTGATGGGAAAACACCAGAAAATACCTACACTTTTTAAATAACGGCCGTATTACCATTTCAGGGGATTGGGTTCAGGCCAGTCCTCTATTTAGAACCGCTTTACCGTTCCCTGTGTCCAGTTTCGCCCCGAAGTATGAACCGTCCGGACTAGTTTTGGGAGACGAGGTCAGTTGTTCATCTCTGGTCCCGGGTGCACCCCAGGGCCGCACTTTCTCTGGAGAATGGGAAGCGGCTGCAGGACCGGGCGCTGCGGGGGTTCGCGTGCCCTGACCGCACCCGAGGTTTGAAGAGGGGTTCTGCGGGCTGAGTTTTTGATCATGTCTCCCCTGCACACCAACCGATTACTCAAGTCCTACACGCTTTTTTTGTTTCTCTGAATTTTTGAATTTTATTTTATTTATTTTTTATACAGCAGGTTCTTATTAGTTATCTATTTCATACATATTAGTGTATATATGTCAATCCCAATCTCCCAGTTCGTCCCACCACCACCACCCCCCGCCACTGTCTCCCCCCCACCCCTTGGTGTCCATACTTTGTTCTCTACATCGGTGTCTCTAAGTCCTGCACGCTTTTAAGTTTAAAACGAGGATGAATTCCTTGGGGCTAATTTCCCCAGAACCAACACACCAGGCTTTTCCTTGAAAAAAAAAAAAAAAAAAGGAAAAGCACTATAGCAAAGGTCACAGAAAAGAGGGCGAGGTGGGCATTGATAACCTCTGCCTTTAGCCCAGTTCGTAAGCTAGGAGAACGAGTACTTCGTTAAACTAGAATGTTCCTCGTTTTCTTTTAGGGAAACCTCCGATTTGCCTGGGGACAATTATTTTCATAAGTTAGGCGAGTGATTGAATTCATTAGATATTTGTGACAGTTGTGCCCTCACCTGCCACATGCTGCTCACCCCGAGCGCCACTTCCCAAATCCAGTGGACCGGGACACGAGCCCGACGTGGTATTCCTGGAGAGGACTGAATGCCTCTGTGTTCGGGCCTGGTGTTGGAGGCCCAACCACTGTACAGATGAGCAGAGGATGCCCCGCTGCCGCCACGCCGAAATCTCCACCAGGCTCTGCCCGCGAAACTGTGGTTCTTAGGCCACTGGCAGGGATGACTCTGATTAACAACGACGGCAGAACGCAAGGTGGCGACACCTGTAATTTAACAGTTCGTCCCACGAAGCCCTCAAAGAAACTACGTATGGCACCCTTCGGTGGAGACCTGAGTTCGCAGTACTGGACAAAGTCAAGAGAATGGGGGTCATTCAGTCTGTGCTCCATCACTCAAGCCTCGAGGAATTACTTCAGAGCCTCAGTCTCCTAATCCGTAAAATGGGAATGATGATGCAGACTCTTGGCTTCCATTCTGCGATTCACTAGCGTTTGTGCGAAGGTCAACAGCAATGATTTGTAGAGTGAATGGATTTAGGTTGCTCCAAAACTCGCGGGAATAGGGGAATCCAAGCCAGGTCAAGGGTATCAAGTCTAAGCATCACAAGTCAGGCGGGGTGGTGACACACGGATGGCCGCTAGGTGGTAACTCCAAGGCCTGTGTAGGCAAGGCAGCTGGAGCAGAAAAGAGCCGCTCGGCGGGTCTGGGCGACCGTACACTGCGGTCCCTCTATCCGTGCATCCACACCGTGCCCAGGGCCACTTTCTGAGGGAGCTACCACTCATTTTTTCCCTTCTTAACCCTCCAATTGCCTCTCTTCGGGCCGCGAAGGCTGCCTGAGAAGGAGAGGAGGGAGCCTTTGATCCAGCTGACCATGAATGGCAAAAGCCGGGGGAGGGGAGGAGAGGAAGCCGCTCCGAAGAGTTGGAGGGCAATAAATTTGAGCCATGAACATGTCCCTCTAACCTCTGGCCTGGCGACTCCAGGATGACACCCAGTTTAAATTACCAGCACTGCGAGCGGGAAGGGGCGAGTGCGGGGCCTGGGTTCGGGGCTCCTCCCCGGCCCTCCTTAATGAGTGAAAAAGCGTGAACGACACGCGAACAATTTTATCAATAGGACCATGTAAAGGCCGACTGTGAGGAAAGTTATTTATTAATATAGCCAATTGTGGCTGGTTCCCAGCCCCACCAGAAGAAAGGGACTACGCCAGAGGCATTCACACCAGCTCGCCCAGTTTTATTCTGTCCTGTGGCTCAGAGTTGAAGTTCCCCAAGTGAAATAAATTGTCCACAAAGGAGGAAAGGAACACATTTTCTTTTATTTTTCCTCCCCTAAAAAGCAAGGGTGAAACCAATCTAATGTGCCCAGTGGAGCACGATGGGCCGTGAAAGACTGGGTGTTAAAAGTAAAAGCGGACTGTGCAGCAAATGGGATGGAAAATTAAATGAAATTAAATAGCTTGAACGGCCGTATTGTCCCTTATTAAAAAGACACATTAATTACATGGTCTCCGCCTTATTCAAAGACAATGTTGAGACTCAATCAAAACATTCCACTTGGCTTTTTTATGGACGTCCAGAGGCCCCGTTAAAGCGAAATCTCTTCTGCGCCGAGGTGCGGGGCCAGGAGTGTTTGGGGGCGGCCCACCGCGGAACCGCGCGGCCACTGCCGCCGCGCGGTTAACAGGTTGCCCCTAAACAGTGGTGGGCGCGGGAAAGCAGCGGCCCTTCCGCCACAGGGACAGCCCGCCTGGAGCCCAGTCCCACCGCGCCGCTGCGCTCAGCGGGCCTGCGCCAGGGGGCGGCCCCCGCCCGCGCCTGCTAGCGCTGGAGCTCCGGGGTGGAAACGCTGCCGCGCCGCGCACGTGTGACCCTGTTGGGCTCCGCCTAGAGGGAAAGAGCCCCAGCAGGACTTCTCGCTGAGCTGCAGGTCTCACGGGCTCAAAGTCCTTGGGCTTCGAATCCCCAGGGCGGCGGAGCCGGCTGCTCACCCCCTCCGTGGCGCTTGGCCTTGAGGACTCGGGTGTTGGGGAGTCACCAACCCCACCCCACTCCTTGGCCCGCGCGCAGAGTCCCGAACCCCGGGATGGAGGGAGCGGTGCGGAGTCAAGGACAGCAGGCGAGACCCGGGCGGAGGCAGAGGCCTGGGTCTCCACCGAGTTTGGGCCGGAGGTGGCCTGGCCGCGCCCCCCGCGGGTGTCCGCGCCGGCCGGGCGGGCGGGTCAGCGCGGACCAGCTGCGCGGCCCCCGAGGCGCGGGTGGGACATTAAGGCCGGGTTTGAATAGGGCGGCGGCGACGACGAGCTGTGGGAACGCCACCAGATGACACTCCGGCGACGGGGCCATTTTCCCCTTAATTGCGAGGCCGATGGGTGCGCCGCGGCCGGGAGGCTCCAAACGCGCGCCCAGGACTCAGCCGGGACGCCGCTGGTGGGTTTTGTGGTGCCTTTTTTTGTTGTTTTTTAAGTCCTTCATTGGAAGCGGCTCAATAAAAGTATTCAGAGTCCCTCTCAAGTTGCCTTTTAACCGGAGTTCCCCAACTTATTTCTTGGTTCTTTCGGTTGACATGGTGCAAAGAAAAGTCAGCGAGCTGTGTTGCTGAATTTGCAATGTCTCGGGGCACCTTCACATTCAACGCTCCTCTGCCTGCCGCTGCCGAATGAGCCCGCACTCAATTCGATTTTCCTTGCTGTTGGGCACATTTAGGAGCGCCTCTATTTGTGAAGTTCATTTCTAGGCAAATGTATTCAAGAGCTGATGGGAATGAATAGGACCGTGTGTCAGCCGCCCCTAATTGGGATTAAAGCACTTAGGAGCATATGCAGAGAGTGACAGAAATTCTCAGGTTGCATTGTGTTCAGACTTCCACCCGCTTGGACACTCCTCCTCCAAAGGAGATTTATAAAGCTTGCAGGGAGAAACTGAGGAAAGCAAAGCGAAACGGAAAAGAACCGGGCTAATGGCTCAGGATGGGGCTGTGGTTCAGCAAGTGGTGGTGACAGCTTCTGAGAAAAGATGCTGGCGGATAATTGAACGCGGGCGGGGGAGAGGGTCTGAACTCTTTAATCAGAAAGGCGGAGAGTTAAAAGGCGAAATAAAGATGTTCTTGAGATTCCCAGACGGTTTTCCCCCCTTCCCCCCCACCCTCACCCTTGAAGAGCTCGGCTTTCTTTCTCTTTATCTCTGCCTCCCATCCCCATCCCCCCAAAAAATACCCTCTCTTGGGGCAATAATAAGAATAGTTTGGTATTTGAATGGGGGGGGGGAAGAGTCAAAAGAAACAAAAGTATCTTCTTTTGTATGTTAAAGAGAACTTCACACCCAAACAAGTCAATGAAAATATTTGCTGATGTATGTGTAAAATATACACACACTATGTTAAAACACAGGCATAATGATAAGTATTCTTATACATTCAGATGTGTATATAGATGTATATTCTCTTGTAAATCTCCACTCCAAGGTGGCTGCTGGGTTTCTGAGCTGAAGGAGACTAGGCCTTTTCTGAGTTGAGGCTGGGACAGTTGTCTAAGAAGAGAGCAGTGACAGCCTCTTTTAGCCCCTGAGGAGCAGGGAAGCCAGAAATGACAGATGAACACTACACAAAAGAATAGTGAAGGGGAACGCAGATTATCTGAATTTCCTTGTTTCTAAGCTCAGGGACAGATGGGGACCTCTCACTTTAGGTGTCATTTTGGTACCATAAGAATGTATCTCCCACCCACCCACCCAAAAAAAGAATGTGTTTCCAATTAAAAATTATTTTAAGATTTAATTTTTTAAAAATCTGCGTGGGGCAAGAGAAAAAAGAGGGAGAAAAGAAAAACAGTTGATGCGTGGACCTCAAGAAGGAATAATAACCAGTGGTTTTTGTAATAAATTTCTACTCAAAATTAGGTTCCCAAACTCAATATCTCTAGGGACACTTCCCCCTCCCTGCCTCCTGCCTGGTGGGAAGGTGAGTTCTCCAGTTACAAGGAGGCTGTCTGGGCCAAGAAGATGACCATGTGACAGATAAACAATCCCCATTAGTGAGCCATAAGTCAAACATTTTTTCTCTCTTCAGTTCCTCCACAGGCCTAAAACCCCTTCTCCCCAAGCGAGCCCACCTCCTGAAGAACGAACACATAAATCTATGTTCAGGAGACACAGAATTTTCCTTTAACCCATGACCCAGTGGTGCATAATGGGAGGAAGCTATCCTAGCAGATACCTGTGTAATCCCTAGGACAACCTGTGAGAGATGGAAGTTCAAATGGTCATTATGATAGCAATAGGAACAGAACAATAAAAATACCCAGCTCAATGTCACAACTAAAAATCAAACTCAGGTTCATAACCAGCATCTCCGAATAACAATTAGTAGGTTCACTAGTAGGATCCTGTGTACTCTCCTAATGTCACCACAAATTATGTGTTTGATTGAAAATGCAATGCCATCGCTTGTGTTATTCGTGCTCACGTTATTGTGTCCATGACCAAATGGTGATACATTTTAGTTTCCTGAAAGCATGTTTGAATTTTATAGTAGGGACTTCATTTTATGGTAGGGATTCCCATTCAGAAAAGCTTTCAAATATATATATGATCACAACATAAAAATTAAGTAAGGTTATGAAAGGTACGTTTTTATACATATATACAAAACATTTTTCTTAAACAGTTTTATTGAGATACAATTCACTTACCATACAATTAGCCAAATCAATTCAATTGTACAAATCAATGTTGGTGGGTTTTTCTTTTTTTAGTATATGCACAGCATTGTGCAACCATCACCACAATCTGATTTTTGAACATTCTCATCTCCCCTCCCCAAAAGAAAGCCCATACCCATTTGCTATCACTCCCCATATGTTCCCAAATTTCCTAGGTATAGGCAACCACCAGTGCATTTTCTGTCTCCAAAGGTTTGCTTATGCTGTAAGCATAAGCATTTTATATAGATGGAACCATATGATATGTGGTCTTTTGCAACTGAATTCTTTCACTTAGCATAATTTATCAAGGTTCATCTATGTTGTAGCATGCATCAGTATGTCATTCCTTATGTATGGATAATATTTTATTGTATAGATATATCATATTTTATTTATCTATTTATCAGCTGATAGACCTTAGGGTTGTTTCTAATTTGCTATTATGTATAATGCCACTATGAACATTTGCACACAGCTTTCTGTGTGCATATATGTTTTCATTTCTTTTTGGATATGTACCCATGAGTGAAATTGCTGGGTCTATGTTAAACTCTTTGAACAACAGTCTAACTGTTTTCCAAAGTGCTGCACCATTTTACATTCCCACCAGTGGTGTATGAGGGTTCAAGTTTCTTCATATCCTCCAACATTTCCTATTATCTACCTTTTTTTACTATACCCATCTTAGCAGGGGTGAAGTGAAATCTCATTGTTGTTCTGGTTTGCATTTCCCTAATGACTAAATGACTAATGCCCAATCATCTTTTCATGTCCTTCTTGCAATTTGTTTATCTTCTTTGGAGAAAGGTTTATACAAATCCTTTTCCCATTTTAACTGTGTTGTCTTTTTATTATTGAGCACACTTACATTTTTATAACTTTTTACATGCCCAACACAAAACAGGCTGTTAGGTTTAACCATCATAACAGCACTATGAGGTAGATTTTTTTTTTTTTTTTTTTTTTTTTTTTTGTGGTACGTGGGCCTCTCACTGTTGTGGCCTCTTCCGTTGCGGAGCACAGGCTCCGGACGCGCAGGCTTAGCGGACATGGCTCATGGGCCCAGCCACTCCGCGGCATGTGGGATCCTCCCAGACCGGGGCACGAACCCGTGTCCCCTGCATCGGCAGGCAGACTCTCAACCACTGCGCCACCAGGGAAGCCCTGTGAGGTAGATTTTATTATTTATCTTTTACCAATGAGAAAAGTTCAGAGGGGTTAAGCAGCTTGCTTAAAGTCACATAACAAATAATAGACAGAACTCCTCCCACACCTTCTGAGTTCAAAGCCCAGTCTATTTTCACTTGACCACATTATATTCAGAAGTTGTAACTGACTTCACATATCTGCTTTTCTCCGTGAGGATCATTAAATTATCATGGGATGTCCTAGTGATTGAGAGAGTGGGCTCTAGAGTCAGACTGCCTGGATTCAAATCCTGCCTCTGACATTTACTAACCGTGTGACCTTTAGCAAAAGGAAACTTTCTATTCTTCAGTTTCTTCATCTGTAAAATATGAGTAATAAGGAGACCTACTTCACAGTGTTGTTGAGAAGATTATGAGATGTTGATGGAAAGTGCTTAGCATAGAACTCAGGACAGAGAATGTACTCAAGAATGTTAGTTAGTAATATTTTTTAATGATACTTATGGCACTGTACTGCTAGGCTGGGAATTGTACATGATAAATTAAATGGAGCAGGACTTCTGACACCAGAGGCCACTTAGGCAGGCAGTCACATAAGATATAGTCATGCATATCTCAGGGCAACAAATAATGCATGAGGGGAAACCTCACTTTATAGACATATTCCAGCTAATAAATGAAGAGTTCAAGAACTCAAATATTATTGTTCTGCAACCCTTCATGGAATAATGTATGCAGGCAATGATCTTCAATGATGACTAGCATCACAAAGAGCAAGCCTCCAAATGGAAATATGCAACACTGCCTATGAAACAGACTTGTCAGTACAAGCAAGCAAGCAAACAAAATTAAACCTGTATCTGAGTTCTCTGATAATAGGAAATAGAGAAGACAGATGAACTTGATAAACAAATCCACAGGGATACGGTCAGAAAAACAGACTGTGGAACACTCTACTGGACAAATGACCTGTTTTTATTTTTCACAAATAGGTTGCAAGGGGAAATAAGAAAGAGAGGGATAATCAAAAAGATTTAAAGAGACTTAAAGGATATAGTGGTTTAAAAATATGTCCACAGATTCTTTGACAATCCTCCCCTCTAAAGGTGGAGGCTTGAGTGTGAGTCAGATTTAGTAACTCGTTTGTAATGAAGTGACAGTGTGTGATTTTTAAGACTAGGCCATAAAAGGCATTGCAGATTCCACCCTGATAATCCTAGAACTGACTAAATATTTAATGACATGAGAGAGTAATGTTAATTACAAGTGGAGTAATTGTAGTATGTTTAATTTTTTAGTCCTTATTTTTCAGAAATACACACTAAAATATTTAAAGATTAAATATGATGTCTAGGATTTGCTTCAGGTAATTCTAAGGTTGGGGGCAGCGGGTACAGGTATAGATAAGGATTTTTCAATCTCAGCACTATTGACATTCTGGACTGATAATTCTTTGTTGTGGGAGCTGTCCTGTGCATTGTAGGATGTTTAGCATCATCCCTGGCCTCTACCTACTAGATGACAATAGAATCCTTCTCCTAATTATGACACCAGATATTGCCAAAATGTCTGGCATTGTCTGAGGGTCAAAATTACCCCCAGGGAGAACCACTGGGTATAGATGAAACAAAATTGGCCGTAAGTTGATAACTGTTGGATTTGAGTGATGGTAACATGGGGTTCATTATGCTATTCTCTCTACTTTTGTATGTGCTGGAAATATTCCAAAATAAAATGTTATTTTAAAGTAAGATTTAATTTTAAAAAAACAGTAAGGCAGAGGAGATCAGAGGCAAGCAATGAGTATGTATATGTTGCTAATAGCCCACTGAAATCCGTGGGGAAAAAAATAGGTTCTTTGGTTCTACGATCTTTTAAGAAGCTGTACGAGGGATGAGCCAGAGGGAATGTGTTGAGCTGCAGAGTCTGTGATCTAAATGGCCATCTGGAATCTTCACAGCTACAGTGGTGCCCCACCAGGCCTAAAGAACCCACAGGCACAGTGTCCAAAGCTCTCACAGTCAAAAATGTTAATCCCGTGGCACTAAATAAAACTCTTACTCCTACTCTCAGTTGAAACAGAAACCACCAAATGTGTTCCGCACTTAAGTCAATTATAAATGTCCTACATTCATTCTATTGGTACAAATACCTTCCCTTAAAAGAAATCAGGGGCTTCCCTGGTGGCGCAGTGGTTAAGAATCCGCCTGCCAATGCAGAGCACACAGGTTCAAGCTCTGGTCCAGGAAGATCCCACATGCCACGGAGCAGCTAAGCCCGTGTGCCACAACTACTGAGGCTGCACTCTAGAGCCTACGAGCCACAACTACTGAGCCCATGCGCCACAACTACTGAGCCTGCGCTCTGGAGCCCACGAGCCACAGCTACCGAAGCCCATAGAAGAAGCAGGATCCCAGATGACTTAATGGGACCACCACACCAAACCTGGATTACCTATGTCTGGACTTCATTTAGGTGAAAATGAACACTGATGTCTTTAAACCATTACTTTGGGTGTGTGTGGAGGAGGAGGAGGAAGAGGAGAAGGGAAGAGGGTCTTATTACTCACAGCTGAAAGCAGTTCCTCAGTGGTACTACGGACAACTGGAAGATTTTGGTTTGTCTCCTTTGGGGCTTTGGCTTTGTGTGTGTGTGTGTGTGTGTGTGTGTGTGTGTGTGTGTTCATGTGTGTGTGTTATCAATGAATTGCCTTTTTAGATTTACTTGTAATTTGGGTCGATTTTTTTTTTTTTTTTTTTGCAGAGGGACTGCCTTTTAAAATTTTATTAATTTATTTTTGCTGTGTTGGGTCCTCATTTCTGTGCGAGGGCTTTCTCTAGTTGTGGCAAGCAGGGGCCACTCTTCATCACGGTGCGCAGGCCTCTCACTATCGCGGCCTCTCTTGTTGCCTAGCACAGGCTCCAGACGCGCAGGCTCAGTAGCTGTGGCTCACGGGCCCAGTTGCTCTGCGGCATGTGGGATCCTCCCAGACCAGGGCTCGAACCCGTGTCCCCTGCATTAGCAGGCAGATTCTCAACCACTGCGCCACCAGGGAAGCCCCTGGGTCAATTTTTATATTCAAGAGATATATAAATAAGTAAACCTTTTAAACTGAAACACCATTGATTTTATTTTACTCAAAATACCTGGACAATAAAAACAAAACTTCAAATTATTTTAAAACAGGAACCATTCTCCTGAAAACTGCCACTTAATATTTTTAAATTAAGACATCCTTTGAATCCAGTACAACACCGCCATGCATTCATGGATTTGTGGTCTATGGTATAAATTATGCACATTGTCAGCTGAGCCAAAGTTTAAATATATTTTAGTAGCTGTTTGATAAAAGACATTTGACAATTTGCATAGCATCTATCTTCCTCAGTTTCTTATTTTTCAAATTTTACTTATTTATTCCTAACATCAAACAGTTGTGTGACAAATTTTAGGCTTCTCAGGGAAAAGCAACAAATGCAAAACTGTGTTAAGTGCAGGACGTAAAAACAGGTTCTCATCAATGAACAGTGAAGGAGATACTCTTACTAGTTTCCAAGATCAAACCAAAGGACATAACTACAATTTACCACTGATGGTGACAACAGAGGACTTTATTTAATTTCAGCTGCTTCACTTTAAATCATGTGAAGAATTGAGTTGATTTTAGAGAGAGGAATAATAACAAAGAGAAACTAGGAGAGAGAAGTAGATGATAAAGGGGCAGGAGAGAGGAAAAGGAAGAGAAGGGGAGGAGGGATGGAGAGAGAAAGGCTGTTAGAAAGAATTCTTTACATTTGAACAACAGAGACAGATGAAATGATGTGATGATTACCAGGACTGAAAACATGGGGAGAGATGGATTCTGCCAAGACAGCATCTGGATTTAGTACTTCATAAGGAAAATATAATTCAGCAAATATTTTTCTCTTCCATGGTGACTTAACAGACATTTCAGTGGCCACAAAAAGAGTGGTTTAACAAAAGAACAGCAATCAGAAGCTACTTACTCCCTCATAATTATACGAGAGCAGAAAGGACATGTCTTTTCAGGAAATGTAGCCAGGTTATTAATGAAGTTGACAAATTGAAGACAACTTTCTGGTTTTTGTTTTAACAATGACTTGACTTTCATTTTCACAACCCAATGATTCTGGGTAAAATAAAACCAATAGAGAATAAATTAGGAAAAAGCTTGGTTGCTTTTGTACATGTAAAATATCTAGGAAGATGCTTCATTTTTATCCTGTCCCTGATTCTATTGCCTTCATCCATATTTGAATTCAGTTTTAGATAATTAAATCTTATTAATTTAAAAAATATATAATAAAGTATACACAGCAAAAGTTTTATTCTGCAGACTTGGCCCTCTCATTTCACTCAGTCAGAGCTGAGAGAAGTTGTATAGCAGACCCAAAAGAATGGCTCTTGGATTTTCACAATTCCTCCAGTGATGTTTCTTTTCTCTTCAGTGGTTCATCTCCTGTGCTAAACTGTTACATCATCATCCCCAATGAACCAAACCTCCTGGTATCCATACTCTTGAATAGTGTCCTCTCACAAAAACTCTGGGTTTGGCCATGTGACTTGCTCTGCTCAATGGGACATCAGCAAATGTGACACGAGCAGAAACTTGGTAAGTATTTGCACACTGGAGCTGGCCCTTTTGGTGCACTGTTGATTACCATGTGAAGAAGCTGATCTAGTCTCCTTAAAAATGAAAGATCACGTGGAGAGAGAGACCCAGCCCCTAGCTGCCCACTGACGATTACAGCCACTTGAATAAGCCTAGGTGACACCAGCAAAGGATCCATTCAGATAAGTCCAGCTCAAATTCTGCAGAACTGAGAGCAAAAAGCAGTTGTTCTATGCCACTAAGTTTCAAGGCTGTTAGCTATTCAGCAACAGATAATAGATAAACATCCTGTAAGTGAATACAATTAAATACAACAGAGACAAATGGGGGGAAACTGCCTTGAGTCAAATGATCAGCTGCCTAGAAATGTGAGAGCACAACCTATAAGAGATGGCCAAGAAAACGGGGGTTTTGGTGGATCACAAGGGTGGAAAACACTATTAAGATGTCCACCCGACAGCCGTTGTCTCTACTTCTTTTTTGCTAATAAAAAAAAGTGGTCAAGTACTTTTGAGTATAAAAATGGTCAAGTACTTTTTTTAATGTATTCTTTCAGTCTTTTTTTTTAATTGAAGTATAGTTGATTTACAATGTTGTGTTAGTTTCTGGTGGACAGCAAAGTGATTCAGTTATATATATGTGTGTGTGTGTGTGTGTGTGTATTATATATTCTTTTCCATCATGGTTTATTCCAGGATATTGAGTATAGTTCCCGGTGCTATACAGTAGGATCCTGTTGTTTGTCTATTTTATATATATATGTATATATATTAGTTTGTATCTGCTAATCTCAAACTCCTAATTTATCCCTCCCCCACCCCCTTTTCCCTTTGGTGACCATAAGTTTGTTTTCTATGTCCATGAATCTCTTTCTGTTTCATAAATAATTTCATTTGTGTCATATTTTAGATTCCACATATAAGTGATATCATATGGTATTTGTCTTTCTCTTTCTGACTTACTTCACTTGGTATAATCATCTCTAGGTCCATCCATGTTGCTGCAAATGGCATTATTTCATTCTTTTTTATGGCTGAGTAGTATTCCTTTGTATATATATATATATATATATATATATATATATATATATATATATACCACATCTTCTTTATGCATTTATCTGTCGATGAACATTTACAATGCTCCCATGTCTTGGCTATTGTAAATAGTACTGCTATGAACATAGGGTTCATGTATCTTTTCAAATTATAGTTTTGTCTGTATATATGCCCAGGAGTGGGATTGCTGGATCATATGTCAATTCTATTTTTAGTTTTTTGAGGAACCTCCATACTGTTCTCCATAGCGGCTGCATCAATTTACATTTCCTCAAGCACTGTAGGAGGGTTCCCTTTTCTCCACACCCTCTCCAGCCCTTGTTATTTGTAGACTTTTTAATGATGGCCATTCTGATCAGTGTAAGGTGGTACCTCACTGTAGTTTTGCATTTCTCTAATAATTAGCGATGTTTGTCTCCCAGTCCGTAGATTGTCTTTTTGTTTTGTTTACAGTTTCCTTTGCTGTGCAAATGCTTATAAATTTGATTAGGTCCCATTTGTTTATTTTTGGTTCTATTTCTAATGCCTTGGGAGACTGAGTGGTCAAGTTCTTTAGAGAATGCTAAGTCCCTCCAAATCCCAGGAACTGGGATTAGTTTACATCAAATCTTGGAGTGAGTCAAGATTAGTTTACATCAAATATGGCAGTCGCTTTTCTCTTGCTTGTGATTGGTTTAGAAATGTGCATGTGAAACAATTCTGGCCAAAAGGACATGAGGGTAAGTTTTCTAGAGATACATAGGAAAGGTGTATCTTGATCTTTAAAAGGGTGTTCAAAAGGTAAGAGCCCCATTAGTTCTGTCTTTGAATGCGTGAGGATGAGATTCCTAGAATAGTTACAATCAATCATGAGGGAACAAACCTGAGGACAGAAACCAACATGGTAAGGAGGCCAGAGACTTATCATTAAGCCATTCTGAGACACTGAGTTAACCAATCTTAGAGCAGTTCTGCCTTTAGATAAATAAATAATATCTGAGATGATAAGTGCTATGAAAAAAAATAAAGCAAAGCAAATGGTGAAAGACTAATGGAGGAAGGTGCTATTTTATATCGGATGGCTAGGAAAGGTCTGTCTGATAAGATGAAGTTTGGGACTCAAAGGAAGTGAGGGAGAAGGCCATGTGAGGTATCTGGGGGATGTGCAAAGGCCCTAAGGTAGATGTGTACCTAGTAACCTCCAGGTATAACAAGGCCGGTGTGACTGGAACAGAGAGTGTGAGGGGAAGAGTGGTAAGAGATGAGATTAGAGAGAAAATAATGGGGCCATTTCATATAGGGCCTTTTGAGTCATGTTAGGGACTGTGGATTTTTCTCTGGTGATATGGGGAATCATTATAGGATTTTGAACAGGGGTGTGACACAACTGGAATTTTACTTTAGAAGTATCACACTGGCTGCAATATGGACAATAAGCTAAAGGGGACAAAGGTGGAAGCAGAGGCCAATTATGAGACTCTAACAATATCCAGGGGAGATGATGGTGACTTGGACCAGGGTGGTGGTGATGATGAGAAGAGGCAAACTTATGGAGATGTTTCTAAGGTGGAACCACCAAGATTGGGTTAGGATGTGAAAGAAAGAGAAACCAAGGGTATGTCCTAGGTTTTTGGCATAAGCAAATGGTTAGGATGGATTTGCCATTTACTAAGATGAAAAAGACTGAAGGAGCAGAAACTTGGGGAGAAACACGAGTTTTTACCAAATTTGAGATGTTCAGTAGCATCCAAGTAGAGGAGAAGTTAAGAAGAAAGTTGGAATATACAAATTTAGAATTTAGAAAAGCAGTCAGGCTAGAGATGTCGTCAGTGTAGATACTGGGAAGTCAATGAGGAAGTCATCAGTGTACAGTATGCATTTAAGGTCATGATAATGATAATGGATGAGCTTGTTAAAGGAATGAGTGCATATAGAGATGAAAAATCCAAGGACTGGGCAATGGGGCACTTCAACTTTTAGAAGTCAGAGAGGTGAGCACGGAAGACAGAAGGAACAACTAATGAAGGAGGAGAACTAAAAGAGTAGTGTCCTGGAAGTCAAGTGAAGTTTCTAGAAAAAAGAATTACGATCTCTGCCAAATGCTGCTGAGAGATCAGGTAAGTTGAGGATTTAAGAGTTGACCATTAGATGTGGCAACATGGTGGTCACTGCTGATTTTGGCAGAAGTTTCTATTGGACTGGTGGGGGTGAAAGTCTGATAGGGTGGGGTTCAAAAAAGAATGGGAGAAGAGGAAGCAGGGACAGTGACTATAAGCTACTTTTAGAATGATTTTTGCTATAAAGGGAATCAGAGAAATATGGTAGTAACTGGAGGAGGATATGGGATCAAAGACTTTTTAACAGTTGGGACAGTTGGTAGATACTACAGCAGGCTTGTACAATGATGGTAATAATTCACAAAAGAGGAAAATATTAATGGTGCAAGAAAAAGGAGGGGACAACTGCTGAGTTAATTAAGAGTTAGATCAGGATGGTTGATAATATATCCCTGAAAACTTGTAGCATACTGGGAGACAGGCTCAACAATTCAATCCCTAACACTATTCCTCCTCATCTCTCATCAAATCACAAAACTGGAGGCTTTAACTATCATCTAGTCCAACCTCTTTTATTTTATAAAGGGAAACTGCGGCATAGGAGGTAGCCACACTTGCTCAAAGCCATATAACCAATGAGAGGTGCAGCCTGCCCTTTCCATCTCACTAAGCTTCTTCTAGTGTAATTTAAAAGGGAGGAGGTGAGAGAAGCAATGTCCCTTTTCATCTTGGTCCTCTCATGCCTCCTCTTGGAAGTCAGAGGGATTGACCCTATCCCTTGCAGTCCCCTGCTGCAGGGACGGAGGCTGACTGCATGGCCCATCAGCTCTCCTGCAAGCAGCACTGGGGCCCCAGTCAATTTGGGTGACCAGGATCTAAATGAGCTTTTAGATGCATTCATATAAAGAGTTTTGATTCTGGGGTCTGAAACCAAGAAAGTTTATGGTCTAGTTTGAACTGATCATTTCCTCTGAGGAATCATTAATTTTTCTCCCAAGCCTTGCTGAACTCGCAACCATTAACACAGCCTTATCAAAACACTGACATAACGTAGTTACTAGGCAACTCCTAAAAGCCATTTGTATTGTGTTTCATGAAGCCAAGGATCTCAGAACCAAAGGGACATCTAGAGATTCCAGGTCCCAACATTCATATACTTTTATGAAATAAAACATATATATATAGAAACAAATAGGTCTCTTCTAGGTTCTAGGTTGCTGAATTAAATAAAATCCCACAGGACGTCTTGAATTGATGCTTACTGATACTGGAACAGGTGACCATCTCAGAGATACAGGTTCTTACTTCTGTTCCCCTCTTCATTCCTCTTCTCTAGGCACATTTGATCTTCCTTGACCTCGATATTTTATGGTCCAAGAAAAGAGAGATACTTCCTTTCCCATTACAACATATAAGTTATACCAAAAATGGGGGGAATCCCATGCAAAGTCACTTTAAAGTCATCAAAGCACAGGCATAAATTCAGGGCAGGTTATTATTTCCAAAAATATCCCTCTATAGAAACACCTCAAGATCCTGGTGTGTTTTAGAGAAAAACAATTTAAAGGCTTAACTTGAAAACAACTGAAATATTTAAAGAGTTATAAAATGTGACAAAATGTTTACAAATGAGAATACTGAAGATACAAGGTATATTTTCTTGAATTTTATTCAATTTTAAGGAACCATAGCTACTCAGTCAAGGCTAAATTGACCAGCTATCCAAAAAAAATTTTTTAATTATTGATATTGTTTAAATGTATAGCATTACCCTCAAAATTCTAATTTTGATTATTTTACATGATGTAGATGATGAGAGTGGAGAATTAACTAGACTCCATATAATATATACAAGGAAAATAAAGTAAATTCAGTATGTGTGTTGACCACTGAAACCATTCCTATTTCTTTCATACTGTCTATATAATGGAGAATGAATTTTCAAGGCTTCCCATTATTATAATGGAAGACCAAGGAGATAACGTATGGAAAAGAACAGTAAATATTGCTTAATCTCAGGAAGAAAGTTACACCCTCTTCCAAGTTGGAAAGAATCTGTGAACTAAAGATAGTTGTGATTTATTCAAAGCCCTAACCTATTCTCGGCACCCAAGACAATAAACACGGGAGAAAATGAAAATTAAGAATATACCAGGGGCTTCCCTGGTGGCGCAGTGGTTGAGAGTCCGCCTGCAGATGCAGGGGACACGGGTTCGTGCCCCGGTCTGGGAAGATCCCACATGCCGCGGAGCGGCTTGGCCCGTGAGCCATGGCCGCTGAGCCTGCGCGTCCGGAGCCTGTGCTCCGCAACGGGAGAGGCCACAGCAGTGAGAGGCCCGCGTACCGCAAAAAAAAAAAAAAAAAAAAAAAAGAATATACCAAATTGGGACTTCCCTGGTGGTCCAGTGGTTAAGATTCTGCGCTCCCAATGCAGGGCACCTGGTTAGATTCCCGGTCAGGGAACTAGATCCGCATGCTGCAACTAAAATATCCTGCCTGCTGTAACTAAGACCTGGTGCAGCCAAATCAATAAATAAATATTTTTTAAAAGAATATAATCAAATTTATTAATATATTTACTTATTACCAAATAGAGACTAAAGATATTTAGATCTGGCCAACTGAAATATTCATTTTAAAAGAAGATATTTGCATAAAATGGTGTTACCTTGAAGAGGAAAGAACACCTTTTGCTCTCAGCATCATAAACTTATTCCTTCCAAAACATATTCCGAATTCTTGGTAGATTTGTTCTGTTTTGCTTGGTATATTTGTTCCATCTGAGAAAATCAAGGAAGGTTTAGCTTAGATATATAAATTTTAACGAACCGGGGTTTCTGCTGTTGAAAAGTCCTGTCCTAAGGAAGGTTTCTGCCAAACTATTTAAGCCTAGGCAATTAGACCTCCACATCAAAGAAAAAAGAAATGGATGTTTGAGTAACTTGGCAACAATATCTGTAATCTATCAAAAATTTTTAAAATTTATTTATTTATTTTTGGCTGTGTTGGGTCGAGCGGGCTTTCTCTAGTTGCAGAGAGCAGGGGCTACTCTTCTTGCTGTGCCCGGACTTCTCATTGCGGTGGCTTCTCTTGTTACGAAGCACAGGCTCGAGGCATGCGGGGTTCGGTAGTTGTGGTTCGCCGGCTCTAGAGCGCAGGCTCAGTACTTGTGTCGCACGGGCTTTGTTGCTTCTGCGACCAGGGCTCGAGCCCGTGTCCCCTGCATTGGCAAGGGGATTCTTAACCACTGCGCCACCAGGGAAGTCCCAATATCTGTAATCTAAGTGTGAGATGTGGGTATTTCGCTTTTCTTCTTCCTCTTGCAAATTGGGGATTTAAATAAAAGAAAGAAAATTGCTGGGAGAATATTTTTAAAAGGGGACCAGTTTTCATTTGCTGTTTTAACTAATTTTTCTAACTAATAGTTTCCCTCCTGTGCCTGCAACTAATTTACCTTTCGGCATTGTTTGGTCTTTCAAAGACTAATTAGAAATTTGTAACAACATTGCAACTCTTAGAAAATATATTCAAACAATCGATTCTACATTCTGGCCATACCAAATGTTACAGTGAATGCTGGAATCTCAAAAAGATTTTTCTTTCTGGAGCAGTGCATTTAGCCGGATTTCCAATGACTAAATGGGTCAACTCCGACAAGAAATTATTGATTGCTCAAGGCATGAGATTTTACTTTATTCCGTCAAAGTGACGCTCAGGTTCAGAAAGCTCTATACATGCGCCTTTTGACAAACACAGACGTGAGAGTGGAATGAAACGTGAGACTCCATCAATTCCCCCATGTGGTCCTTCAGCCCCCTGGAAAAACTGTCTGACCTCGGGCATCAGCAGAAAAGCAGAGGGATTTTTGGAGGAGGAACGCTGGGGATTTTTGCGGGTCCGGCCGAGGCCCGCTCCCTGGCCGCCGAAGAGGGACGCCCCAATCCCTGGTGACCCTAAGGGCTCCACCCGACAGCCGGACTCAGGCGCAGAAGAACGAGAGGTCTGGCTTCTGCCCCACGTCCGGCGCCCCCGGGAGGAGGAGAGCCCTGGTCTCCTCCGGGGCTTGGAAAGGACCGGGCGCTGGAGTCCTTCGGCTCTCCTCCTGGGGTTGGACCCGCCGGCGATCCAGGCTCTTTTCCGGTGCAGGCGAAGAGGAAAGGCTCACCCCAGACCTCCGCGCTGGACCTTTGCCTCTTCCCATGGACGTCTCACGGCGTCCTAACGCCTTCTTAGTGGTCGGTTTGCGTCGCGGTGGCCCTGGGACTACGCGCTCCTGGAAAGTCGCGCGCGACAACATAAGCAGTGGCGGAAGCGCGCGTACCCGCGCGTCTCAGGGCGGATTCCTGGAGCTGCAGGCTGAGGGCGGGCGCAGCTGGGCAGCAGGCCTGTGGACCCCGCCCGCTCCCTGAGCGGAATCACCGTCCGGCCCTCGCGCCCCGCATCCTGCTCTGCGCCTGCGCACCGCACGCTCCCCAGCCCCGAGCGCAGCTAACCTGTACAGCGCAGGGCGCAGCAAGCCGGGCCTCCGGGTCCCGCGGCCGCACAGCTCCATAAAGGTTAGAGCGGGTTTGGGGGACTTGGGTACCAAAATCGGAGCGAGGCAGGTGCCGCCATGACTGTACCGGGCTGGCGAGGGACTTCCAAGGTAGGAAGCCTTTTATAATAATTCCTTTAAATGCTTTTTACTGATAAAGACATAAATGATAATAAAAGAGAAGCAGGAGCTCAGACTTGTCTGTAAAAGTTGGAGTAACCGTCCTCTTGGTGTGAGCACGCTAGGTTAATTCACGCACCACTCATGCTGTAATGAGCACGTACCGTGGAGAAGCTCTACTTGTGCTTGACAAGCATCATGCTAAGCCCTCCCAGGCCCGTCAAATATCACCTTTCCCCACGTTTTCAGGAGCACTGCAAGGTAATTGTTACATAGACAGTTTTCACGATGTCTGGAGAGCTTCGTGACCGTTACAAAGGCACTATCACGCACAGGAAATTTTGTCCAATTCACTTGCATGGTCCCAGGCTCATGTCTGTCTGGCCCAGGGTTTTTTGTTTTTGTTTTGTTTTGTTTTTGTGGTACGCGGGCCTCTCACTGTTGTGGCCTCTCCCGTTGAGGAGCACAGGCTCCAGACGCGCAGGCTCAGCGGCCATGGCTCACGGGCCTAGCCGCTCCGCGGCATGTGGGATCTTCCCGGACCGGGGGCACGAACCCGTGTCCCCTGCATCGGCAGGTGGACTCTCAACCACTTCGCCACCAGGGAAGTCCTGGCCCAGGTTTTGATACTTCGAAAAAAATGGACCAAAGTCAAGGGCTTGGTGCTGCCTGGAGGAAGACCAGGAAGACTCCAAACACTCTTTTTGTCATGATTGTTGTTTACTTTTTAAAAAAAGTTTGAATGTAAAATTAAGTCCATTTAGTAAAAGAATTACAACTACAGCTGAATAAACCTGTAGTCGATATAAATATTCATATCCTAAGGAAAAATACAGAAAATTGATGAAACTGTGATTGTAAAAGGTAGTGATTGGTTTCCTGTGCCCATAGTGGGCAGGCAGTATGATTCTGTATATTACGAAACACAAGAAAGAGTGCTTACCAAGACGGAAGACTTTTCTTTTGGAAAATTTTGTAGGTGAAAATGTTGAAATTGTCAGGTGATGTCCAACGTTATCCTTAAGTAAGACACAAGTGGCAGGAGGGTACAGATGAAGTATTCCCGGTGGGAGTTTAACTCTTCTGGTAGTCCTCCCTCCCATTCCCCCCACCCCACCCCACGCGAATTCACTACACAACAGTGGCAGAGCTGGCAGTGTTTGGGGGTGTCAGGCAGAAGTAACAGGGCTTCAGAGCTCTTTGCTTAATTAAAAGATGGTTAGTACGTTCCCGAGTGTCCGAGGACGGGCAGGTTGGAGACACACACACAGCCCAGCTTTTGGCTGCTGCTACTGCCGTTGCTGTCCCCCTGCCAGCTCCGACGCGGCAGCCGCTCTCCCTCCTCCAGATCTCTTGCAGCTGTTGAGGGTTTAAGACACAAGGGGAATTTCAAGTTCTCTCTGGAACTCCGCCCGTGAGACTGGCCCCTGAGCACTGAGGGTTTCTCTGGCTCCAGCTAACCCTGGCCGGAAAAGGAAGCCTCACAGCCGCGATTTGACCCTGCCCGGATCGAAGTGAAAGCACCTCTCGCAAACAACACCGCCCCCTCCCCCCAGCCCCCTTGCACCTGGCGCGGGCCGGCGGGAAGAAGCGTGGTGCGGTGCAGCGCCGCCGCTGCCCTCTAGGCTGCGCCCCACGCACTTCCCCGGGCTTGGGAAAAGCGGAGCAGGTGAGGTCGCAGTGAAGAATTTGGGGGGTTGTTGGGGGCTCCGCCGCTGTTCTGGTTCGCAGCCTGGGGATGGGGGGAGCATCGCTCCCTGGAGTCCTGCAGGCCTGAGCCGCAGCTGGTACGACAGGTGTGTGCTGCCGAACCCCGGAGCACCGGGAAGCGTCTGGGAGCGAGAGAGGAACGTCCGGGCACTAGTCCGTCGGGAGGAATCATCTGGCATTCAAGCAGCTCCCGGGTCTGTTGCTGGCGCTGCACATCGGTCCGCACCGCTGGAGCCAGAGGAGCGCCAGGCCAGACCCTGCAGACGCGCCCGCCACCCAGCGCCGCCTTGCGCTGGTCTCAGCCCGGAGTTCTTTCCCTCCGTTAGGCAGAACACTTAGCGCGTCTGTTTTTGTTCTCTAGCGCCCGCCTCCACAGGAATAGCAGTGTAGTCGTTACCTCCCTATTCGTAGCTCCTAGAGTGGTACCGGCACACAGAAGCTCAATAAAATGAATGGTTCATTCATTTAACAAGTATTTGTTGAGCGCCCACTATGTGCCCATGTGCCAGGTACCGATACAGAAGTGAACAACACAAACGAGGCATCTGGCCTCAGCAAGCTTTTATTTCCAGTTTGCTGAATGAATGAAAAAAAAAAATCAGGTATCAAGAGCAGCGCCTCTGAACAACCTTCCCACTGACCATCTAAAAAAGGACAGGAAAGGAAAACAGGACCAGGGAGATAAAACCAGAACTATCCCCTCCCTCTTGTGTCTCTAGGGATGATTGAAGGGATCTTCTTTAATGTGTTCAATGGGCAAATTACCTACTTTCTCATGGTATTCAGTGCTATGGTCTGAACGTTTGCATCCTTCCAAAATTAGTATGTTGAAACTTAATGTCCAACGTAACGGTATTAGGAGGTGGGCCTTAAGGAAGTGCTTAGGTCATGAGGGTGGAGCCCTTATGAACGGGATTGGTGCTCTTATAAAAGATACCCCAGAGAGACCCCTTCCTCTTCTGCCATGTGAAGAGAGACACAGGGAAAAACTGCTGTCTATGAACCAGGAAACAGGTTCTCAACAGACATCAATCTGTCCCCAGTCTTGATCTTGGACTTCTTAGGCTCCAGAACTGTGAGAAATAAATGTTTGTTGTTTTTAGGCCATGCAGCTTATGGTATTTTGTTACAGCAGCCTAAGTGAACTAAGATGTTCAGTATATATTTTCCATACTGAGGAGAGAGCTTTGTCTTTTAAGTTCTAAACATAATCTGTCATTCTAGTCTCTTGGAAGAACACCCAAAGAAGACAAAGACTTAATAAATAAGGTGAATAAAAGGTGGGGGTGAGTACCCAAGCAGTTCAATGATTAGAAACAAATGAAAAGAATATTGGGGTTAATTAACATCAAGTCCTATTTTCCCTTCTCACAAAGAAGCATTGTGAGTTTAAGTCATGTGAACTCTGCACTGTTTTTTTTTCTTTTAACCTAGATCAAAATCTGCCAAGTAAAGGAATTAGAATCATAAAATAAATATTTCCTGATAACCTTGCCCTGAAGTGGAAGTCATTATTTGATAATACTAAGTACTCTTCTTCCTCTTAAGGTACTTTAGCTTCTGGCTTTGAAAAGACCTGCTGGCCTGTGCCTAGGTCTTCTTTATAAAGGGGACTGAGTAACACCACAGAGAGGTCAGTGCCGCTGAAAGAAAAGTTTAATGTTACCCACGATTTCCCTAGAAACAAGAGGGATAGCTCACCACACAGGGCCACAGAAGCAACACCAGATCTTGATCATGAAGCAAAGGCAGGAGTGAGCAATATGTTTAGGGCAGACTTTTTATTAGGGTTCCTGTGAGAAAGGTAAGGCAGGGCAGGGTGAACAATTTAGGTTTGGCTAGTTTGAATAGTTTCCTTGAGTTTTAGGCTATAGCTGAAACCACAGAATGCGTTTCTGGACTCACTTGAGCATAGGTTCTTCTGTGTCGGTGCAGAAAGAATTCAGCGAGAGGCAGGGTGACAGGTAAGGAAAGAGTTTGTTAGTACAGGACACTTGTGAGATTTACAAGCAGGCAGGCAATGGAGTGCTGCCCTGAGAACCAAAGGAAAAGTGGGGAGGGGGGGAAGACCACCTTCCTCCTCATTCTTGAGTAGGCATCAAGCTTCCATCATCAGTTCCTCCTCCACATCGGGCAGGGGAGTTTTCTTGTCCCTACAAGGTCAAACTGGGACTGTCATGGCACAATGGAAATGACCAAAAAGGCGGTAACATATACTAAAATATGGTAAATCATCTCAAATTTCAGTATAACGTCACCTTTCCCTTATATTTTTGTTTTTAGTGTGCGCAGAGGAGCATGTCCGAGGAATCATTAACTTACTGACCTCGCTGGGTAGGATGGGGGTCTCATTCCACCACTGTTTTATTGTTTGGGGGCATGTCTCATGCTTCTGCTGCACAGGTTTTGTTGCTAAGCAAGTCTGCTTGGTTTTGTTGTTAAGCAAACCTGCTTTCTTGAGTGATCATTAACTTACAGGGGTCTTCCATACTTTTTTCTTTACTTACGATTCCCTAGGGGGATTAACTATTTAATCACTACTTTGTCCTTTACTCTGTCCCTATCATAGGGGTGGTGCCTAGTTGCCTGGCACCTAGCCCTGTGAGGATTAAGGCAGAGGAATATTGCCTCCGGTGTATGGGCCAGATTGCAAAGGTACGATGGCTCTGTATTCGTTAGTTTACATATCAGAGGCATGCATCTCCTTGGACCCTTTGCATTCTCTAAGAATTGGCTAGCCCTGATAGGGTCAGTCTCTCTCCAGCCAGAAAGATTTTTTAAGATGTCAAAATGTCATAATATACTTTCTTCTCCAGCTCCAGAAAATGCCTTTGGAAAAGAAGCTGATTAGCTTGTGTGGAGGGGTGATAGAATCAAATAAAAAATTCGGAGAAATAGGTTCAGAGAAGTAGAATCCAATGAAGGGATGAAGTTATTAGCTAGGCTTATGGTGGGCTGTTGAGCTTGGTTTACACCATGATCAAGTCTGTGTAGCAGTGGTTGAGCTGACTTTCCCAAAGGAGTGGGTTCGCTATCAAATGGGCCTCTTTGAACTTAGAATTTGAGACTCTAAAGACTTTCATTTGTTCAACAAATCACGTTTTCCAAAGACCGCCTCCATATGTGGTCCCAACATTGGAAAGTAGGCCCAGCAGGTATTGTTATTCTGGTTTGTTCCTTCTTGGCACTGTTGGTATAATACAGAAGTCATACCCATTCTAGACTCACAGACTGGTATTGCATCCTGCCTGGCTCCAACATACCACATTTGTAGATCTGGGCTCATGTTTAACCTTTCAGCCCAAGTTTTCCCATCCATAAAAAGAGCATAATAATACCTACTTAGTAGGCATGTTAATAGGATTAAGTAAAATATGCACATGTGACTATTATTAACTATTATTTCAGGTAGCTGAATTTGATTTTATGGAGATAGAAGATCAAGAATTGATTACCCAGCAGCTGAATAAGGATTTCTGTATTCAAAAATGTGCATTTAAAAGACTGCTCATATTAAGTGTTTCTAATCATTATTAAATGTACAATGTGTACGGAGAGAGAGCAATAGAGCATGAGCTCACCAAATTCAAGTATTTTACGATACTGTGTTAATTTCTGCTGTATAGCAAAATGATTCAGATATAAATATATATCTTTTTTATATTCTTTTCCATTATGGTTTATCACAAGGAAAACTTCTTTTTTGGCTGCGTTGGGTCTTTGTTGCTGCGTGTGGGCTTTCTCTAGTTGTGGCGATTGGGGGCTACTCTTCGTTGCAGTGCGCAGGCTTCTCATTGCGGTGGCTTCTCTTGTTGCGGAGCATGGGCTCTAGGCGCGAGGGCTTCAGTAGTTGCAACACGTGGGCTCAGTAGTTGAGGCACGCAGGCGCTAGAGCACACGGGCTTCAGTAGTTGTGGCACATGAGCTCAGTAGTTGTGGCTCATGGGCTCTAGAGTGCAGGCCCAGTATTTGTGGAACACGGCTTAGTTGCTCGGAGGAATGTGGGATCTTCCTGGACCAGGGCTCGAACCCGTGTCCCCTGCATTGGCAGGCGGATTCTCAACTGCTACGCCACCAGGGAAGTCGCACAAGGAAAACTTTTAAATCAGCTTACCCAAGGCATTTCTCTTACTGGCCATGGATGCCTGAATCTCTTGCCTCTAGTGTTGCCACTAATCATCTCTTATTAAATAGTTTCCATAAGATCATTTAAAGCTTTTCACTATGCTTTGTATTCCTTGATTTCCTCCCTCCTATCACATTAGAAAAAGAAAAAGGAAAAGAAAAATATGGTAATGTTTTTCTTTCTCCATTTTTTCCTGCTCCCATTGTTTTAATAATTAACATAAAAAATTATTTTCCAAGTTCAGTTCCTACAATTTTTCTAAGTTGCAAATTTAAAGAGATCATGCTGTTTTTTCTCCTTTTCAGCATTTTAAATGTCTTTGAACAGAAAAGTTTGGGAGATGTTTCCTCAAAGAATATATAAAAAGTATAATCCATGCCTCCTAATTTCAAGTCACAAATAAGTTTTATTCTATTTTCTGAGAAGTAGAACAAATAAAATCAGTGCAGTTTAATGTGATGGAAGTGCCCAACTGAGCACCGGAACGACAGTTGGAACTTGTTTTGGAGGTCTTCCCAGAGCAAATAAGATTTCAGAGTCAGTACAAGATTGGCCATTTCCTCCTGCCCTGGGAAACTCTGTGCTTACAGCCACACCACGTTTTTTGTCCTAATCCTTCTTCTCTCTCCTTCAGTGTCAATTAGGATAATCTTGTCTGTGGATATCAGAAATGGCAACTGAAAGTTGTTTAAACAATGAAGCGACTTATTATTTCCACATAAAAAGAAGTCTGGAGGCAGGTTCTTGAGAGTGGGTTAATTCCACAATGAACCAAGTTTTTCCCCTGTCTTTTAGTTTTGTCATTCTCAGTCTGACAGCCTTGTCCTCATAAGCATAACACACCTGCCACACATTCTTCACTAAGGAAGACATCTCTTTTTACCCATTTATTTATTGAAGTAAATATTTGTATCAGTATGGATTCAGGATATTTACTTTATTCTTTGGGTTATAATAGTACATGATTTTGTTGTTGTTATTGCTCAGATATTTCCACCTTAGGCTATTGGGGTCTTTTTCAGGTTGACTCCTGTGTCCTTTTGATATATTTCCATCCTTCTGTATTTTTAAGCACTTCCTTCCTTACTGGTAGTGTGACTCAGGATCATCTTGTATTTCCCCTGCTCAGCCTTAGAATTAGCCATTTCCCCAAGGATCCTGCGTTCCTTTTATTGGAGAATAGTATTTAGAAACCAAGATTTGGTGTGAGTGAGCTCTTTGCAGTTGGAGTGTCACTGCTTTTAGCTTCTCTCAGTAGGCAGACTAGGAAATATATATATGCATACTAATCCATGTGTACAAATATATATATGTCTGTGTATATAATAAGCTAAACAGAGTTAATTCTGTGATCTCTGACTCTCATTCATTACCATAGAGTTCCGTCTAGCCTTCCTCCCTTGATTGTGTGTAACTTCTTTCTCTGACAGTAAGAAACCTGGCTCCCATTATCTACTATCCATTTACTTATTTGTTCAACCTCAGCATACATGTAAAGCAGGTTCAGAATTGTTAACCTATATTCTTATGAGAAACCAATTTACAAACCAGAGTACAATGTTTCTACAGTTCTTTTTGTTTTTAACCTTGCAGTTTCCAGTGGAGAACATCTTTTAATCAGAATGTTAATACAGAAAGAGGCCCCACAAAAAATTTTGCCCAAGACACCATATCTTAGCAGTGGCCCTGTTCTAACTATCCCACTAATCCCAGTATCATTTTAATGTCAAAGCATATTCTTCCACGTTTTTCTCCTTGCTCAAACAGGCATATAAATACATGTATGTGTACATTCGTTCTACAGAAGATTTTGGTCTGGAAGTAAAGTTTGAGAAATACAATGTTTTAGAAACCACCCAAGTAACTCTAAAATACGGTCAAGATTAAGGACCATCCTCCAAGCCAATCATGGTAATTCTAATCAGGACTGCCCCTAGCTGTGTAGAGTCCCAGAAAAATATTTTGTGTGTGTGACCTCTATCTATATAAACAAACAAATAAACAAAAGAAATAGAGAATGAAGTAGAGTAGAAGTGAAGCTCAAACTTCATGATGTAGAGAAAAGCTGAAGAGCACAAAAATTAAAGTTACAATGAGCAGAGACTAGGAAGTAGACACAGAATGGGGAGATAATACAGGCTAGCTGGGAACAAGGAAACAGAGAAAACATACAGAAAGAAGTATGCCTCCATGAAAATATGTTCAACATTGCTATTATTAGAGAAATGCAAATCAAAACTACAATGGGGTAGGTACCACCTAACACAAGTCAGAATGGCCATCATTAAAAAGTCTATAAATAACAAATGCTGGAGAGGGTGTGAAGAAAAGGGAACCCTCCTACACTGGTGGTGGGAATGTAAGTTGGTGCAGCCACTATGGAGAACAGTATGGAGGTTCCTCAGAAAACTAAAAATAGAACTACCATATGATCCAGCAATCCCAGTCCTGGGTATATATCCAGACAAAACTATAATTCAAAAAGATACATGCAAAAAAAAAAAGATACATGCACCCCTATGTTCATAGCTGCACTACTCACAACAGCCAAGACATGGAAACAATCTAAATGTCCATCAACAGATGAATGGATAAATAAGATGTGGTACATATATACAGTGGAATACTACTCAGTCATAAAAAAGAATGAAATAATGCCATTTGCAGCAACATGGATGCAACTAGAGATTATTATACTAAGTGAAATAAGTCAGAAAAAGACAGATACCATATGATATCACTTATATGTGGCACCTAAAATATGACACAAATGAACCTATCTATGAAACAGAAACAGATTCATGGACATAGAGTACAGATTTGTGGTTGCCAAGGAGGAGGGGTTTGGGGGAGGGATGGAGTGGGAGGTTGGGGTCAGCAGATGTAAGCTATTATATATAGAATGCATAAACAACAAGATCCTACTGTATAGCACAGGGAACTATATTCAATATCCTATGGATATCCATAATGGAAAAAGTATTTTTTAAAAAAAGAATGTGCATATATATATATATATATGTGTGTGTGTGTGTGTGTGTGTGTGTGTGTGTGTGTGTATGTATATATAACCGAATCACTTTGCTGTACAGCAGAAATTAACACAACATTGTAAATCAACTATACTTCAGTTTAAGAAAAGTATAAAATGAAACTTAGCTCAAAAAGACAATTAAAAATTGCCTCAATCCTGTATAGTTTTCTAGTTACAATTTTGGTGTCAATCCATATTTCTTTTTATATTGAACTGTAAATTTCTGGAAGTAACATTAGCAATCAAAAGCATCTAATTAAAATATACAGATTTGAAATAAGAATGACTGAAAAGATGGAAGGAAATTGGTCAGTGTTCCAGGGATAACGGATGTGGTGGGAGCAGTTAAGAGAGCATTCAGTCCACAGCCAGATAATGAGATCCACTTTGAGTATCAGTTTGAAGAGAAAAGTATATTAAAGTCAGATTTCAATCATTTGGGAAGACCACTGAGACAGATGGATTTCCTCAGGGTCTGAGGATCTGCCTTTTATTCTTGCAGATTCAGAAACCTGAGCTGCCAGCTTACCAAGTCTAGACCATCTCTTAGGTTTGGACACACACTAATCAAGCACACAGAAATTCATATATTAAAAGGCCAATATAGGGCTCCCCTGGTGGCGCAGTGGTTGAGAGTCCGCCTGCCGATGCAGGGGACGCGGGTTCGTGCCCTGGTCCGGGAAGATCCCACATGCCGCGGAGCGGCTGGGCCCGTGAGCCATGGCCGCCGAGCCTGCGCGTCTGGAGCCTGTGCTCTGCAACGGGAGAGGCCACAACAGTGAAAGGCCCACATACCGCGAAAAAAAAAAGGCCAATATAAATTTATTAATCTGTGAGGATAATAATAATTACCAAATTGACCAGATACTTTGTTCACTGCTCAGAGGATTATATTTCTACAGGCAAATCCATGTGAAAAGCCAAATTATTATTAGAAGATTGCTTGGTAACTATACAATCAGATCAGTAGGAGTTAGTGCTATCAAGCTATATCACTCTGAGGCATTCACTTCTATTCTAAGCACATACCTCTTGAAGAGCCTAGATATTTAATTCTGTGAGCCAGAGCCTTTGAACAATCTGAAGGCACTGCAGAAGTCAGAATAATGCACCCCCTCCAAAGATGTCCACATCCTAATCCCCAGAACCTGCGACTAGGTTAGGTTACATGGCAAAAGGAAGTTAAGGTTGCAGATAGAGTTAAGGTTGTTAGTCAACTGGATTTAAAATAAAGAGATTGGGACTTCCCTGGTGGCACAGTGGTTAAGAATCCGTCTGCCAACGCAGGGGACACGGGTTCAAGCCCTGGTCCAGGAAGATCCCACATGCTGCGGAGCAACTAAGCCCGTGTGCTGCAACTACTGAAGCCTGCACACCTAGAGCCCGTGTTCCGCAACAAGAGAAGCCACCGCAATGAGAAGCCCCCGCACTGCAACGAACTGTAGCCCCCGCTCGCCACAACTAGAGAAAGCCCGAGTGCAGCAACAAAGACCCAACACAGACAAAAATAAATAAATTTATTAAAAAAATAAATAAAATAGATGATTCTAGTTTATCCAGTGTAGTAATCACAGGGTACCTTAAATGTAGAAAAGGGAGGCAGAAGAGTCAGTGTCAGAGTGATGCTATGTGAGAGTCAACTGGCCATTCTTGGCTTTGAAAATGAAAGGGGACCATAAGCCAAGGATTGTGGGCAACTTCTAGAAGCTGGAAAAGACAAGAAAAACAGATTCTCCTCTAGAGCTTTTAGGAAGGAACACAGCCCTAGTGACACCTTGATTTTAACCCAGTGAGACCCATGAATTTAGGACTTCTGACCACTGGAACTAAGATAAAAATTTGTGTTGTTATTTACATCACTAAGTTTATGGTAATAAACAAACAGACACCTTGCCAAATTTGATCTTCCTGACCTCCAGTTATATATTCCACAAATTTCCCTTCCTTAAATACCTTCTTTTTTAAGCAAAATGATACAATAACTTGGTGTAAACTTTTAGTTACAATCACAATCCAGACAAGCTTCCCTAGTTGGTTCACCTTGACTGAGCTTAAAATGTTTATTAATTATTTGGACATTTTTTGTTCTGGACAGTCTTCTTGGAGATGTTCCATTTCCTGGTCCTGGGAATTTTCAGACAATAGGGATATTTGGGCTCTGACTCTAACATTTATAACTGACACATTGTGTTCTCTCAAAAGTCATTCCAGACTAACCGAAACCAGACTAACTGAATTCCAGAATCCCCCAAATTGTTTGGGTGTTCCAAACCTAGGAGTGTACAGGGCAGAACAAATGACTAATGATATGAGTAAACTGGCACATTGTAAATCAGCACATTCGATTATTTTCCCTGTGGAGTACAAATGCATTAAAGTGTTAAGGGTTAGTGTTAAGAGATAGAGTACATCTTTCTTTGCATCAAAGTAGCACTATTTTCCTTAACTCTGTAAACAAAGTTCTTTATAGTCCAACTTGTAGAATCTAAACTTTTTTTAAATAATAAAAACTGAGTTTAAAAAAAAGGTAAAGGGTAAGAGTTATTGAGCTCTTACCATGTACCAGGCACTATTCTAGTTTCATTTAAGGTTCATTTAAACTTCATCAGAACCCTATGACTTAGGAACTACAATTAAACCTATTTTTACAGATGATGAAACTGAGGTTAGAGTGGCTAAGTAGTTTGACCAGTAGTAGTTACTTTTATAGACTGAACATATGTGTCACCCCCAAATTCACATGTTAAATCCCTAATCTTCAGTGTGATGGTGTTTGGCGGAAGGGCTTTGTGGAATCAATTAGGTTTAGATGAGGTCATGAGGGTGGGGCCCCCTTGATGGGATCAGTGTCCTTTCTCTGCTATGGGAGGACTCAGAAGGTGGCCACCTGCAAGCCAGAAAGGTGGTTCTCACCAGAAACTGAAGCTATTGGCAGCTTGATCTTGGACTTCACAGCCTCCAGAATTATAAGGAATAAATGTCTCTGTTTAAGCCATCCAATCTATGGTATCTGTTATAGCAGTCAAAGCTAAGACAGTTACACAACTAGTTTGTGGCAGGGTTATTACTTGATGGTTCAAGTAATCAGTCTAGTTTAGAGACTGAGTTCTTAACTAGTATGTTTACCATAAGTTAGAGGTTTAGACATCGTCAACAAATACAGATATCCATGAATTAAAATAAAGGGAGGCACAGTGAATGACTAAATAGAGGACATTTTCACAATGAAGACTGTTAGTACCAAGCAAATTACAATAGTAATTTAATTAAAAGTGAATGGATAGTCTCCAATAATAGTGTTTGGGAAGGGAAACCTCTACTAAGAACCTGGAATAATGTGGGGTTTTTAAAATATAAATTTTATTTATTTATTTATTTATGGCTGCTTTGGGTCTTCGTTGCTGCACATGGGCTTTCTCTAGTTGCAGCAAGTGGGGGCTTCTCTTGTTGCAGAGCACCTGCTCTAGGCATGTGGGCTTCAGTAGTTGTGGCACGTGGGCTCCGTAGTTGTGGCTCGTGGGTTGTAGAGCGCAGGCTCAGGAGTTGTGGTGCACGGGCTTAGTTGCTCTGCGGCATGTGGGATCTTCATGGACCAGGGCTCGAACCTGTGTCCCCTGCCTTGGCAGGTGGATTCTTAACCACTGCGCCAGCAGGGATGCTCCTAGAATAATGTGTTTACAGTACTTTTGGTCATCACGGTTTTATTGACGCTGTATAGTTGGGTGAAAAGCTCATTGCATTGGGAATCAGAACTGTATTCTAGCTGTTCTTGACACTAACTAGCTAAGTAAGCTTGATACAGCTGCCAAATTTCTAGGCTCTAGTTTCCAAGAAATAGTATTCATGCTGCTGGAGAAAGCACTGCAAGATAAATGATAAATACCTTCTTGTCACAAGATAATCAGTATTAGTACCAAGAATTTACTGTTCACATCCCTATGTGAAAAGCACAAAGCATAAATTAGAAGGGACAAGACTGATTGATTTCAGTGAGTTTAAATTATATGGGTAGTGAGGACTGAGAAATAATACTCCTAAAATCATAAAGAAAAGTTTTTTAAAAAGTATCAGAAAACAAAAAAGCAAACTAACATGGCTCATCATCTTTTGCATCCAGGTAAGCTGAGGTATCTAGGCATTCTAACAGCCTTTGTAAATTGCTCTATTCCACCAGAGATATCCTAAAATGAATTTGCTTTTGGTTCAAGTCAATTCAATTCAACCTACATTTATAGGGTCCCTCAGAGACTATTTACTTTGAAACTAATGAAGCCTAAGCTTCATGCCCCTGACTTGCACAGCCACTGTGTGCACTGCAGGCTGCTGGATATTTGGAGTTCTGGGTAGGAAGCAGACACCAAGTTGCACACAGGAAGCATTTCTATGCAGCATTTCTGGTAAATTGCCTATAAGTTCACAAAAGGAAGCAACCTGAATCTCCAAGGCTCTAGTACTTTGTTGTGATTTCTTTTTCTTTCATTCTTTTGCACTCACTTTTCAACCTAATTTTGTCCATAATATTATATTCTTTTTTCTTTAAGCACACAGCACCCCCCGCCATTGTATAAGTCAGGTTCAAATACCAGTATCTGCTGTGCCTAGTAAGTGTTATGCCCAGAACTAATGAAGATACAAAAATGAAGGGGCTCACAGTTTTGTGGGAAGAAGAGTGCAGAATTAGGTATGAAACAGAATGCTAGTCTAGTGGTAGAAACTAAGTGTTACAGGGGCACACAGGAAAAGAACACTGAACAATGCTACTTTGTTGCAGTATCCTTATCTTCTGAAAGACATCAGGCTGACCAAAAACTCAGAGAGTAGAAGAAATTCTGAACTTCTGTAAGTAGCCTGTGGCCTGGTGCTTCTTCAGCTATTGCCTTTCAAACTTTCTTGACTATGATTTGCAGTGTAGCAGACAGTAGTGTTAATCAGTCATGCTACACGCTCCCTACATCTCTCAGCCTACTTTGAAGTTAAGTTAGAGGCATGTGCCTATTCTGGTCAACAGGTCATAAGACAAGTGACTGCGTTGTTTCAGGTTCAAGTCTCTTATCATTGATTAAAAGCTCCAGTGACAGTCCTCTGCACTCTCTCTAGAAAGATTTTAAACCTGGAATCAAAGATCCAAGATGGAGTATTGTTGACCCTTGAACAACTCAGGGGTTAGCGGCCCAGAGCTCTCCCACCCCCAGCCCAGCAGTTGAAAATCAGCATATAACTTTACAGGAGGCCCTCTGTATTCTCGGTTCTGCAACTGAGGATTCAACCAACCTCAAACAGGTTCCGCATCAGAAGCTTCAACAAACCGCAGATCATGTAGTACTGTAGTTTGTATTTATTTTTAAAAATATCCACCTATAAGCAGACCCCTGAAATTCAAAGCCCTGTTGCTCAAAGATTAACTGTAGTTGAAAGATGGAAATATACTAGATCCTTGAAGATCTGGAGGAGAACCAACAATGAGAGCAGTCTAATCCACATCAGACTTTATGGGAATGACATGTGACATAAAATACTTTTATGTTAAACTACTAAAATGCATTTCACATCTTGACCTAGTACACATATACATATATAACTGAATCAAAACTTTCAAATAATACCCTTGCTATTTCTGACATACCTGATATTTTATTTCATTTAGTAAAATGCGTATCATACTCAATTTCACAACCTAATTGGTTCCCCCCCACCAGTGTGGAAAATACTCTTAAGCTACCTCAGAACACTGATCATCTGTGTACAACTTTCAGGTGTGTCAAATTATTAGATTAGCAGCTTTACAATAAATGCAATGTTACGATAATAGAAATGTGAAATACAGATTTCATCGCATAAAATTAAATTACTGCATTTTTGGCTCTATGTTTCTCCATTTGGTACACATATGTGAATATACACACATACATATATATGTAATAAAGGAAAAATGTTTTAGGCTGTTCTGCAAAACTGTTAGTCTCTAACATTAAAAGAAAACATTGTTGCTCTAAGAGTTTGCGCTTCATTCCAAAAGAACGCCATTAAGAACGTATTCGGCTTGGTGCCGGTAGGTTTTGGTAGGTCTTTGAGGCCAAAATAATCTTTATGTCTCTTTCCAAACACAGGAGGAAGAATTGAAGTCGGGAAATCGTATATTTTAATACAAAGCCATTGTGCTGCTTTGGAAGCCTGCAACCACGCAACAACGAAAGCCCGAACAGGGCGTCGGCCTTGCCCATTTCATCCCTTCTCGACGAATTGGAGCTGCAGCAGAAGACCGAACCGCGCGGGGTCCCGGCCGAAATCCACGCGAAACTCTCGCGAGAGCCTCCCGACAGCCGCGAGCCTTCGTGGGAGCCAGTTCCCGTCTCCCTTCTCAGGGCTTCCAAGGTCTGTCTCCTCCCCGCCGGCTTCCTCCGCTACCGCGGGGCGGGCCGGAACTTTTATGCATAGGAACTGATTTACACAGTAGAGTGTTGCCGGCCGGCGTCAAGGAGAATAGGGTGCCCTCCTCTTCCTCTCACCGTCGCCGCCGCGGAGCGGAGCCGTGCAGATCAGAACGAGGAGCGCGGTTACCGGGAGGGCTGGGTCTATGGTCGCTCCGCGGGCCGCTCCGCCGGCTGGTGCTTTTTTATCAGGGCAAGCTGTGTTCCATGGCAGGGAACTTTTGGCAGAGCTCCCACTAGTAAGTGATCTTCCGTCTTCTTGTCCGGGGCTGGCTCTTGGGGGTGCTGTGTGGACGGGGCCTGCGACTCCCCTTGGCCTGGATCCCGGCCCATGTCCCGAGCGCCGCGGAGTCTCCCGGGAAGCGGCGGCGGCCGGAAGCGTGATGAGCTTTTCTCGGACGACTCCCCTCACCCCGCCCCCTGGCCGGGTTTCGTTGGGGGGAAAATCTGTTGCGGGGAGGGAAGGGGGTTCAGTCTCCGGAGAAGGAAGGTTCGGGAGTTGAACTTCTGATTCTTGGTTTAGCTAGGCCGAGGAGTTGGGGCGGGGGGAGGAGGAGCGGAGCCGGTGAGGGTTGGGATGGGATGGGCACAGGTATGGGAAATGTGACACAGTATAGAACTGTGAGGCTGGCTCTTCAGGACAGTTGTGGTTCGCTTTTGCCTGGCATTTCTAAAGTTGGTCGGCATCGTAATCTTTTGTCATTCATCTTCTGTCTTGTGCGGATTTAATATTACTCCGAGGAGAGGAGGGAGTCAGGCTTGTTTCTGCTCATGAACCGCTTTCTGCCACTACCTTAAACCTAGGTGGAGTTTTATGTTTGTAAGGTATAGGACAGGTGCTCTCAACATTTGTCCATTTCGTTAGTCTGTGTCTCATATTTTGTTTTAAAAATGTATTTTCCAGGGACTTTGCCAATGTCTTTAACATTTTTTCATGAATTTTTGTTTCTGTCAGTACCATGGAAGAGCTAGAGTAATAGTGAAAACATTTCTCCCTAAATACATCTGTTTAACTTTGGGTAGGCTGCACACTGTATACTTGAAAGACGAACAGAACCTGATAAATACGATATCTTAGTGTAAATAATTTTTAATGCTAAGAGAGCATTAGTAACTAAATTTTGAGTGCGAAGAAGATGGATTCCTATATTGTTCATTCAGTTTTTTAGCCTTTTGCACTAGAAAAAAGAAACAATGGGCTTTGAAACCTGTTTTCAGAAAAGCAGGTTTTCTTCTTGCTATAAGTGATTCTGTGGAGATGTGATGCTATAGAAGCTTTACTTCTGATCATATTTTTATTTTGCACTGTGTTCATTCACTGAAATATTTGCTTGGGCAACATTAAAATATGGAAAATTTCTGTAGTGAAGAAGAGGTATTCTGGAAAACTTTGAAAGAAGCTGAGAGAATTGACAGGTAGCTAGCTGTTGATTATCAGAAGTTACAGCCCTTTTTCAACTTAAAAAAAGAAAAGATCCTGCCCCCTTTTGATAAGCATTCTCATTATGCTTTCATTTACTGTCGGCTTATCAAAAGGGGGCCAGGATCTGTTTTATAAAACCAATTGTTTTTTCACTTTTCAAATATAAAATACTGTAATATTAAATGTGCTTTTTTGGAAAACTGTCCTTGCCTCCCAATTCAAATAGCCCTGGAGGAAGGAGCCACTTTGTCTTACTCAGATCCCTTGAGAATCAAGGAGTCCCTCATCTGCAAAAGGTGACAAATATGAAAGACAAGACAATCAATTCGGTAAAAACAAAAAGATTATGAAAGCCATTGTTTTAGGTGATTTTGGTGAAAGGGGGAAATTGACATGAAGTATGTTGTTTTCATGGCTTTAAATTGCCCATTTTAACATTTCTGCTATCAGCATGACAATTTTTTTTCTTAGTAACATATGAAATAATGGTGAGTCTTACAATCAGTGTAATCTTTTTTTTAAATAAATTTTTTTACTTATTTATTTTTGGCTGCATTGGGTCTTCGTTGCTGCGCAAGGGCTTTCTCTAGTTGTGGCGAGCTGGGGCTACTCTTCATTGCAGTCCACGGGTTTCTCATTGCGATGGCTTCTCTTGTTGCGGAGCACGGGCTCTAGGCGCGCGGGCTTCAGTAGTTGTGGTGCACGGGCTCTAGAGTGCAGGCAGGGTCAGTAGTTGTGGTGCACGGGCTTAGCTGCTCCACGGCAAGTGGGATCTTCCCAGACCAGGGCTTGAACCCGTGTTCCCTGCATTAGCAGGCGGATTCCTAACCACTGTGCCACCAGGGAAACCCAATCAGTGTAATCTTAAATTTGGTGATATGTGGTGTTAATTGGTTTATCTTCCATATTGCATGCTGTGAGGAAAATTTTTTAATATTTGTGAAATTTATCTTTTTAAAAACATAAAATGACTGTGGAGAAGAAATTGATAATTCTGGAACAGAGAGAATCCTAGTATTTTCCAGAAAGTTAAAGTAGAACACAACACATTCTTTGATCTTGATGCAGTAAAGCTAGGACACTAAACATTTGCTGGTCGACTGATGACTGATGTAATGAACAGGTAACAAAAATTAAAACTACAAAAGCAACTCGATACTTTATTGTATCAAAGGAAATTGAAAACAGTTACATATTATCTAGGAAATAACATAATGAGATCAATATATATTCATGTCTATGGGAGGTGGCAAAGCCAAATTTATAAGAAAACATCTTGAATAACTGAAAAAGAATGAAAATTAAATATTTTACTTAAGAGTATTAAAAGGGAACAGTGAAATAAACCTATAGAAGGCAGACTTAATAAAGTTAACACTGATATTAATATATTAAAAGGGAAAAAATAGTCAGAAATTATAAGAGCTGGTTCTTTGGAAGGGAAAACCAAAACGGTAGACTAAACTATGCTAGCTGAATAACGGAAAAAAGGGATGATACAGAAATACAAAATTAGGAATGAGAAAAGTAAATAATCGCAGATATACCTTTGTGTTATCTCCATTTTCAAAATAAATTTGAAAGCCAAAACAAAGTTACCAGAGAGCTACTTCTTTAAAAATTGCTCCAGGCCCACATTATTTCATGGGTAAATTTTTTCCCACTTTCAAGAGGATCTGCTATTAAAGTTGTTCTAGTTCACACAGAAAGTTTTCCAATTCTCTTTATGAAGCCACAATAACACTGATAAAATCTAGCCAAGATAGCACTAAAAACAGTCACTTTTGAATATTGATGTAAATATAAATTACTGTCAAACGGAGTCCCACATTACGTTAAAAGTATAAAAAATGACATTGATTTTGTAGAAATGTAGTCAATATTGGGAAATCTGTTAGTAAACAGTAAAGGAATTAAAAAGACACTTAATATAATGCGACATCGATTCTTGACTAAAGCTCTTACTAAAACAATAATAGGATGATTACTTAACATCATAAAAACATATCAGAGCATTAACAAGAGATATTTAATGGTGACACATTAGGAAAATTAGGGTGCTTCTTTAACATTGTTCTGAATATGCTACTCTCAATGTAATTGATAGGATAATGAGATATAAAAATGACAAAATTATCAATATATGGAGATAAAATTAACTAGAAAATTCAGTTAATTTAAAAATTATTAGAAATAGTAAAGGTTTAATAAGATGAGCAGTTACAACATGTAAAAATAGAAAACTTTCTTTTACTGTTGATGGAAAAAAATAATTTACAATAGCAATGGAAAATATGAAATACTCAAGAATAAACTTCAGAAATGTGCAGGACCTGTAGGAAGAAAATTTTTATATTCTCTGGAGAACATAAAGATCTTAATAAATGGAGTTTGAATTCCAGCATTGTAAAGATACCATTTCTCCCTAATTGATCTTTAAATATAATGCAATCCCAAAGAAAATTTTGGATGAATTTCCTTTTTGGGGACTTGATATAATGATTCTAAAGTTCAGATCTTAGAATAATAATTAGAATTAGACTTGCCAGAAATCTTCTGAAGGATAGTAGCAAGGGGGTTTTTCCATACCAGTTTTTAATTACTCAATTTTATGTGTTAAAATAGCATCTCAGGGACTTCCCTGGTGGTCCAGTGGTTAAGACTTCACACTCCCAATGGAGGGGGGCTGGGTTCGATCCCTGGTCAGGGAACTAGATCCTGCATGCCACAACTAAAAAGATCCCACATGCTGTAACGAAGATCTCGCATGCGGCAACAAAAGATCCCGTGTGCGGCAGCTGAGACCCGGTGCAGCCAAATAAAAATTAAAAAAAAAAGGATGGCATAGGAACAAGAAAAACAAATTAAAAATAGGAAATTATAAAGAAGATCCAAATATAATGATAGAATTATACTTCTTGAAATTCTTTGGTGACATTTGGATAACCATCTAACAAAACATTTAGCTGGATCCCTACTCTACCCTGTATCAAATTCCAGATTGATCACAAATTGAAAGAAAAAAGCCTTAAGGATATTAGAAAGTATGAGGGATTTTTTTTTTAAATCATTTTGTATCAGGGAAGGCCTTCCCATGTGTGACAAACACAAAATCAAAGTAAACTATAGATTTGAATAAATACGTGATTCAGATTTCTGCATTGCAAATCATTAAATATCAAGAGATCATGCTAAACTTGGGGAATGTCTAGAGCATATTTGACAAAAAAATGATTTTTTTATCCATAATACACAAATTTTAGATCGTAAGATTATCTTAATCATAAAATGATGACCATCCCATTTGAAAAATGGTCATGTTAGGGTTACGATGTACCAAAGAACTATATTTGACCAATAAAGGCATGGAGAAATGTTTAACCTTAGAAGTAAATAAAAAAAAAATAGTGAGATACTAATTTGCCCTTAAGTTGTAAAGTATTTAAAAGACTGGCAGTGACCTGTAGGGTTAAATATTTTAAGACACCCTCATGTGTCACTCCTCTGAATGGAAATTGGTGTGGAAGGCAAGCTGACAATGCATATCAAAATTACTAGCAAAACTGACCCATTAGTTCTAGGAAATGATTCCAAATATTAATCAAATATACAAGGGTGAATTACAGAGATGTTCATTAAAGCATTACTTGTAATAGTGAAAAAGATAACTTACATGCCTATCAACAGGGATTAACTAAATAAATCATGATCCATCCATAATGCTGTGCAGCAATTTAAAAGGATGCTGAATAAAAAATTCATTGATGTAAAACTTCCAGTACATACTGAGTGACAAAAGCATGATGCAGAACATTTTGGAGGATCACGTCAATTACATGTCTGTTTAAAAATAGACTAGACTAGGGCTTCCCTGGTGGCGCAGTGGTTGAGAGTCCGCCTGCCGATGCAGGGGACACGGGTTCGTGCCCCAGTCCGGGAAGATCCCACATGCCGCAGAGCCGCTAGGCCCATGAGCCATGACCGCTGAGCCTGCGCATCCGGAGCCTGTGCTCCGCAACGGGAGAGGCCACAACAGTGAGAGGCCCCCATACCGCGCGCAAAAAAAAAAAAAAAAATAGACTAGACTAGGTAAGAGGTGGAGGCTATTGGTAAAATAAATTCTGAAGCAGCTTTTAACATGATTGGAATTTGTGAAGTAGAAATATTACTCTAGTAACTCATGAACATCTGAGAGAAGATATACTTCAAATCTAAGGCATCATCAGTCAGTGTCAATTTCACCATTATTTATCACTAAGAAAGTGTAAACATTACTGCCCATTAAAATGCTAGGCATCACTGAAGATGCATCTTGATTTCAGTCTTAAAATCAATGAAATACACTATAATAGTGACAGAGGTGGGGGTGGGGAGAGGTAGACTGAGAAGGAAGAGAGAAAAGATTAGAGCAGATTTTTTTCAGGGCTTATTTACATTTATTAGTGAGGTAATTCTCAGTGTCAAAGTTTCAAGAAATGTGAAAAATATTGTCTTTCAAGGTTACTTGTATTTTGTACTTCTCAGAATATTAACAACCTCTTCAATCTTAGAATGTTTCCTGTAACTTTGTTAGTTGATTTTCTGTAGGATGTCTGAATCTTTGCTTTTTTTAGTTTGCAGTGGATTTTGGATAAACAAGATCTGTTGAAGGAACGCCAGAAGGACTTAAAGTTTCTCTCAGAAGAAGAGTATTGGAAATTACAGATATTTTTTACAAATGGTAAAGTTTTTTTTTAATTGGTTGAATTGGTACAGTTGGTTACCTGTGAATTAAAATGTTTTTCTGTAGTAATTTGTGATGAACTGTTTTAGTCCCTACTTTACATTTTTATTTACATGTGTATTCTTTTTACAACATGTATCTTTTTTTAAAGTGATTTAAAGTCTTTTGTGAATCTTACATGTCAGAGACACTCAAGACGGTCTTAAAATATTAATCTCCCTAAGCTTTATAATGCATCATTAAATCTAATTTAAGATTGGCTAAAACAAAGTACTTTGAGGATAAATGATTCTTTGGATTGACATCCTGTATTGGTCACTCCTATCTTACAAGTTTGCTTTGGACGGAAGAGTTTTAGAGTTAAAAGATCTTTGCTCTGCCACGTGGTAACTTTGTCACAGGATCTTTCTCACCCTCAGTTCACTTTTATGCAAACCTGCCTCTCTGTTGTTTTGAGGATTCATTTTGGGTTTTTTATAAACTTTATTAAGCAGTAGTTATAACGCTGATAGGGGTCTAATAAGAGTAATAATATGAAGAGCATTGAAAATACTTAGAAGATAGAGGGGAAATACCTATCATCTAACCTCCTTGATTCAAGAGTAGATTTTATTATGAGGCAGTTTCTGTTTTTTTGTTGTTGTTTATGCGTACCTATATATTTTTTTAACAAATTTGCAATCTTAGTACTAGACCACTGTGATCCAAGTAGAGCTTTATAGCATGTGTAGGTTTTTCTCTTTGTTAAAAATGAATATAGTCATGATTTAACTGCATTGAAGTTATTGTTAAATGTTAATATAATGATTTCAAAAATACATTTAACTTTATTATTTTTCTTTTAGTTATCCAAGCATTAGGTGAACATCTTAAATTAAGACAACAAGTTATTGCCACTGCTACAGTCTATTTCAAGAGATTCTATGCCAGGTAGGCCTGTGTTATTTTGGGAATATGTTAATGCTTATTTGAAACTCTTATCTAATGTTGATGAGCCTTATATAAGTGAATCGTGTATTTGCCATAGAGTTGTCCTGATTTTTTTCCATATAAGTGTTTTCTATATGAATTCTGTTTTCATATGTGTTTTTCTATATGAATGACATTTAACTTTGTTTAATCATATTTTAGGTATTCTCTGAAGAGTATAGATCCTGTATTAATGGCTCCTACATGTGTGTTTTTGGCATCCAAAGTAGAGGTATGAAATAATTTTCTGGTTTTTTTTAAATTAATTAATTAATTAATTTTGGGCTCTGTTGGGTCTTTGTTGCTGCACGTGGACTTTCTCTAGTTGCGGTGAGCAGGGGCTACTCTTCATTGTGGTGCATGGGCTTCTCACTGCGGTGGCTTCTCTTGTTGTGGAGCATGGGCTCTAGGTGTGCAGACTTCAGTAGTTGTGGCTCATGGGCTCCAGAGTGCAGGCTCACTCATTGTGGCGCATGGGCTTCTCACTGCGGTGGCTTCTCTTGTTGTGGAGCACGGGCTCTAGGCGTGCAGACTTCAGTAGTTGTGGCTCATGGGCTCCAGGGCGCAGGCTCACTCATTGTGGCGCATGGGCTTAGTTGCTCCACAGCATATGGGATCTTCCTGGACCAGGGCTCGAACCCATGTGCCCAGCATTGGCAGGCTGATTCTTAACCACTGTGCCACCAGGGAAGTCCTAGTTTTCTGTTCTTTATCAAAGTATAGTCAACGTGTATTGGTTAATCTGCCCCAGTTTTAACATTAACTGTGTAAAAATAATGTGATTTATATAAAATATTGAAATTTATACAAAATCAAAGAAATATATACATATCTCTGTATATTCAATTAACAAACACTTATGTAGCATTTTACTATGTACCTTGTGCTATTCTGACTCCTCTTACAAATTATGACTTAATCCTCATAACAAACTATGGGCTACATAGTTGTAATCTCATTTTATAAGTGAGGAAACTTAGACACAAAGAAATTAAGTTCATGTAGCTGATAAGTGACAGAGCCAGTATTTAAACCCTGGGAGTCTGGTTCCTAATCCCATGCTCTTAACCGCTTTGCTCTTCTGCCTCTGAGACATTCATTGTTTGGCACTAAGGAGTATTCCATGAATGCCACAGCTTGTCTACTATAACCTGAGGATGTTCTTCCTTCTCCTTCATATGCTTCCTGTGTTCTGCTGTCTTCCCTTCCTGCCTCCTGATGATTGGCTGGCTAACAAGCCATAGGGAAAGCAAGAGGGAAAGCAAGGATTGGGGTGGCTGTAGCAGTATATATTCTAATGAGGAATGGTTTGGGTAGTGAGGGTTGGGAAATTAGGTGAGGGAGAGAGAAGAGAGATGGCAACTTGCAGCTGAGACCAAATCTCTGCTCACCTTATTTACCTTTTTAGTATTTTTGAGAGAGCTCAGCTAAATCCAGATAATAATAGCAGATATTATTAACTGGTCTTCATAATAATCCGTGTAATCTTCAGTAATATGAATCCTTTGTATATGTTTCTATTTTTAGATGATGTCTTTAGATTAGTAATTGTATTCCTGAATATTAAATGTAATTTAATTGTAAGTGGTAATTTAAGGAGGCAGAACCAGCTCTGTTGTTTTTAAGTTCTTTAATGGAAAAGGAGGTGTTTATAAAAGGCCCGTACTATGGGGTGGCTTTTCCAAATATTACCATGTAATTTTATGTATCTGAAGGACAACCAGTATGAGAAACCAAGACAAAATCTTTATAAACTTCTACTCTTGTAGATTAACTTGGAGTTTTAATTTGTCTTGTGTGTTAAATATCTTTTGTTACGTGACTTACTGAATAGAAACCTATTTTTTGATTTATTAGGTGAAAGTTTTTCCTCTAAGAATTTGGGGTAAAGAATTATTCCTGGAAAAAGATGTATCCTTTCATATTTGGTTATAGCATTTTAAAAAATCTTTAACTATGACCAAATCTTTTGTGTTTTGTCCAGTTGTGTGAGAATTGTATTGAAATGGCATTTAAGAAGATGTCTCAGGCATTTAATTTTCAGTATCAGTTATTATGGTGTGAGGTTTAAATGCAAATATAAATAATACACAGGCATACATATCCCCCCTTCCCCAAACACACACAGTTAGCTAAGGATTCAGGTTGAAGGTTTTTGAACAGACTGTATTCAGTTTAGTTTCTTCTGTTGGCTAAGGAACCAATTCTTGATTTTTCAGCTTTAAAAATGAAGGCTTTGGGGAAATACCTAGTGATTCAGTGGTTGGGACTCCACACTCTCACTGCCAAGGACCTGGGTTCGATCCCTGGTCAGGGAACTAAGATCCTACAGGCCACACCACACCGCACGGCCAAAAAAAAAAAAAAAGAAGCCGTTAATAACTTTATAAGGTTAATCAAATCAAATGAGACTATGTGTAAGGTGGATCACCTCATAAATTTTTGTTATTTTTACAGTGGCAGTATATTAAGTTCAAAGAGGAAATGGGAACTGACATCCGAAGTCTTATGCTAATCATTCTTGTCTTCCTGTTCCGAAAAGAAAAATAATTGCTTGTACGGTCTTTTGAGTTCTTTTGGTGATATTAAAGTTTATTTTCTTCAGAGATTCAACTGTTTTATTATTAAATTCCCTGAAGTACCTGTTTGGTAGTCCAGGTTCAACTGAAAGGAAGCATAGTTAATACTTATTCCGGCAATTAAGTGTAGAATCTAAAAACTCTTGGAAACTAATTTGAGTGCAAAAAACTGGCACTGTCACTTCAGGGTCTGGTTTCTAATTTGGTACCTTCCAATAATATTAAATTATAAAATTATTTAAGCATTTGTGTTAAAGTGTAGTAATTTTAAGGAAAGGTCATAAATTTAGAGATTTAAGTACATCATTCCTCAAGTAGGTAGATAACTGCAAACATCGGAGGAATATAGGAAATGCTCTGTTTTGAATAGACCTCAGATATACTTAGGTTCATTGGGTTACTATGTACCTAATCTCGTTTACTTTTCTTTTTCTAGGAATTTGGAGTAGTCTCAAATACAAGATTGATTTCTGCTGCTACTTCTGTATGTAAGTACAAAAAATATATCTTGCTTTAAGATTGTAATTCTAAAGAAAGCTCCATAGGACATAGATGTTTTTCAGTTTATGAGACCTATGAGAGATTACTTGGGTCTATTAAATCTCCTGAGGTGAGATCACCTTTATGCCTAATGTATTTGGCTAAAAATTTTAAAATACAAAAAATTTTTAAACCACTTAAAGTATTATCTCTAAGACATTACTTTTAATGCTAAAAATGGGTAGTAACTATTGAGCCAAAAACATCAACTCTGTGGCTCTTAATTTTATAATAAGGTTAAGAAAGAATTTTTATTTTTCAATTTTATTGTACTTTATTGCTTCATAATAACTAGCAATTGTGTCATTCTTGTGGGTGAAATAAACTATTTCTTTAGCAATTGTAATTATGTCTTTGATGGGGATTGTGTTTTTTCACTCTTTATGGAAAAATGTGGCACAGAAAAATATGCTGACTCTTTAGTTCGTAGAGCTGATTCTAAGCACCAGTTCTGTCTCTAAGCAGCAGCTGTATAACCTTGAACAAGTTGCTTTATCTTTTGGCCTTAATTCTTTACCTAAAAACATGGGGTTTACGTGCCTGTGAATCATGGCATTAAAGGAAATAACATTGTAAAGTAGCAATCGTAAAGTATTGTACACAAGGTAATAATATTATGCTGTGTTCCATCTTCATAGGTTAAGCAAAAAGATATCACCTACCAAAAGATAATTAAAATTATTTTTTTTTACTTCTGTGATCTTACACAGAAGAGGCAGAGGCATTTTGTATTAAGTTTCTGAGCCAGAATTTCATGTTTTGGGGGTCATTTTCCTTTCTGAAAGGAGTGTAATAATCTAATTCAATCTTTTTTCATGTCATATCTTATTTTGAGGATAGAAGAGTAATAATCAGTTTTGCCATAGAATTTAATATGTCAAATATATCCCGTTGGTGAAGTATTGAATTGCCCTCTGGAAAATCAAAATTATTTAAAAAATTGAAAAATGACTGCAAGGAAATGTACCAGAATGTTAGCAGTGCTCACCTCTGAGTAGATTATAGGTGCCTTATTTTCTTACTTTAGTCTCTCTTTTCCAGATTTTTTAGAAGGTGTATATTTTTGAAAATGTAAAATACCTATTACCAAGGTTTGTTTTTTATTTCTCATGCAAAGGCTAAAAGGCACACTCATATTCATTTTACCAATGAATAGGGAACTTTATAGTAGACTATTTTACTTATTTCATAAATTTTACAGTGTATTATATCGCCCAGACAGCTTAGTTTTCAAATTTCAGCCCCAGTGCTTTCGACATGACAAGTTAAGCAAAATATAATCTCTCTGCTATATGAGGATATTAATAACATCTATGTCATACGGTTGTTGTGAGGATCAAATAAGTTAATATCAGTAAAGCTCTTAGAACCGTGCTTTGTTCAGTGTGTTAGTTTGCTAGGGCAGCCATGACAAAATGCCAGAGCCTGTGTGGTTTAAACAACAACAATTTATTTTCTCACGGTTTTGGAAGCTGGAAGTCCAAGATCAGGGCGTCAACAAATTAAGTTTCTCCTGAGGCCTCTCTCCCTGGCTTGCAGATGGCTGCCTTACTGCTGTGTCCTCTTATGGCCCTTTCTCTGTGTGTGTGCATCCCTAGTGTTTCTTCCCTTTGTAAGGATACCAGTCCTGTAGAATTAAGGCCCCATGCTTATGACCTCATTTAACCTTAATTGCCTCTTTAAAGGCCCTGTCTCAAAATAACAGCCACATTGGGGCTTAGGGCTTCAACATGTAAATTTGGCGGGTGGGGGTGGATAATTCAATTCATAATACTCAGTAAACTGTAGTGGTTACTATCATTGTCATCAACAACATCATCATTATCACTGGAAAACACCATACTGGATGCAGTGGTGATAAAGAATTTAAGGACAAGAAAATAAGACATCAATATACAAATATTAATACAGAAGAAACTAAGTGGCATAAGAGAGTAACAGAGAATGTAATGACTGTTTTGAGTGGGAAAAGTTGATTTGTTAGATGAATCCAAAAAGGCTTAAATAGAATTTGGTGAAGAAAGAATTTGAACCTCGGGAAATGCAGGGGAAAGATAGCCTAGGAGCACTGAACAGTTTGATCAATATAAGGAAAAGCTACTGAGTTACATTCAGTGAATGGTGAGTAAGGAAATAGTGGGAAATAGCCCCCCTACCTGGCTAAGGCCAGATAATAGATGGCCTTCAGTGAGGAATCTGCAGCTTGTTCTGTTGTCAGTGGCGGTACCTATGAAAGCTTTATTTTTCAACATGAGGGTGATGCCAGAGTTGTGTATTAGGAAGATGATTCTGGCAGAATTATGTAAAATGAATTGAGGAGAGTGTGAGTCGAAGTAGACAGACAAAGTTTGAAGTTTTTCATGTGATACAGCATGGATGAACCTTGAGGATATTATGATAAGTGAAATAAGCCAGTCACAAAAAGGTAAATACTGTGTGATTCTACTTATATGAGATACTTACAGTAATCAAATTACTAGGCATAGAAAGTAGAGTGGTGGCTGTCAGGGGCTGGAGGGAGTGGGAAATGGGGAGTTGTTGCCTAATGAATATAGGGTTTCAGTTTTGCAAGAGGAAAAGAGTTCTGGAGATGGACGGTGGTGATAGTTACATAACAGTGTGAATGTAATTAATACTACTGAACTGTATACTTAAAAACGGTTAACAGCAGAAACTAACACACCATTGTAAAGCAGTTACTCCAATAAAGATGTTAAAAGAAAAAAATAACTGTTAAAGATGGTAAATTACATGTAATGTATATTTTACCACAGTTTAAAAACCACCGGGAGTTCCCTGGTGGTCCAGTGGTTAGGACTTGGTGCTTTCATTGCCGTGGCCCTGGGTTCAACCCCTGGTCGGGGAACTAAGATCCCACAAGCCGTGTGGCATGGCCAAAAAAACCCCCCATAAAACAAACAAAAAAACTCACCGATAAAAACCCTTTCTGAAATAGTTTTATATATACGGCAAACTGTAGTGAGTACTGTCACCACTGGGTGCTGTAAGAAGGAAAGCTAACAATTTTAAGGTAGGAAAAAACTTTTAAGTTATTGAAATAATAAGGTAAACACTAATGAAGCCTTAAAATAATGTTTTGGTAGCCAGCAAGGAGAACAAGCAAGCTAGGTTTGAATGATAGAGTCAGCAGGACTTTTGAAAAGAAAAGATTTAAGAAGAGTCAAAAATGATATTTGAGGTTTCATACCTGGGCATTGGGAGGTGAAGGTGGTACTGGAAGAGGAGAATGAGTGGGTTCTGAAAAGAATTAGATTTACTCTTCAACATTCTGAGTGTAAATGTATCAGTAGAACATCCTATTAAAAATGTGAAGCCAGTGATAGAAATTTGAGACTTGATACCTTTTAAGAAAGAGAGCTGCGTAATGTCTTTCGCTGCATAGAAGATGTATACCAAATAAAAAAACCAGACCTTTGGGTTTGTGATCAGGCAGGAAATATACAAGGTGGACCTAGAGCATCTTATAGTACCAATAAGTAAGTAAGTACTCAAAAAAAAAAAAAAAAAAAAACCAAACCAAACCCCTCATTAATGGGGGTATGTCAAAGACGTATAGGAGCCAACTGAAAGAGCTTTCAATGGCCAAAGCTGGAAGAATTTGAGCAACAAAATAAAAAAGAATAATACTGCATTATAACCCAAAGTATAACCCAAGTATAAAATAAATATTCATGCACCCACACTGATATAAATAAATGATAGCGTAAATAAATAATTGGGGGGGGAGACAAATCTCCCATACAGAAGAATTTCAAATAATTTATATAGCTAACTCCCCCATCAAGTAGAGGAAGCATAAATTCCTACTCCTTAGGTGTTGGCTATGCATAGTGACTTTTCTTCTAATGTGTATATTATGAAAGAAGGTGGGAGTATAATTTTACAGTGGAGAAACCTGACAAGCACTGTCTCAGCCAGGTGATTGAAGTCAATATCAACAATGATAAATGACATTAATAGTATGTACTTTTGCTGTAATAGAATGAAATGGCACTTCACCTCTGTGGTCTTCTTTCTGAAATCCCCAAACCCCGGTCTAATCATTAAACATCAAATTCCAATAGGGAATCAACCTACGGAATACTTGACTGGTGCTCCTAAAAACTGTCAAAGTCATCAAAAATAAGTTATGTCTGGAAAACTGTCACAGCATACAGAACCTAGGGAGACATGACAAGTAAATGTAATGTGGTGTCCTGGAAGAGAGCCTAAAACAGAAAAAGGACATTAGGTTAAAAACTAAGGAGAGGGGCTTCCCTGGTGGCGTAGTGGTTGAGAGTCCGCCTGCCAATGCAGGGGACACGGGTTCGTGCCCAGGTCCGGGAGGATCCCACGTGCCGCGGAGCGGCTGGGCCCGTGGGCCATGGCCGCTGGGCCTGCAAGTCCAGAGCCTGTGCTCCGCAACGGGAGGGGCCACAGCGGTGAGAGGCCCGCGTACCGCAAAAAAACCCAAAAAACAAAAAAACAAGGAGATCAGAATAAACTATGGATTTTAGTTAGTAATAATGTATCTATCTTAGTTCATTAATTATAATAAATGTACCATACTAATGTAACGTGTTAATAACAGGATTCTGGGTGAGGGGGCGTCTTGGTCTGCTTCAGCTGCTATAGCAAAATACCAAAGTCTCGGTGGCTTAAACAAGACATTTATTTCTCACAGTCCTGGAGGCTGGGAAGTCCAAGATCAAAGTGCCTGCCTTCATCAGTTCCTTGATTGGCCATGATTAGCTTCCTGGCCTCCAGACAGCCTCCTTCTCAGTGAGTTCTTACATGGCAGCCTACTCAAGAGTCTTACTTTTAAAAAGTAGAGGAATATAATTTGGTAGAGGTTTCATTTGTTTTGCTTTTAAAGGAAATTTGAGCATATTAGTAAGCGATAGGACAGATTTATTGGAGGAGGAATGGTTAAAGGTGCAAAGGAAAAATGTTGACTTTCAGTTGAGTAGATGAAAGCAAATGCACAAGTGGTAGGGATAGCAATAGAGAGGAGAGATGCATTTTCCTCCAGGTCAGAAGAAAAGGATTAGGAAGTAGAAAATCAAAACGCAGAGCAATTTTATCATGGAATAGGAGAGAAGTTGACAGCATCAGGTAAAATCTAATTCAGTAAATTAGGTGTCAAAGTCCAGGGGTTAGGGATGTAGATTTGCTTTATATACAGAGATAGTTTTACCTTGTTGATTGGTTAACATTATGTAAGTACCTGTTTTGCTTGTACACTTCATATCTTGCTTACATTAAATGGATTTGTGGGGACTTCCTTGGTAGTCCAGTGGTTAAGACTCTGCGCTTCCACTGCAGGGGTGCAGGTTTGATCCCTGGTTGGGGAACTAAGATCCTGATGCCCTGTGGCATGGCCAAAAAATAAAAAAATTATAAAAGGGTGGGGATTTGTAAAACTCAGTAACCTTGACGGGTACATTTTTAAATTAACTAAAAGGAGAGGAAAGGAAAGGTTAAGTAGACATTTCCTAATGTCAAGTTTAAATGGTTTAGGCTTCAAATCTAGGCAAATGTTACCTACCTAAATTAGCTGTTAGAATAGTTAATTCCTACCATTTTTGAGGAGATAGAGGATTAATTAACAGTTTTTTCGTTTGTACTTTCTTAGTGACTAAGGGTGTGTGTGTATATATATTTGTGTGTGGTATGAAGAAAGTCCTAGAGACCTTTGCACATATATTCATGATTTTATTAAAATATGTCTTTTGATAAAGAAATACCTATTATAAAAAGTTTAGAAAGTTCAGATTAGTAAAAATCTATAAATCTCAGACGTAACTACTGTTAACATTTTTTGGTTGTATTATCCTTCCAATATTTATATATATAGTTGACCCTTGAACAACACAGGGGTTCGAGGTGCTGACCCTCTGACCCTCTGCAAAGTTGGAAAATCTACATATACAACCTTGGTTCATGTAGTACCTATTTATTGGAAAAATCTGTGTATGCGTGGACATGCATAGTTCAAACCTGTGTTGTTCAAGGGTCAACTGTGTATATTTACAAATATAAACATATATATATATATATATATATATATATACTTGTGAACACATATATAACCCATGTTACTTTTAAGCTAAATTACTAAATAGAGCAATACCATTCTAGAGCTAGAAAGATTTTAGAAACGATAAAAGCCAGTGATTTTTTTTCCATTTCCTTTAGTTTTTAAGCAGCAGAACTCTTCTTTCTTAATATATTAAATATATCATTGAAACTCTCTAATTGTAATATAGATGGGGGCCTAGGGCTTTCTGCCACTCAGTCTTTCACCTTGCCTGAAAACAAAAAAATCTGCATCCCTAAGCATATTCAAGAGCTCCTACTAAAAATAAGAAATGATTTAGCTCTACCTCTAGTATTTTACATTGTATTAAAGAAGTTTTGTGTTTATTCACTCCCCATTTTCTCAGTTTAAGTTTTGTTTGTTTGTTTGTTTTCTGCAGTGAAAACTAGATTTTCATATGCCTTTCCAAAGGAATTTCCTTATAGGATGAACCATGTAAGTATATTGTAAAAAATAAAAACTACTTGTTAAAGCTGTATGTAAACTAGCTACATTTTATATTAAAATAAACTGAATAGTCTCCTAGAAATGGCAGTTTCAGATTCTACGAGAGTATGGATTTTATTTCTAAATTAAAGCTAAAGTGCTTCTACCATTAAAAAAATTACTTTGTAGCAGTGGTTATCAACCCTGGGTGCCCATTAAATCACGCTGGGAGCTTTTTTAATAATACTGATGTCAGGGCCTCTCCGGATCAACTAAATCAGAATTTTCAGGCTTGAAACCTGGACACTGATATTTTCTAAAGCTCCCAGGTGGCTACTAATGTGCAGCTGGGGTTGAGAATTACTATAATGGAACAGAATGAAAACCATAGTTGAAATTTTACATTATTTTAGAAGATGCATTTCTATTGCCATTTTAATAGGCATGTTTTTCTTTTTCCACCTTGCAAGGGATTTTTTCATTCTATTTAAATTGTATTTTTGTTTCATTTTCAGTATTCTCTTCTATTATTAATTTGTAATATAACAAGAATAACAGTTAAGTGGAGATAATTACATTTTTGCATTTGTTGAGTGGGAAGTATATTGGAAAATCTGAAGCTTATACAGGATTATTTTAAATAAAAATAAGTAATAAGAATACTTATATGAGTCTGGCTTTTCCTTACAAGGATTAAAATGTTTCATAATCACAGTTGCATGCATTGTATAACAAGTAATTGTTTATAGCATATGTTTATTCTCATATAAGCTATTGTGTTTTCTTGATTTAAAGCAATTTTAGTGAAAATTTTTGATAAATGCCTAATTACATTCTTACGTTAGACTAAGTAGACTTATCTAATTTGGTTTCATGTTGACATTTATAATCCTTTTTTTTAACAGATATTAGAATGTGAATTCTATCTTTTAGAATTAATGGTAAGTATATTTCTTCCTTGTGATTAATAGAGTAAAACTTACTTTCAAATTTAGTGAAGTCATAAATTTAAAGAAATAATTGTAGGGAGGTGCATTTTAAAATCATCCAAGTGATATGTGATGGTAAATCATAGTACCTAGTGGCATCATCACCTATACGCTCTTGGAAGCTTGTAAAATAGTTTGTATATACTACTTAGGATGGGAAATTTTTTCTTTTCTATAGTAACTATACTAAGAGGATTACAAGCAAACCAGTCAGGACATTAAACCACTGTAAATTATTTGCACAATTTGTGTATGTGTGTGGTGTTATTTAAAGATAGATTATGTCTTTGGCAGAATTCTGCTCCTCCAGTTGGGAATTACGGATTTATAGGCTAATAAGAGGTTTCAGTGTGTTGCAGATGTGACACTTTGAGTCTCTAAGGGAATGGATGCTGACTGACTGCCAACCGATTTACCAAGGTATATTTCAGAGAGAGCACTGCCTTCACTATTACAGTAGAGTTTAGGGCTGCCATACTGCTTGCTTAAGAGAATAAGAGGGAAGCAAGCATGAGTTAGAAAAATACATTTTGAAATACACAATTAAAAATCAGTTGGGTAATGGTAAGGTTTTTGTGTTATAATAAATCTGTTTTTATACATACACATTTTTTAAACTGTTTCTAGGATTGTTGCTTGATAGTGTATCATCCTTATAGACCTTTGCTCCAGTATGTGCAGGACATGGGCCAAGAAGACATGTTGCTTCCCCTTGCATGGTAATTAGAACAGAAGTTATTCATAGTGTAACATGTTATTAGCTAGGAAGGTTGACAATTAAATATGAAGTTTAGTATTTTTAAAGTAATTAAACTAGTGCCCCAAGATATTTTATGTTGAGTAAAATATCTGCTTGTTGAATTCTAATAACTATACTGGTATAAATGCTAAAATGATAGATCTTTAAATTATCTATTTGATGAATATTTCCAATAAAAAATTTTATTCTTATGAAAAACAGACTGTTTACATGAAAATTAAGATTGTTATCTTTAAGTTATAATGGAAAAGAATATGAAAAAAAGTATATATATGTATAACTGAATCACTGTGCTGTACAATAGAAATTAACACAACATTGATTTCAACTATATTTCCGTAAAATAAATTAAATGTTATCTTTAAAATAATCAGAATATTTTTGGCGGTATTCAACATATATATTAATTTGTTGTATAATTTCTGGTTTCCTATCTGATTTTCTAATTTTTGGAAAATTAGAAAAATGTTTATCTTATATTAAAATTTATTGTGAGGTTTTAAAATTTTAAATATATTTAGCTCTAATTTTATTCATTAAAATATGCTTATTCATTGTCACATTCATGTATCCACCTTTTTCCTTTGTTGTTCACCTTTGTATCTGTGTTACAGTAATATAAAAGAGATATAAATATATACAGATATGGGAAATCTGGCCCTCTCTGGAGGGTAATGTACAGTCATATGAGGTAGTTCTGCTTTCAGTAATAATATGATTTACATTTCTATAGGAGGATAGTGAATGATACCTACAGAACGGATCTTTGCCTACTGTATCCTCCTTTCATGATAGCTTTAGGTATGTAAATGTGGTGTACCTTTAGTAGCTAAATTGTTGTATACCTATTTAGGTCATCCTAAAAGAAATTTCACCCTATTGTACTTTATGTTTTTATGTTCCTTGAAGTAATAGACTATTCCTTGCATGTGAACTTTCAATAATATGAACTGCAACTATCACAAATCAGGATTATTGTCCCCCCACCCCCCTTTTTTGGTAAGTTTTTTTTTTTAATCGTTTAAAATAATTTTAACCAGTGTCTGAATAGAACATTTTTGTTTGTTTAGCGAGAGAAGTTTGGAATTAAGCCTTCTAATACTAGTTGTAACTTATATAAAATAACTAGGTCTTCTTTTATTTCCTGAGCCCAATTAGGTCCTCAGCAGTCAAGTAAAGGAGCCTTTTGTGGTCCTTAATGCCTTGCTAGAGGGAAAGTTAGCCACCACTCTATTATCTGTGGAAGGCAGTACTGTCATGAGTTAGAACAGATGGTCCTAGGTTTAAACTTTTCTTCCTTTACAATTGTGGGAAAATTATCTAACCTTTCTGAGTTTGTTTCCTCAATTGTAAAATTGGGGGAGGGTCCTAAAAACTCAGTATAGAGTTGTTAGAAGAATTAAACGAGTTATCTTTTAAATAATGCCTGCCATATGTTAGGCACTTGTTAGTTTCTGTTCCCTTTCTGTCTTGTATTCATTTCTATGACTCTGTCTTCTTGATTTCCCCCCCATTCTTTTACCAGTCCAGACTAATTTTTGTTGGTTTCTCTTTATTCAGTTACCCCTTAAATGTTAGTGTTTCTCCGCCTTCTTACATGAGGGGTGGTAAATAGGTTATACTTACGTAGTACTGGAGGCTCCCTGGAAGGATTCTGAAGTGGCATCTGGGTTCAGTGGGAAGGAGTACTGGGATCTGCATGGGTAGGAAGGCCATGTGCCACATCTTTGTCATCCTTGCTATTTTTGTTCTTCCCGGGCAGTCTCACTGAGGCCCATGGCTTCTGCTATCTCTTATGTGTTGAAACATTTAAATTTCTTTATTTAACCAAGATCTTGCTCCTAAACTGGCCTTTATATCAATCTCTGCCTTTTGGATAGCTTCCTTTGGCATCTCACTAGCCTTCAGACTCATGATTAGGACTGAACTCATCAGTTTGCCCCCAGATATACTATTTTTTAATGTCTTTGCTATGTTGGTGAATAGCACTAGTTACCTTAGTTGGAAACCCAGTAGTTAGGCTCTTTCATCTTCCTCGATACCTACATCTAGTTGGTAAACAACACCTGTTGTGCCACACTCTTTAGTAATCTCATAGCCACCTTCTCATTTTTATCCAGGTTATCACAGCAGTCTCCTTCCTGGCTAGTTGGCCTCCAGCATCCCTGTTCTCAGAGAGCCAGTCTATCGTCCACACTTGAGCAAGGCTAGCAGTTCTCAACCAGGGATAACTTTGTTCCCCACAGGATTTTTGGCAATGTCGGGAGATGGTTTTGGTTGTAACAACTGGGGTGGGATGCTACTGGCATCTAGTGAGTAGAAGCCAGGGATGGTGCTAAGCATCCTGCAGTGCAGAGGGCAGTCTCAAAGAATTGTCCAATTCATAATATCAGTAGTGCTAAGGTTGAGAAACTGAGCTAGAAAGAGCTTTTTAAAATGCAGAATTTGTGCTTCAATTAAAATCTTTCAGTGCTCCTCCCAATTTCTGGATAAAATCCACAGCTTCTTTTTACCATTTATGTATATATCATTCTCTGCTCCCACTCTCACCTTTTTTAAAGACTTGGCTCAGATATCATCTCTTTAGTGACACCGTCCCCAACTCTGCACTCTCTGCATCACCTCAGTCTGGGTTTAGGATGTCTCTTTCCCTGATTTGCTCTATGTATGCTCTGTCACGGCATTTTCCACTGTATTTTTATTACCGTTTTTATAATTTGTCCTTTAGCCTCTCAATCCTTCCTGAACCTAAGCCCTACTTTATAAATAGCTTTCTTTAACTTGGGGCAACCAAAATGTCCGTGCACGTTTGAGTTGCTGTTTGCCTAGAATGTCATTCTTAGCAAAGTCATATGGGTAACCAGACCAGGGAATATAACATTTAACAAGCTTGTGTGGGATCAAGGTAGGCAGGCTGCTTGGGAGGAATTATATTAGTCAAACTTATGATGTAGACTGTTGTCTTTGGGCTCTTTCACTATCTTTGTTAGTTTATATTGTAAGTAATGTATATAATTACATTGTATGCAGTGCATTACATTTTTTTTCTCTCAGCTCTGTTTGATTACAACACTGAACTCTGTACTAGGGTGCCCAGTTTTTACCTAACTTGACCATTCGCTAATAACTTTAAAAAGCAGAGGCAACACTGCTTTTAATTGAAATACCAAAACACAGTAGTGTTGAAATTTATCAGTATATTGATTGGCTGGTGTTTTGGTTTGTTTGTTTTGTCACTCTGACTTTTGGGTGCATTTTGACCACTACTGTGTACTGCTATGCAGGGATCCTTTCCCTGCTCTGATTTCCTCAGTGGACTTCTTCCTCTCTGACGTGCCCTCTCAAGGCAACTGCATCATAACTAGCTCACAGTGAGAGCAGATGTAAGGACCTTAATACATATATAGCCTAGTAACTTTTCCTCCCTGTAAGATTAAGTTGATGGGATGGTCAGTGGTAACTATTATATGAATCTATATAATTTTTTAAAAGAATATAAGAAAATACACATAAAAATTTAAGTGAATATCTTGTTCTGAGTCCATACATTCCATGTTTGCAGTTAAACATGGACCTTTGTCTCTCATTTTCTCTCCAGCTTGCCTGCATGTAGCCTGTGTTGTACAGCAGAAAGATGCCAGACAGTGGTTTGCTGAGCTTTCTGTGGATATGGAGAAGGTAATCTTTAAAATTCCCTTAACTGAATATAACTTGAACATTTTAAAGTTAATGTCATATCTACTTACCATGAGCCTAAAATTCTTAGCCAGGCTAAGAATATTTTTGGTAAATAAATGTTAAGAAATGTGTTGGCAAGAAGAACTGATGTTGACCATTTAGGTTATATTTCTCTTCAGTTTAGGATTAAACAGAATGGTAAATTTATGTTTGATTGGTTGCAAAGTATCCTCTAATTGCCAGGGTTATTTTAAAATCTACCTAGTGACTACTGTAAACTTCTGTAACACAGACTATCTCCTGACAAAGTGATTTTTGCCCTTCTACCTTTTCTGCTGAAATGTTCTAGAATCAATCCAAGGTTAGGTCTACTCATATGAAGAAGAAGGGCTAATTTGGAAACTGGATTTGACAGATTTGTATAGCTGCCGGGTTTTGAGCACCTTAACTCATGTGCAGAGTAGTTAGTAGAGAATCAAAACAGTCTTTTGTGCACTACCTCCCATTAAGTTGTTTGAAACAATTGGTATTAGAGGAGTGTGCTCTAAAGTGGCATACTCTTTCATGATTTAGACCTCTATTCCTAGTACCTCACTATTTTGTTTTGGTTTAAGATCTCAGTAGGTAGAAGGAAACCAACTGCAGAGATGGATGAGGATACACTGAGCATACATATGCTTTCACATTTATCAGGATTGTCTAACCTAATCTGAAGGATAGAGACTATCTTTTCACTGTTTTCTAAGGGATGTCTAGGATGTGATGTGTGTTCTTTGTATACTAAATGTTGCTTGATAATTTGCCATTGAGAACTTTTCAAATATTTTCTTCTAGATTTTGGAAATAATCAGGGTTATTTTAAAACTGTATGAGCAGTGGAAGAATTTTGATGAGAGAAAAGAGATGGCAACTATTCTTAGTAAGATGCCAAAACCAAAACCTCCTCCAAACAGGTACTTTGTAGACTTTAGTTATTGATTTTATTTAATGCTATATTTCATATGCATTATCATAATTTTTCATAGATTATGTTGTTTTGTTTTTGTAAAATTTCTTCCAAAACTTCATGACATATTTTTTCTTTTTTCTTTATTTGTGACTTGATAGATTGAGAACGTCTCATTTAAAAAAATACATTAATCTGATCATCTGTTAAGTAACCTTTCCTAATGCAATGGCAGGTCTATTACAGGTATCCCTCAACATATGATTATATACTGTACATAAATTTAAACAGAACAGAGAGAGGCAAGTTCATCTAAAATTCAGGGATAAAGAATTCTGTAGTAGTTCCATGTCAGTTTGACTTTTTCCCCCCACTACTGGCTGTTATCCTATTTATAAATTTCAGTAGCATTTTTAAAAAACATAGATGATTGATCTGATATTGTAAAGGTAAATAAATAATTTTGGCTTTTGAGTGACTCAAAGATCCATTGCAAACAGTAACATAATTTTGCTAAGTATGAGTCACTTGTCCTAAAAAGGTTTTTTGTTGTGGTGGGTTTTTTGGTGTGTTTTTCTGTTTGTTTTGTTTTTTTCAATAGGATCTGTTCATTTAAGTTCAGTGGTTCTCAGCTCTCACTGTACATCAGATCGTTTGGGGTAGGGAAAAAAGGTCAGAAGGGAAACAAAGAAATGCTACCCATCTTAATCATTTATTAAGAAAAATAAATAAGGTATATAACATTAAGATAGATTTGTAGATCTGATATGTTAATGTTGCCGTTTGGAAAAAATTAATACTTGACTTATACAAGGAGCTGTTTAAGGCAGTCATTCAAACAGCTGCCTTTGGATGCATTTTTTGCAGAAATTCCCTTAGTGATTCTTCACTAGTGGCAGGGCCTGAAGCTGCAAGATGATGATGGACAAGATAAGGCAATAATCCTATTGCCACAGTTACTGGTATTTTCAGTTTTAGTTTTTATTTTAAATATTCAGCATTTTCCAGGAAATTACCATATTTCTTTCTGACTTTTAATTATAAAGGTTTGCTGTACTTAACGTATGGTTTTATTACGCCTTTGGACAATAATTTTTTTGACTTTGGACAATAATTTTTTTTAGAAGAACACTTCTTTTGTTTGTTTGTTTTTTTTTTTTTTTTTTGGTGGTACGCGGGCCTCTCACTGTTGTGGCCTCTCCCGTTGTGGAGCACAGGCTCCGGACGCGCAGGCTCAGTGGCCATGGCTCACGGGCCTAGCTGCTCTGCAGCATGTGGGATCTTCCCAGACCGGGGCACGAACCCGTGTCCCCTGCATCGGCAGGCGGACTCTCAACCACTGCGCCACCAGGGAAGCCCGGAAGAACACTTCTTGATTTTCATAATTAGTAGGAATAAGATTTTCTATTTAATTTTATAGGAAATTTGTCTAGAAGAAGCTCTAATCTCTATGTTGAGTGATACCTGTAATGACAACAAAACCCCATACCCTAATTTAAATTTTTGAGTGTAATGGACACTAACTTCCAGAATGCTTGTTATGTGTGAGGGCACTAAGTTACATAAGAATAAAAACATAAAATCAAATGTTAGTCTTCTGGATTTTAATTTTTCCACATCCGTGTCTTATAATTGGGAACGTCTTTGTTTTGTAGAGTTGTAACACGGAATAACTTTAAAAATTAGTAGGTTTATCAGGGTGTTGAAAACGAGTCTTTTAATTGGTGTAAAATCTCTTTCTTCCCCACTTGAACAGTGAAGGAGAGCAGGGTCCAAATGGAAGTCAGAACTCTAGCTACAGCCAATCTTAAAACATTCCGAAGAATTCTGTAGTGGACCAGTTGGAAATAAACCATTGGACAGATTTCTATAATGTCTTCAATGGAACACAAATGAAAATGAATAGCTTGTTTCTGTCAAGCATGTTGGGAAGTGATTTTATTTTTGCAAAATAAGTTTTTCCTTACTGAATTTGATTCTAGTACATGATTGATTAAAATCTATTGTTTATGAAAGTTTGGAAAGGTTCTAAGGGGACCTACAGACAGAAATACATAGACATTTGAAAGTTAATAGCTTTTGATTAGTATAATTTTTCTTAATTTGGATAATAGAAATTATTGCTTTTTATTAAGACAGGAAAGATGAAGCATAATTTGTTTAAAATTCTCTTTGGTCATTGAGCGACCAAAACAGGAAATAAAAAGTCAAATATATGAGGGTTTTTTTTTTTCCCTCCTTAAGTTAAACTTTGAAACTGTATTTAAGGAATCAAATCTTACAAAATCCTGGAAGGTTTTGATAATGATGATAATTTCAGGGAAATTAATCAAGTACCTATTGATTTTTAAAGCGTATTTTATTCAATAGTTTTGGTATCTTGCCATGGAGGATACTCGCCCAGCCTAGCAGAAAAGTGCAATATGTATAGCATATTTTGACATTTTAAAAGTTATATTCCATAACCATTTTGAAATGCTGGGCAAACATAAAAAAAATCCTATACAGTTATTTGCATTTAATTCAGTTAATCAGGCATTTTGAAAGCTAATTGGATAAAACACCGTAATATGATTGAAATTTGGTAACATTTTAATGTTATTTTTACTCTACTGTGAAAAGTTTTTTATATGACATACACACCCTAGTTTATTTTTGTGTCTTAGTGTGGACTTACAAATTTACTACAGGTATCCTGAGCCAGGAACACAATCAGGTTGCAGACCAGTTTGATACTGGCTATTCTTAATTCTCATATGAGTGTAGGACTTCAGACTAAATGTTATATCAGTGGGACTGTGCTGTCTGTGGAAGTTAATAAATTATGTGATCATTTTCTTCAGACTTGAAGGAGAGTGATAAATAAGATTTGGAATCATAGGATATTGATGTACAATTTAAGGATTAAAATTTTTTATAAATCAGTTGTGAACAATGGATTATTAAATGTTGACTTCCTAGTATAAAACTGCAAGAATAAAAGTAAATTCTCCAGCTATATTGACTAATGTCTTGAATTAATCTTTTTGAATCTGTCTTATGTTGTCTTCTGATTCTTTCTTCCTTTGGATAAGTATTAAAGCCTTCATAGTTTATCAAGTGGGTAATTAATTTCAAATGGTTTATAACCAGACTTTTAGAGTTCTGCTTCCTTGTGGATAGTATCACATAAGCTGGAAAGAGAGATTATAAAGTCAGTACCGATGACAGAAGTAGGTCTCCTAGGCTTATGAAATAAGAAAAAAAAGCTCTCCTCAGGTCTGAAGGAATTAAGATTGGGCTTGGGTTGGAAGGGCAGAGTGATTATATATTATAATCATTGACTTAACCCTAATTTTTCCTTTAAGCTTACCTATATTTCTAAAAAATTTTTATTTTGAAAATACATATGCCTAGTAGTTTTATTTTCAACCTTTTATTTAAGTAGAAAATTTAACACAACATATACAAGAGTAGATAAAATATTGTAATGAACCTCCATATACCTATCACTCAACTTTAATAATTATTGCCACATGGCCAATTTCATTTCATCTAAACTCCCACCACTTCCTCCAACATGCATATTATTTTGAAGCAAATACAAGATATCATTTTGTCCATAATTATTTCAGTGTGTAATCCTAAGAGATAATGGCTCTTTAAAAAACGAAACAAAACCAAAACCCGCAAAAAACCCCAAAGAAGTCTTACTGTACCCAAAAGAGTTAGTCAAAATAATTTTGTAATACCAAATATCCAGTGTTTACATTTTCAGTTATCTCATTAATATCATAAATATTATTAAATAATTCTACTTAGGATCTAGATAAAGACCACACATGCAATTCATTGATAAATCCTTTAAATCTTTTAAAATTCATGGATTTCTCCTTTATTTCATTTTAAAAATTCCCCATTTTGGTTTGCTTGTCCACTAAGAATTTCCCACCATATGTATTTTGCTGAGTGTATCCTTAAGGTGCTACTTAACATGTTCTTTTCTTCTCTGTATTTCTATTAATTGGTAATTGAATGCAAAAGCTTGATCAGGTTCAGGCTCAATTTTTTTTTTCCATTATAGACTACTGTATAAAGTATCTCGTATCAGGAGGCATATAATGGCTGGTTGTCTCTTTCTTTGATTTAGTAGCCATTGATGATGTGTGTTCTTTCTAAACATCAAATATTATCATAGGCTGCACTGACAATGAGATGGCCACTAGCCACCCGTGGCTACTGAACACTAAAAATGTGGCTAGTCTGAATTGAAATGTGCTATAAATGTAAAAACACACATTGGATTTCAATACTTGGTACAAAACAAAAGAATGTAAAATATCTAATTTGTTTATATTGATTACATGTTTTAAATGATGATTTTTTAGATATATAGGACTAAATAAAACACTATTAAAATTAATTTCACCTATTTTACTTAAGTATAAGAAACCTAAAAATCACATAATGGCTTGCATCATAATTCTTTTGGACAGTGTTGCTATAAGACATAAGGAAGATGTTAGGTCCCAGTCCCATTTTCCCTGCTTCTTATTCCTGCTCCCCAGAGCAACTTTTAGTCATTTCTCTGCTGTTGTGTTACTTACACACTTCCAAGTAACAAGCTTATAACTATAGCATTTATTGAGCACTTATTATGTGACAAGTATATTCCAAGCTCTCTACATTATGAAGTCATTTAATTCTCAGAACAATCATTTCAGAGATGAGGAAACTCAGGAACAGAAGGTTAAGTAACTTACCCAGTCACAAGTAAGTGACAAAAGCTTGGATTAATATCTTATTAAAACCTGGGCATCTGGGCTGCAGGTCCCAGGCTCTTAAACACTTTACTATACTCCTCCTCTGTTTACCCTGCAGTTTCCCTTTTTTTGCTTTTGCTTTTTTTTTTGTTTTCACTTGTAAATATTATCTCTTAACTTCCTACTCTGGAAGATGAAGATTTTACCTTCTCACACACCTCCTGTTCTCCACTTCCAGCTCCCACCCCCTCCCCACCCCCAAACTTGTTCTATCCTGGGACTTATACTCCCATCATCCTCCCAATTTAATTGCATAATTTTTGTTAAACTCATATTCAGTATATATTACATATACATAGATAATGTTGTGTTCTTTAGTATTTCCTTTCTTTTAGAATCTTTTTTGTCTTTCTGGAAAAGCCTGGTGTGTTTCCCCAGACTCTATACCCTGGTGTATTTACCTGTTCCTGGTTGGGCCCAGTACTTCAGTGGTGGTTCACTCTCTATAGCTTTTCTTCTCTGTGAGCTTGTGGCTCTTCGGATCCTCACTTCCTTAATATATATGCCCTAGTAACATTTGTTTATATAAATATATAAGTAAAATTTGTTTAAAGGCATCAAAGAATTACGAAGGCAGCGAGGATTTGAAGAGTCACGATCCTGGGAGAAGGAAAGCTGTAGAGGATGAACCAACATTGAGTGTGTGTGTGTGTGTGTGTGTGTGTGTGTGTGTGTCTGTGTGTGTGTGTGTGTCTGTGTCTGTGTCTGTATTATGTGTATTTTCCAGCTTTTCTAGTTCTTGTAGGGAGTTTGCTAGAAACTAGACTGACATATCAGAAATAGAAGTTCAAGGTGATAATATCACATACCTACCACAGATTCTCCAATGGCTTAATAAGTCATTTAGGACAAAACCAAGTCCTTATAGTTTACTTGCCAGGCCTTACATGTTCTGAATGACTATATAAAAGAGAGTAAAAACAGATGGGTCCGAAGAGACATGGATGGAAGAAAGCACAAATTGGTTTTACCACTCACCAGTGCACTAGTGTACTAACAAGTGTAGGACTTAACATTCCAAAGAAATATGCTAGTGGGAGTCATTTCCATTTAAACTTTTTTTCTATTTTCATTATTTTTAATTGAGATGTAATTACAGATAATGTATAGTTTTAAAATGTTCAGTGAGTTTTGGTAAATGTATATACCTAAGTACCAACACCTCAATCAAGATATAGAGCACTTCCACCACCCTAGACAGTTTCCTCCTTGATTTTCCTGTTAATTTCCTTCCTTCAACAGAAGCAACCACTGTTCTGATTACTTTCCCCATAGATCATATTACTTTTTTAAACTGCAAATTATATCACTACCACGCTGGTCACAGTGCCATAAGTCTTTGGATATTGCTAATGTTGTATTTTCATTGTTCATATTTCACCTACTTTTCTGCACCCCAGATTCTTGGTGTTTTAAGGTTAAGTCTTAATTGACTGGTCTAGTTCATAGCCTCTTTGAAGAGTATAGACACTATATTAACAGAAGTGGTCACACATTATGATTAGGTAATACAAGTAACCAGGTCTTTTGGAATACTATTGAACTATACTAAACTATTTAAAAATTAATTTTTAGAATCCCAACCCTTATGTTTCCATGGCAAGTCACATACATTACAGCAAGCCTCATTAGCCTTTGGAAATAGGCAGGGGGAAGTGGTATTCCCAATTTATAGGTGAGAAAAAGATTCAACAAATAGTTGACTTACACAAAATCCCCTTCCCATTAACCAGTGGTCCCAGGGCTACATTTTGATTCTTTCGCTTATTCCACTATCATAGGCTGCACGTACACAAGGAAAGGGCCAGCTTGTATTCCAAAATTCAATTTCCTTGTTTCTTCTCCGAAAATTCATAGGTTGCCCATTCCTTCCATCCTCCAGCATAGTGTTGAGCACTAAAAACATACATCAAATAATTAGTTCTCCTGCTTTACAGCACAAGGTTCATAGGAACTTTAGAGATAAATTTAGAGATTCAGAGGTGCAATGGCTTCTCACCATGCTGTTTAGACTTTGAGCCTATTTGAAAGATGGATGAAAAGTAGAGACTCTTAGTCTATCAGAGTCTATAGTCTATCCTGTCATTGCTAACATAGTAATTATAAGAAATTCTTCAGTAGGCCAATAAAAATATACCCATGAAATACTGCAATACATACTCTTAAACCCATTTTTATCCTTCATCTACACACCTGTTAAAGCCCAGAGATATTGCTGTGTCCATAGCCTTCTTGCTTCTCACTCCAGCTAAACAAGAAAACACTAGACTGTCAGATTTGGATGGCTTTACTTCATTGTACTTCTCTTTGAAGTCTTTTGGGTTCATCTGTAGAGCTTCATCTACGTTATCCACTGAAAGAGAATGTTAAGAGTTTCAGTTAAATTTTAGATACAGTCAGTTACCGGATATGTATTTCTAATGAATCAGTTCAGACACATGTCACTTACATGGTATATTGACAGACCCGGGGATTTTTCCATACTCAAGAATTTCCCATGGTTCTCTAACATCAATCAACATAATTTTTTTGGACTTCAAGAGGTTTTTAAGTTCCATATAAGTGACATCTTTACAAACAGCAGTACAAAAATTGTTGCAGCTTCCTTTTATTGACTTCAAACCTGGAAAGAATAAAATAACTTAAGTACTTTCAAAATGACATCTCTATTAATATCTGGAAAGGGTAGGTCAAAGGAATTTTCCCCATTGTTCCAGTCAGCTAACCATATTGATCTTTTGACTTTACTAAACTGTATAATCAATGTATATATTTTGCATACAGCCTGACTGAACAGTAAGATGCAGCCCTATCCTCCTGCCCTGCATACTTATGGCTGGTCTTGGGCCACCTCCAATATTCTACTCTCTCCAAGCCCTTTAATTGGGGGGAGAGTTTATAAATACACATTCAACATTTGGTAACTGGATTTTGCAAGTAGTTTGTAAATCTTACCCTAATCTAAGTTTTTCTTGTATAGTAGAGTCATATTAAACTGACGTTTAACTTTCTCTGATTCAGCAAGGAGTGGGGTGGGGAGGAGGTGTGGGGAACAGGAAGAGTAATCAGTAAGACTGGATTTCCTGCCTTTCCACTTGGTAAGCAAAAGCCTGAAGCAAGCATGGTCCCTTTTTAAAAAATATATTTATTTATTTGGCTGCACCGGGTCTTAGTTGTGGCAGGCAGAATCTTCATTGCCGCCTGCGGGATCTTCACTGCGGCATGCAGAATCTTTTTTTAGTTGCGGCACGTGGGATCTTCGTTACAGCATGCGGGATCTTTAGTTGCAGTATGTGGGATCTAGTTCCCTGACCAGGGATCAAACCCAGGCCCCCTGCACTGGGAGCGCAGAGTCTTAGCCACTGGACCACCAGGGAAGTTCCAAGCATGGTCCCTTGATGAGTCTCAGCTCCCCCAAGCCTCTCACGGTATGAGTCTGTACTCCACACTAATTATTTAAAGCTGTAGTGTGTGTGTGTTTTTGTACAACATGGCCTCCACTTGTAAATTAACCACTTCATCTGATGCTCAACCAAAGAAACAGTGAACTGCTCCTACAGTGAAGAAAAACTGGCTGTTAGGGATCCCTGAGAGATGATGTGTGGTTCTCTTGAGGGATTTTCAAGAGTAATACACGCTATACCTAATTTTCACTTTTTGGGCTTAAACTTTGAATAAACTCCAATTTTGCTGTTTCCACACTGGTAAATCCAACCTCACCTGGTTACTCCCTACAGCCTACATTACAGGATTCACAGTCCAAGCTTCTTAGTATGTTCTATATTGTCCTTCAACCCCCCCCCCTTACCAATATAACTTACCAAACCTCCTCCTCGTTCCTTCTCTGCCCCAATTATCCTACCCTCCAGCCACATCAAAAGTATACATGTGGGCTTCCCTGGTGGCGCAGTGGTTGAGAATCTGCCTGCTAATGCAGGGGACAAGCCCTGGTTCAAGCCCTGGTCTGGGAAGATCCCACATGCTGTGGAGCAACTTGGCCCGTGAGCCACGACTACTGAGCCTGCGCGTCTGGAGCCTGTGCTCCACAACAAGAGAGGCCGCGATAGTGAGAGGCCCACGCAGCGCGATGAAGAGTGGCCCCCGCTCACTGCAACTAGAGAAAGCCCTCGCATAGAAACGAAGACCCAACACAGCCAAAAATAAATAAATAAATTAATTTTTTAAAAAAAGTATACATGTGCTCTAATCTCATTTTTATAGTGGAAAGAGCAGGGATTTTAGAGTCAGATAAACCTAGGCTCAAATCCTGGCTTGCCCACTTGGCTCTGTGACCCTGGGCAGATTACTTAAACTCTCTGGTACTTAGCTTCTTATTTGTAAAATCGAATAATATTATTTAACCTTTTAGAGTTGCTGTGAGGTTTAAATACTCTATACAGTGCACAATAAATATCTATTTTCACATTTCCTTCATGATTTATGGACATTGTTCCCTCTGAAGGGAATACCTTTCTCTCTCATCTCTACCTGGCACTCTAAGTCTCCTTTATGACCCTGTTAAATGTCACTTGTCACGTCCCCTTTGATACAACAATTCCACTTCTAGGTATCTATTCTTGTAAAATGCTTGTACATATGCACAAAAAAGCATGTACAATGATAATTATTGAGAACTTTTTATAATAGCAAAAAAATTGGAAACCAAAATATCCATCAATAAGGGACTAGTTAAATAAACTGTGGTAATTCATAGTAGGGGATATATGCAGTAGTTAAAAGACTTATATGTGCTGCCATAGAAAGCTTCTGAATACCTAGGTGGGAAAAAAATTACAGAAAAGCAAGCACAGTGTAGATCACATTATATATAGATATCTATAGTATATAGTATATATATATCTATGGTATATAGTATATATACAGAGAGATAGATACTATAGATATTCATATATATGCTAATCTATTATATAAACATACGTAGTATTTTCATGTGTACATATATTTATGTATACTCATATCTGGGGAGAGTGCATAAAGGGGACTCATGCTGTGCTTTATTGTTTGTTTTAATATAATGAGAATATAATCATGTATTACAAGTAGAATTTTTTAAATGAAACAGGCACCTTTTCTCTAACACCTTCTCCAACTCAGTCCTTTCCATTGCAGTCTCATTCGACTGGGCTGTGTGTGGTGATGGTTTGTGTGTGTCTAACCCCAAAATGGTGAAGTAAACTGTATCCCCAGCAGGACGTCTGGCAGATTAGGAGCTCAATAAATGATTGCTGATTAAAGGTAAAACCAAATAACAGAATTTGCAGGAATGACACCTCTTCAACTACAAAGGCTGTACCAAGAGTTAAAATGGAATAACTGGGGCGGGGGCGGGGCAGAAAGTGTTACGCTGGGGCCCCTGTATCTTTATCCACAAAGGTTGTTGCTAAAGGAGAGGCAGCACGTAAAGCAAAGAGAAGGGACTGGAGGCCTGCTCTGGGTTCTAGACCCACCTCCTCCACTGACCACCTTCGCTTCTCTGGCTTCTGTTTCGCCAGCTGCAAAATTAGGGGTGGTACTATTACAGCCCTAACGTGGTAACTGTAGGTTTCATCAGCCCATGAGTGCTGCCCTCTAGTGGGTCACAAGTATAACTCGCAAGAGTGGGCTCATTGCGACTCTTCCGGGCAGGAACTGGCGACTGAGATCACTTCTCTGAGTCGCGAACTGACCTTCATTGCTCAGTCAAGCACCCATACCTTTATAACTGCCTTCCCACGCGAGCTCCCTGGAGCAATGTTTGCCCCTCTCCGTGCGTACCCCGAGAGCAACCCCAGTAGCCCAGAATCTGAAGGAACAAGGTGTTACATTTCCAGGTGCCAAGTGTACTGGGTCTAACTTTTTTTTTTTTTTTTTTTTTTTTCCTGGTACGCGGGCCTCCCACTGTTGTGGCCTCTCCCGTTGCGGAGCACAGGCTCCGGACGCGCAGGCTCAGCGGCCATGGCTCACGGGCGTAGCCGCTCCGCGGCATGTGGGATCTTCCCAGACCGGGGCACGAACCCGCCGTCCCCTGCATCGGCAGGCGGACTCTCAACCACTGCGCCACCAGGGAAACCCCGGGTCTTACTTTTAACTGGAAGCCTTTCAAAAAGAAGCGATCAACCTCACCAACGCCATCCCTTCCCAGGGGCCCGAGGTTAGGCGTTCTCCCTTTCCCCGGGGACCCCGAGCTCACCCCAGAGCGCAACTTCTGCGGACCCGAGGATCGCCTGGAGCCAACTCAAGTGCAATAGTCGCAGCAGCCTCATCTCCGGATCGAACCTCGTGGCTACTAACCACTTCCTACTCCTGGTCCTCCTCCTCCTCCCGCCGCCCGGCGAACCGCGCCGGGCTCTCGAGCGCCCTCCAGCCAGGCTCCGGCCGAACCGGGTAGTGCCACTAGGAGTAATCGCGGAGGGAAACGTGCCCTGCTGTAAAACTTAAAATTGCCTGGTAAGAAACTAAGGGTTGGGTTTGCTTTTTTGTTTATGATTATTATTTTTTTAAGGAGAGACAAAATTTAAAAGTGGAAAGAGAATATAACAAAGATAATATTTAAATATATAAAGTAAATACATTTCTCCAATTTACTTCATAACAGGATTCTCATGCATTGAATTAAAGCAAAGCACATGTGCGCTTTTCTAAGAATTGCTCTTCACTCCCATAGCTGGTTCAACTGATGTCAGTATTAAGATAATCTCATGCTGCCATCTTTTCCCCACAACATGATGATATGTGACTATATTTGATGATAACTCGGTCAGGTCCAACTAATTTATAAAATGTGTTAGTTTCCAATTGCTACTATACCACAAACTTATTGACTTAAAACAACACAAATTTATTATGTACAGTATTGAAGGTCAGAAGTCACTAGGCTAAAATTAAGGTGTCAGCAAGCCTGTGTTCCTTCTGAAGGCTGTAGGGGAGAATTTCTGTACTTACCTTTTCCATCTAGGAGAGGCTGCCTGCATTCCTTGGCTATTGGTCCGTTTCCCCATCTTCAAAGCCAACAGTTTGGCACCTTCAGATCTCCAATTCCAACCTCTGCTTGTGCTGTCACACCCTGTTCTCTTCCTCTCACCCTTCTGCCTCCCTTTCATAAGGACCTTTGTGATTACACCGGGACCACTGGGATAATCCTGATTTAATCATATGCACAAAATCCTTTTGCCATGTAAGGTAACATATTCATAGGTTCCAGGAATTAGAACACCTTGGTGTGTGGTTGTGGAGGGAGCATATTCAGCCTACAGCATATAAAGTTTCTTATTACCTTGTTTTTACTTTATTCTCAACTTGGTTCATTACCTTATTTTTAATTTATTCTCAATTTGGTTCCCAAGGAGAATGAAAGCCATATTTAACTGCAAATGGATTCACAGTGAAATTTTTAAAAATTAGTTTCCAAATGGCATTATTAAAGAATGTGTTCAAGGGATAATTTCATCAAGCATGCACTTTTAAATTATTCAGCTTTCAATAATTTAATAATTAATAAAACGACTTCAGATTTCTATACCAATGACAACATTTACAGTTATGTTTTCCAAGTCATTTGAAGTTTAACCATGGTCTCTGTGTAATCCACTTTGTGGATTGACTTTGAACTAAGATGTCATTAAATATTGTAGATTCATGTACTCTCTGTGGTATCCACATCATAAACCACGGGTAGTATGGACACAGATATGGAAACAATGTACTTGGCCTCAATGAATCACATTTAATCTAATTTACACTTTTGCAAGAGCACATATTACTGAACAATTCTTTTCAAGTGTTCATGACTGATTATTTGAGAAATATTTTTCTGTAGGATTTCTTTTTCTGAAAAGATGAATACGTCCTCCTATAACTAGCACAGTGCCAAACTTGGTTTATTTAAGAGGGCTTAGAGCAAAAAGATCTTGTCAAACAGGAGCACTGATCGTTGCTCCTTGGACAAATGTCCAAGTTCTTCCTTCAGAGTCAGTGTGGCCGAGGGAAGTAAGGCTTGAAGTGGAATGAAAGGCAGAGAAATAATGTAATGTTTTCTGGGAAAGGTCTACTGGTGCTGAGTTGATATGAGTCATTAATTCTCAAACAACTCATTTTATTTTTCACCACAATACAAGTGAAAGACAATTGGAAAGGAGAGGATTTTTAAGAGACTTGAGATTTTTCCCATTTCTTTCTAAATCCACATCAAGCCCCCAGATTTTAGACAGATCAAATGAAGAATTAGGAAATGTATTGCCTTTCATGCAACGTTTTTTCCAAAAGTTTATCAAAACTTGAACATCTTTTTTTTTAATTAATTAATTTAATTTATTTATTTTTGGCTGTGTTGGGTCTTCGTTGCTGTGCGCGGGCTTTCTCTAGTTGTGGCGAGTGGGGACTACTGTTCGTTGCGTTGCGTGGGCTCTCATTGCGGTGGCTTCTCTTGTTGCAGAGCACGGGTTCTAGGCGCGTGGGCTTCAGCAGTTGTGGCTCACGGGCTCTAGAGTGCAGGCTCAGCAGTTGTGGCACACGGACTCAGTAGTTGTGGCGCACGGGCTTAGTTGCTACGCGGCATATGGGATCTTCCCGGACCAGGGCTCGAATCCGTGTTCCCTGCATTGGCAGGGGGATTCTTAACCACTGTGCCACCAGGGAAGCCCTTGAGCATCTGCTGACTCAGCATTTTCACCGCTAATAGTTTATCTACTTAAAATATCTGCACAAGTAGGCAAAGATAAATGTACACTAACAGGGAACTGATTGGGAAAAAATGATACATCCATTCACTGGAGTTCTGAGCAACAAGTAAAAAGAATGAGGCTGGTGTGGAGATATGTCCAAGATATACGATCAAGTGAAAAAAAAAATCAAGTTGTAGAATAGAAAATAGACCGTAATCTAACCTGACTGTGTTCTCTTTTAACAAATGGTAATCATATAAAAATGTAGTACAAAGGCATATTGTATGTGCAAAGACAATTCCTGAAACTATACACAAGAAACAGAAAATAGAGGAGAGGAAATGTTACCTCTGAGGAAAGCAAATGGGAATGAGGGAAGGAGGAAAAGGTGAGGAACTTTATGTGAAACTTTCATATATTACTTTTATAATAAAGAATGTATCTTTTAAAATACATGCTAAAAACTTAATATATGTATAGCTTAGCAAAGTATTCCATACATTTTCAGACAGAACAATGACGGTAAAATTAAGATACTTAACATTATTTGAAATGTATACAGAGCTGACCTTAAGCACATTTATATTTCTATTTGATGTTTTGTCATAAGGTCTTTGCAATAGCACTAAAAACATACTTACTAGGTACTCTTTAAAAATAATTTCCTGGGATGTGGGAACAGATGTATATGTATGACTGATTCACTTTGTTATAAAGCAGAAACTAATAAAAAATAATAATAATAATAATTTCCTTCCTTTGAAGAATCCATCAAATAGGAATCCAAGGCTCTTTCCATAAGGCCACACCTGTCCCCTGGCTGAAGAACTGTGAAAGATTACAAGAATCGTAGAGTTTATCTGTAACTAGTGTTATGTCTGCAATATCATTCAAACAAAGTATTTTTCAACCAATTACTAAACATATGCAAAGTGCAAACCACTTTAACGGGTAATCGAGCTTCGAAGAGGTCTAGGTATAGGTCAAGAAATTTTCTAATAAAGAAGTGAAGGAATTCCCTGGTGGTGCAGTGGTTAAGAATCCACCTGCCAATGCAGGGGACACAGGCTCAAGCCCTGGTCCGGGAAGATCCCACATGACGGGGAACAACTAAGCCCGTGTGCCACAACTACTGAGCCTGTGCTCTAGAGCCCGAGCTCCGCAACAAAGAGAAGCCACCGCAATGAGAAGCCCGTGCACCACAAGGAAGAGTAGTCCCCGCTCGCCACAACTAGAGAAAGCCGGAGCGCAGCAACGAAGACCCAATGCAGCCAAAATAAATAAATAAAAATAAATTTAAAAAAAATTTTAAAAAGTGAGAACGACAAGTAAGACGACAATAATGAGAAAAAACAAGAAAATATATGATGTCTGATGTGATTTTATTGCACAGAAGAATGTGACGGCGAGAAGTCGGAGGCTGTGCGGGCACGCTGTCCAGCAACAAATGGGACTTAATCCTGACTCCAAGAACACCCCAGCTGCGCTAACTCCAGGCCACTATCAGGATCCAATTAACAGTCTACTTACCATTTTTCTAAGATTAGCCGGGGCCTACCTATTCCTGCACTCTTACAGGACGCAGGCGCGACGCGAGCCGGCCCCGCCCTGTCCACGCCCAACTCCGGGTGCGCGGCCACGCGAGGGGCGGCCCCAATTCCCCTCCCACCGAACGTGGGGGCGGGCACACGAGGCCCCGCCCCTGACAGCGGGAGGGGCGGGCGCGCAGGCGCAGTCTCTTCCCGGTTGTAGAGGCGGCCGCCGGGCCTGGCAGGGTGAGTTGGGGCTTGGTGCTGGGGTTGCCGCAGTTTCTCCGTCTTCGTTTCCGCAAACCCGGGCCCTTGTGGCTTGACTGGCCTGGGAAAGAACGCCCCCCGCCCCTCCCACGCTCCCTCGCCTTCCCGATCCTTGGGGGCTCCAGGCGGTCACCGAGGGCCGCGCGAGCGTGGCCGGGCTGGCCGGGTGTCCGGGCGGCGGCGGGAGGAGCCAGCGAGGTGGGGCGGGAGAGGGGCCGCCTCACCTTGACCAGGGTCGCGGCGACCCAGCACCCTTCCGGCCTCCTTTCCGCGCTCATCCTCACGGCGCATTTTCTCTTCAGAAACTTGGGATGTTTTTGTTAGAGACCAGAGGACGAGTCTTACCGCGGGTGTCTGGCAGCATCGTGTAGTATGAGGAACCCTGGAGGTGGACTGCCTGGGTCCAAATCTCCATCCACAGCTTACTGGCTCCTGGCTTCTGCAAGTCACCTAACTACTGTGTGTCTCAGTTTCAAGTATAAAATGGGAGAAATAATAGTCACCTATCTCATAAGGTGGTTGGTGGTTGGGAGGATGAAGTGGGTTAGTATCTCTTCAGTGCTGAGAACCGAGTGCGATGCACAAAAAAGTCTGTAAGTGCTGGTCATCTTTTTGAGCCTCTAAAAAGAGAGTTTTGTCTCCCCTCCCCCGGCATCCCCGCCGAAAATAATCGCCCAAGGGTAGGGAAAAAAAGATTTTTTTCTTTTTTGAGAATATGGGCTTTTGTATGCACGGCCTTTTAAAAAAATTAAACATTTGTAAACAGTTGCACATCGTACATTAGAGAAAAGACAGGTAAACGCGGAAGTTGAAAACGAAAGTTTTGTTTGGGAAACCACGTGAGAAAAATGGCCAGAATTTGTGCTGAAAACACTTAACATAGCATGCCTGAGACTGCTGTCCTTAGAAAGGTTAGCCCTTGCTTGGCATCTGGGAACAACATGTTTTATGTTGTAGGGTACGGTTTATGCAGAAGTTTCTAGCCCCCCTAAAAATCTGCACCAGTGAGTCTGTAATGGGCTTCCCTGAGCAGAAACATTTCATAGACATTACTGGATTTTACTTACTGGGGGAAGAGTGTGGTGACCCCTCTTGGGAGGGAGAGAATGGTAAGGAAACCTGCACTTGGATTCCTCTAGACTTCACCTGTGTCTTTTTCATTATGATCAAGCTGTACGTCCATACTACGTTGCTGTAATAAGTGTTAGGCATGAATACAACTATATGCTGGGTTTTGTGAGTCCTTATAGTAAATCTCCAAATGAGAGGGTGGTCTCGGAACTCCCCAGACACAATATTGATGATAGACAGTATTTGAAGCTCCAATAATCGGACTTTAATTTTGTCTCTTTTTGCCTGAACGGGGAATTGAAGAAGAAAGCTGTACAGATAAGTGACTGCTAAATAGTGGGTTACCATCCAAAATGACTCTGTATGTTTAGACATAGTACCTGTGTCAGAAAAATCACTGGAAATTGACTCTACATTGCCAAGTTAAGTATGAGTCAGTGTTTTTGAAAAAAGGCATAGGTGTTTTATAGATTCTAGGTCAGCTACCTGGTTCTTTCGGTTATTCTGCCAGTATTAGCTATGTGTTAATGCTCATCTTTATCAAGAGTTTACCTGTGCAGGGGGTGTAAAAATATGACCAGTTTCTCATGGGCCATTTTTCTTGGATTCGCTTAGTTACACCTATCTCTTTCCAAGACATCAAGTTAAAATAGTTGGAGGTAAGTTTGTAAATTGGGGGGTAGAAAGATCCGATTTGCTGTTTGATGACATCTCTTTTCTCTCAATCAAGTAGAAGACCAGATGATAATTTGGAGGAGTAGGGAGAGGAGGAGTTGGAGGTTTGGGAGAGTGAAAAAGATTTCAGAAGGCTGTGTGAGTATATAAGTGAGTTGGCTAGAAGGTATAGTAGATAATGGGGTGTCTTGATCCGTTTGCGGTTATGATTATGAATTTAGTGGACCCAATCTCCCTTCTTACAAGACTTTCTCCAGCCTGATTGGATGCATTCATGGAGAAAGTGGTTAACTGGATTTGTCTAGGATCGGGGTTCTGTTAGAGGGGTGGTGTGGTAAGTCATTAAGGCTGTGCACACATATTCTGTTCTTTCTGGGTACATGTTAAGGTTGTACTCTTTGTACACCACCCCCCCCCGTGCCCCTCCCCCTTTTGTCTGTTTGAAGTTAAATGTGGCCATATGACTTGCTTTGGCCTGTAAAATACACTTGCAAGTGAAACTTTAAGAACCAGCACTCGATTTGCCACTTCCCTTTCTCCCTTCCCTGCTACAGTGATCATAGAAGCACTTGTTGAGATGCAGCCTCTTGTCAGCCTGGGCACTAAAGGAGTATTGGAGTGGCTGATGCAGCAAGCTGGCAAAACTTGAAGTTGTGATCAGAATACTTGAATTAGTGATTTTGCAAGGTGGAACTGTAGGGATAAGTGGATGAGGCAGTCTGGAGGGTGAAGGCAGTCAGAAATGAAGTGGTCAAGGAACTTGGAGACCTTCTGCATCTCTGTAACCCCTAAGGCCTTAATTTATTGCAGCCTTGTTCAATAGTGATGATCCTTGGACTTAAGGAAATGGCTCTTAAAATGGTAAACTCAAAAGCTTCCTTATGTGGAACATAGTATGACTAAATCAGGATTCAGAATTTGTTATTGAATGGAAAGATTCTTCCACCTTGATCAATGAAAGCAAATAAACAACCACAAAAATTACAGTATAGCTTAGCCATGGAGTAGCATGGTATTAGGTAGGATTTAGGATATAGTGGTTTAAAAAAATGCATTAACTTGTATCTAAAATCTTTAGAATTAACTTTGAGTTTTTAAGAAATAGAAGGGATTTCTTAAAAATATATTTAGAAGAGCTTCCCTGGTGGCACGTGGTTAAGAATCCGCCTGCCAATGCAGGGGACACGGGTTTGAGCCCTGTCCCAGGAAGATCCCACATGCTGCAGAGCGTGGAGCAACTAAGCCCATGCGCCACAACTACTGAACCTGCACTCTAGAGCCAGTGTGCCACAACTACTGAGCCCGTGTGCCACAACTACTGAAGCCCGTATGCTTAGAGCCCGTGTTCCACAACAAGGGAAACCACCGCAATGAGAAACCTGCACACCACAACAGAGTAGCCCCCGCTAGCCACAACTAGAGAAAGCCCACGCACAGCAACAAAGACTCACCACAGCCAAAAAAAAAGTTTTCCTTGTGATAAACCATAATGGAAAAGAATATTAAAAAGAATATATATATATATGTCTCTGAATCACTTTGCTATCCACATTTTAACAAGATCTCCAGTTTGACTCAGGCACTGGCCTGATCTCTTAAAAAAAGCCGGTGTCTTAGGAAAGTAAGACAGTATTAGTTCTCCATTTCTTATGGGAAGAACAGTTGTAGATTAAGAGATACTAACTGGGCCTCCCTGGTGGCGCAGTGGTTAAGAGTCCGCCTGCAGATGCAGGGGATACGGGTTCGTGCCCCGGTCTGGGAGGATCCCATATGCCGCGGAGCGGCTGGGCCCGTGAGCCATGGTCGCTGGGCCTGCGCATCCGGAGCCTGTGCTCCGCAACGGGAGAGGCCACAACAGTGAGAGGCCCACATACCGCAAAAAGAAAAAAAAAAAAAAAAAAAAAAAAAGAGATACTAACTGACATAACCAGTACAAAGTGCAAACCTTGATTAAATCCTTATTCAAAAAACCAGTACAGATGATACTTTGGGTCAGCTGAAGAAATCAGAATATGATAGGATATGAGATGATATTAAGGAATTACTGTTAATTTTCTTAGAAGTGATAATGATAGGACTGTATAGGAGAATCTCCTTAAGGCAGTGGTCCCCAGCCTTTTTGGCAGCAGGGACCGGTTTCCTGGAAGACAGTTTTTCCATGGGAAGAGGGGGAATGGTTTAGACGGTAATGCAAGCGAGGGGGGGCGGCAGATGAAGCTCCGTTCGTTCGCCCCCCACTCACCTCCTGCTCTGTGGCCCGATTCCTAACAGGCCGCGGACCGTTAGCAGCCCAGGGGTTGGGGACCCCCGCCTTAAGGGATATATGCTCTCTGCAACTTACTTTTAAATAGTTCAGCAAAAACAAACAAACAAACATACATCCATATATAGATATGTCTATATACACATTGATATTTAGATAAAACCAATAGGGCAAGATATTCAAGATGTGGAATCTAGATAGTATATGGGTGTTCATTATCCTGTTCTTGTAACTTTGTTGGAAGTTTAAAATTTTTCATAATAAAAAAGTGAGGGAAAAACTCACCAAAAATGCAAGAGCTTAAAAAGATAGGAAATGTATTTCTCTTTCAGTAGTCCAGTGCTGGGCCGCCCAATGCAGGGCCGCTCAGGGCAGGTAGGGCGGCCCTGCTGTGCTTGGCACTAGGCCTCCACCCCTGGCCCTTTACGGCTCTTCCAGCTCCGCCTGTCTTCTAGCTGGTGAAACGAGAGAAAGGGCAAGGGAAGCACAGGAACCAGAAGCAGCGTACACTTCAGGTTTTTTGTATTCACCTGGACATCATACATGTAGGGAACCGTTGGTAAAAGTCAAATGTAGTTTGACTTTTTGTATAAAAAAAGTTTACTGGTTTAATAAAGATTTCTTTGGTTTCAGCTGGTGCTCCCTTCTTCCTCCTCTGTTAATTTACTAGGCCCATTAAACTTGAAGTCATTTCCATTTTAATATGCGTTAAGTAAAATACATAAAGTTTTAATTTTGAGGATTAATGTGTATTTTTACCCCCAACCTTTTCAGTAAGTAACAGATGCGGGTGAAAGAGCCATCCAAAGCTTTACCTGAGAAAGCCAAAAGAAGTAAAAGGCCCACCATACCTCATGATGAAGACTCTTCAGATGACATTGCTGGTAAATTATCATGTCTGGCATCCTGAATAGTGTTGCAGAAGAGAAATAATAATACATGTTTTTAATGACCATTTTCTGCATGAACTTTAAAATCAGCTTGTCTAAATCCTGTGGGCATTTTTATTGAGATTTTGTTTATTTTATATTTGACTTAGAATTGGCATCTTGTTGTTGTTGTTTGTTTCTCCTGGCTGTGAAAACCAAGCCCTCAAGCCAGTGAGGTTGGCAGATGACCCTGGGAGCTGCTAGCTTCCTGGCTTGCTTTTCTTTTTAGCCTCATGTTTTGGGTTTTAGCTTCTGAGGATTTTCCTTACTGACTCACCAGTTCAGTTCTCCATTAAAAAAGAGGTTTTTAATATATTATTTCCATTTTTAAGTGATTTTTAACTTGGATAATGTTTCAGGATAGATTGCTGTATTGAAGGAAGTCTGAATTATGTCTTTAAATATTTGTTCTATTCTGTTAATAAGGTTTCTTCAGGGATTCTTATTATTCTTATGTTAACTCTCTTTTGCCTATCTTCCATAGTTATCATTTTTTCTCAAATCCTCTAAAACTCCTATTTCCTTTTCGCTTTGCGTGCTGTTTTCATTTTTATTTTTTACTGTGTGTTCAGCAGTGTTGCTTTCACCTTACACTCTTTTTAACTTTGCATTCGTTTTTGTGGTTTTATTTATGTATTTATTTATTTATTTATTTATTTATTTATCCTAAACTCTGCTAGTCACTTCCTATTGCTCTGCTACCTGAGCCTAAAGTGTTTGCTTCTTTTTTGTGTTTTTATTGCATGGCAGCGATTGCTCTGCCATTTTTCCTTTTCCTTCCTTCCTTTTTCTTATATTATCTTAGGATAGAATTTGTGGCTTTGATTTTCTTTGATGTAGGGTTGCTTTTCTTGGGCTAGTTCGTTTTAGAATATTTGTGTAAGAAGGAGGGCCAGAGCTCTGTTGAGACCTAACTGTTGGATTTGAGCTCATATAGGCTTTACTTCTTTCCAGCCACCAGGATTATGCAGCCCTGGGTTTTTTTTTTCCAGAATCCAAATGATCTCTTCTTTCCAACTGCCATAGAGATAAGGCTGTTCCCTGCAGTTATGGCTTGCTTTTTTCTTTCCACTTAGTGAATGAGAAATCCCCGTCTTTCGATTCTTCTCAAAACAATATTGGATATAGGGGTGCTCCTGCCACTGTTTTTGCAGCACAGAGATTTAGGTTTTGTTCTATGTCTGCAAAGCATGTCTTGTTCGCTGTGAAATCTACTGCTGCAGTGTTCTCTCTGCTTCCTTCTGTGCGCACCCCTGTTTGATCTCTGCTGCTTTGAGGTGGGAGGCTTTCCACTTAATTTGTGACTTGGGGCTTCAGCTGTCTCCTGGTTTCTCTTAAAATGAACTCTGTCTTTTTGTTTTCTGTTCTTTTTGCCCTTGGATAGTTTTGGGGAGGAGAAAGGGGAAGTGTTAATTTTATGCCACCATTTGCAAACTGGAAGACTTCTTGTAAAATTTTTATTAATATTTAAAGTGAAAAATACGGAGATTTTGATTATTGTTTTTGATTTGTTAATGTGAAACAACTCTAGACTTTCATACATTTTTATATTTTTATTTAGGAATCTCTAGAGGACCTATTTGCCCAATGAAATTTAGACAATTATATGATTAAATGAATTGCAGAAAACTGAGGAAATTTACTTATTAAAGTAGAAGGATATTTTTCATATTTTTCCCCCACAAAAGATAGTGAATGCTGTTTAAACACTGGTTAGCTTTTGTAGGAAAACCTCAGACTTTTAATTTACTTATATGAAGTATATATGGTTGAGATATTTAAAAGCCAATAGATTTAATTTAGGGGCCTAGAAGCTTTTTTATCTTGAATTCACTTATCTCTGAATTCATTAACAGTTTCAGTTTCATAAGTCTGAATTGTAGAATCAGAGAATGCTTATCCCACGCCAGAGATGATATAGAAGGTGTGTGGAATGATTTTTCCCTTAGAATTTTAAATTATAAAAACTCAAAGCAATGACATTTGGTAAACCATTTCTAGGTCCTGTACTTGTGTGGTCATTTTTGTTGGTCTTGCCCTGAACAGCCCTTTCTTTAATGGCATGCATCCTTGCTTTTCAAACATAGGACTTCAGAATTACTCCTTTTATGTCTATTCTTATAACTTACTCTTGGTATAAAATTAGAAGTTTTAATCTTTTATCGATTTACATATTATTTTTGTTGAAACTATTTATTGTAAGTAATTTGTCAGGTATCACGTTCTTTATCTTAAGAATGAAGTGGAACTAATGCTTACTCCCTAGTTAACCAGTAGGTGAAAAGGAATGCTTTGCATTCAGAAAGGGAAGTGGAGAAAGTTGAAATGTACGTACTCCTTTTGTTTCCCTCTTCAAGGTATTCAGTCTCTGCTTTTGTTGTTTGGTTTTGTCAGATAGCTGTAGATTTGGTGTTCGGGATATTTGAGGGTTAGAAATTGAAGTGTTCAGGTATTTGGGAGGAATGGAAGTGTTATTGAGCCCTTGAGAGAAGAATATGGTTATTTGATAAATTAAAAACATATTTGCTCATTTTGGCCATTTGTCTCCACACAGTGCACACAGTAAGAATCTGTTATAAAGGATGATGAAGGACCATGCAAAATCATTTGTTATTTGGGAATAGTCATTAAGGAGAATTCTGGGAATTCTTGTTCCTGCAAATTATGCCTTTGTTCTTCTCTTTTCTTTCTCGCAACAATGGTGAAAATAGTATCATAGCAGAGCTAGCCCATGGGAAGATTTTACTTGTGTATCCTAGTGAAAGAAAATACATTCAAAATGCTTGATGCATAGTAGCTGCTCAATAAATAATCTTCTTATTTATTAAACTTTTAATTTTTGAATTAATCTTAGATTTACAGGAAGATACAACATGTATACAAGGAGGTCCCATTCAACCTTCATCCAGTCTCTCCTGTTGTAACATCTTGTATTTCTGTAGCACAGTATCAAAACCAGGAAACTGACATCGGTACAATCCTTAGAGCTTATTCAGGTTTCACCAGATATACATGCACTTGTGTGTGTGTATATGTGTATGCAGTTTAATTACATGTGTAGCTTTCTATAACCACCAGTCAAGATACTTGATTACAGTTTCACCACCTTGAGTGCTAGTTATTTATAGCCACACCACTGCTCCCCATCTAAAGCCCCTGGCAACTGCTAATCTGTTCTCCAACTCTATAATTTTGTTATTTCACAAATGTTTTGTAAATGGAATCATGCAGTATGTATCCTTCTAAGTTATTTTGTTTTTTGAATCTCTGTGCTTTTTAGTTATAGGATTTTAATATTGTTGACTTTTGCTTGCTAATGGTATCACTTTGGTTTAGCAAAGAAAATGTTCAAATTTTTTGTCTTATTCAGTAGGTTTCACTTGCCAACATGTAAGTCATGCTATCAGTGTGAATCATGTGAAAGAATCAATAGTTGAGAATCTGTGGTCAGTTTGCTTGGAATGTTTAAAAGAAAGAAAATTCTATGATGGACAGCCAGTACTTCCTTCTGATATTTGGTTGTGCCTCAAGTGTGGTTTTCAGGTGAGAAAAGTCTCTTTTATGTGAGTTTGTCTTGAATATTTTCCTTAAATCTTACCGTGAGCTCTGACTGTTGGTAATGCTTAGAACTTAAGATTAATTTATTCTGTGTTTAGATAGAACTCTCCAAGGACGAGCTTAGAAGTGTTTAAGGTAAAGTAAAATGTATGTATGTTCAGAAATTAATCACGTGTAGTTTATAAATACTTCGAAAGGGAATCCAGCCCACTTGCAGTAGTTCTCATATGTGGCCCTGCCTTTACCTATTTGTATTTACTTATGAAATGGATCCAAGTTTTTGGGTTTTTAAAAAATCCTTTTGGATTCATTTTTTTCTCTATGAAAAGTGATTATTCTATCTTTTCTTTCTTTTTTTTTTTTTGCAAAGTAATTTCTCTTAAGAGCTTAGAAGCTATTGGTATCTTTTTTTTTTTTTTTTTTGCGGTATGCGGGCCTCTCACTGTTGTGGCCTCCCCCGTTGCGGAGCACAGGCTCCGGACGCGCAGGCTCCGGACGCGCAGGCTCAGCGGCCATGGCTCACGGGCCCAGCCGCTCCGCGGCATATGGGATCCTCCCAGAGCGGGGCACGAACCCGTATCCCCTGCATCGGCAGGCGGACTCTCAACCACTTGCGCCACCAGGGAGGCCCTGGTATCTTTTTTTTTTAATTGGAGTATAGTTGCTTTACAATGTTGTAGAACCTATTGATATCTTTAATAAAGGAATTTTTAAATAAAATTAAAAGTATATATATATATTTTAGAATAAGAGGCGTCTTTATTATCTCACATAGAAAGCCAGAAGTAGGGCCACTTAAAGTTAGTTGCTTCAATGGAAAGAACATTAAAAACTGAGATTTCTTCCATTTTTCTGCTGTGCCATCCTCAGTTTCATGGTTTCAGGATGGTAAAAGATGTTTCATGCACTGTGTATCACACAGCAATCCCCAAAGGCCAGAAAGAGGGCAAAAAGTACATCCCTTCCCTGTGTTCTTTTTTAAAATACGTAAAACTTTTCCAGAAACATCCATTAGACTGCCCCTCATGGGACATTGACTGGAATTGAATCTCATTTCTTTACTTACCTGGTGATGGAAGCTACTGTGATTGGTCCGAGTCTCACTAGTTTTCAGTGGAGTTGGGTGGAGGCGTGTAGGGTATTAGGAAATGTGTGTATAGGGGAGGGGCACTACTGGCCTGTGAGGATGCTCAGTGTCCCACCATGCATCAGACAGAGAGCGTGGACACTTGTAAATGGTATGGAAATTAACTTGGCTCATGACTGTTTTACAGTGTAACAGAAGCAAGTTAGGCTCTTTGCAAGAAATTGAATTTAATGAGAATCCTATTTTCTGAAACTTTTCCCTCCTGCTTGAAACCAAAAACAAAACAGAACTTCTAGTGTGTTTGAGTATGATTTAAGTTTTGATTAATTTTAAATAAACTTGTATGTAAATCACACAAAGAGTGTTCTGTTCATCTTTAGGGATGTGGTAAAAACTCAGAAAGCCAGCATTCATTGAAGCACTTCACGAGTTGGAGAGCAGAGTTTCACTGTATTATAATTAGTCTGAGCACATGGATCATTTGGTAAGTTAGATTTCGTTAGTACTTGTGTTCACTATAAAAACTGTCTTTGAGTTTTATAAGGTACGATATTTAAAGATGATATACCAGCTTATACTTTTTAGCCTAAACACAACCTATGGAATCATTTAAGAAAATTAACATCATCCATGAATATAAAATTTAAGTAAAAAATTTAGTCATCCCTGTAGTTTTTTTTAACACTTTCTTTGTACAATAAAGAAAATTGTTGCTAGTTGACTTTTTGGTAACGAACTTGCTAAATTAGAATGTCAGGGTTCTAGTGGAGGAATGTACTTCAAGCAGTCAAGCCGGTTGGCCATTCTCTGCAGGGGACAAGGAAAGCCTAGGCATAGATAGTTCGTAAAAACTTCTCAGGGGATTCTACTACTTAACCCTGGTTGGGATAGATAGTTTGTAAAAACTTCTCAGGGGATTCTACTACTTAACCCTGGTTGGGAACTAAGTCCAGTTCCCTCATTTTATGTGTTAGGACACTGAGTATCATTTATTTACCTTTTTGTGGTTACAAAGTAAAGATCCAGGCACTAAAACAAGTCTTTTGATTCTTTAGTCCCTTACCAGCATACCACACTGCTTCAGTGGTTTAACTGGACACTGTATTGAAAAGCTTTTCCTATATTTTACAGCAAAATTTTTCTCATGAACTTATAGACTCCTAGGGTTATTCAGATGAATTTTCAGGAGTTTTCAAGTTTTAAGACAAAAATATTTTAACTTTGTGCTTCATTTCAGGGTTCTAAAATTAATATAAGGATATTTTGGTTTGCAGGAGAGACCATCATCCTATAATTTAATTCAGCCACAGGGTTGGATGCCTGCTGCATTTGTGTTTTTGTTATTGGAAGTAATAAAATTGGGGTGAATGAGGAAAGAATTGCTAGAACTTAATATGTAAATGAAGCATTGGAGCCAAGGAAGAGGGGTATGATCCCACAGTGTGGCGGCTCAATAAACATTTCTCTGTAGTCTGAATAGAGCAGTGGTCTGCAATGATAGGGTGTATCAGAATCACTGGGAGGCTTGTTGGAATAGCTTGCTGGGTCTCAGGCTTAGAGATTCTGATTTACTAGTTCTGGGGTAGGGCCTGAGAAATTGGATTTCTAACAAGTTCCCACGTGTTGCCAGTGCTGCTGGCCTGGGACCATAGTTTGAGGACCACTGAAGTAGAAAAAGATGGTGGGAGAATTGAGTGGCACCTGGTAAAATAGGTTCATCTCAAGTGAATCTGAATTGGAACGTCTGTTGTAGCTCTTAGGACCCCAATTATGGTATGAATCATGATTTAATTTCAGCAAAAAAGCCTTACCTAGCATAATCAATTAGGGTTGTTTTAATTTAATTGTTTTTAAAATTTTATTTTATATTTAATTGTAATTTTGCTTTTATAGTTATATAGAGTTACAAGGATGGTGAATTTATTGAGTTTTGTGAGATGGATTTGTGAGATTTATATTATACTGAAAATAATTTTAAGTCACGTTTGGGGATCCATAGAATTACTTCTCTTTCAAAGAAAGAAATTCAGGTTTGTCACATGCGTTTATAGAAATTTAAAGGTTGTGACTATTTTCTTTTTCCCATCTAATTCTTAAATCTTAAAAAGTTTAACAATATCAGTAGAAAACTTCACTAATCTGGATTAGAGAAGGCCAGCTGGAACTAGAGGAAAAACCTGAAAAAAAGAAAGGAATATTGTAGATTTGATAATTTAATCACAACTAACAAAGTGTTGCTGCATAGTGGATTTAATGCTGCTTAAACAGATAATTATTAGTATAATAGTACAGCTGCTTCTTACCTCTGACTTCACATCAGAATCACACAGGTGGAATTTGAAAAACCCATAGGTACCAGTGGTCCTCTATTAAATCAGGGCTTCTGTATTTTTGTTCCATAGGTGATTCTTATGCCTAACCAGGGTTTAGAGGCACTGATTTAACACTTAGAGATAATATGTAAATGTGTGCTTTTAAATCATTCAAAAGTTTGTTGAAAGGTTTAATATTTCCCTTGTACTCTTATTCTGTTACTGATTTGTGATCCCTGTGTCTGTTTCCCACCCTTAAAAAGAAAATATTACACTTCTATAAAGCTATTCATTTTAAACTGATAATACTTTTCTGATTGTTGTGAGGAATTAAACCAGGAAATGCATGTAAAGTTCTTAGAACAGTGCATGGCACATAGTAAGTGCTCAATTATTATTTTGGTTATTTCTAATGGAAACAGGTACCTTACCTTGAGCTCTCCTCTTTTCTCCAAATTCGCTGACATTGTGCAGTTTTTATTTACTTTTTTTTTGTACTCTTAAAGTTACAATATATTTAGTAACAAGTAAAAATTAAGTCTTAATCTCAGTAAAAATTTGACATTTCAATATTTTTCAAATGAGCAATTATATTTTTATTATTTTTGCCAATCATTACATCACAAAATATTGAACATCTATTATAATGGAAGGTTGATAACTGTAATTGCTTAAATTCCATCATGATCCATTGGAAAGGTTGCTTTGGGAATGTTTTTTGTGACTCGATTCCTTCACAGATTTATCTGTGTATCTGTGTATTTCTGTGTGCAAAGTGATAGAGTGAACACTCAGTAACCATTTGAATTTTGAGCGCTGTTTAGAAAAGGGACCCAAACCTAGTTTACAGCCATTGATTCCAGGACCACTAATAGTTATAAGCAAGAAGATTGTGAATATGTAAGGTCATGTTGGTATAATGCATTACATTTATAAAACACTTTCAATATGGTCAAACACTGTTCTCATTGGATCTCATTAAGATGAGAATAGATAGAAGAAACCTTTATTAACTATATGCACTAATGAGGAAACTTAGTGGAGGGTAGTTTTCTGAAAAGGAATGTACTTTTCAAAATCTCTGCTCTAACCCCCTCTTCACAAATAAACTCCAAACAAAATAAAACACCTCATCCAGCCTTCCCTGTCTCTGTAAGTGGAACCTCAATCACTTAAGTATTCAAGCCAGGAGCCTGGCAGTTGTTTTCTTCCCCTTTTTATCTTATTTTATTTTTCAACCTTTTAACAAAAATAAACATATGGTATAATGAATTCCTCTATATTCACCACCCAGCTTTAAACACTGTCTGCTCACAGGATATCTTGTTTCATCTAGACCAGGATTTCTCAGTCTCAATACTGTTGTCATTTGGGTTGATAATTCTTTGTTGTGAGGGGGACTGTCCTGTGAGGGGACAGGATTAGCTCTGGCCTCTAACCACTGGGTGCCAGTAGCAGCTTTCCCAGTTGTGACAACCAAAAATGTTTCCCAACTCTGCCAAATGTCCCCTGGGGGACGAAACTGCTCCTGTTTGAGAATCACTGATATACCCACATCAGCTTCTCCCTTTCCTCTTCCTTACCTTTAATATCCAATTCGTTAACTGCTTCTACCTGAAAATATATGTCTGTTCATTTCTCTCCAGATCCACTGCATCTGCCCTGATCTCTCTATTCCTGATGCCATCGAATCTGACATTAGTCAGAGTGATGCTTTCAAAATGTAAATTGGATCTTATCACTCGCCTGCTTATAAGCCTCTCATGGCACTCCGTTACACTTAGGATAAACTACCAAAACTCTAATTTGAATGCTAAGGCTCTGTATGAACTGTCCCCTGCTTATTTCTGTAGACTTATTTACCTCATTTCTCTTGCCTCACCCTATGTATCCCCCTTACCCCATGACTTAAAGACAAAAGTGGATAAATACCAACTTTATTACCTGATGTGCAAAATTATTGAAGATGCTTTCATAATATTTGCTTACATTTTATATTTTTCAGGTGTTATGAGTGCGATGAAAAATTATCAACACATTGTAATAAGAAGGTTTTGGCTCAGATAGTTGATTTTCTCCAGAAACATGTTTCTAAAACACAAACAAGTAAGTTAACAGCAGTCGCTAAAGAAATTTGTATTAAAGTGTGATTTTTTTTTTTTTTTAATTTTTTAAATTTTTTTTGTGGTACGCAGGCCTCTCACTGTTGTGGCCTCTCCCGTTGCGGAGCACAGGCTCCGGCCGTGCAGGCTCAGCGGCCATGACTCATGGGCCCAGCCGCTCCGCGGCATGTGGGACCTTCCTAGACCGGGGCACGAACCCGTGTCCCCTGCATCTGCAGGCGGACTCTCAACCACTGCACCACCAGGGAAGCCCCTAAAGTATGATATTTTATAATTCTTATAAAGAGATAATAAATTCATAAAGAGTACTTTGGATTTTACTGTGACCTCTCAGTACGAGTGCCATGAATTCTTAGGTAGCAGTTTTGTGATGTTATCTTGTGTTGTATTTACATAACTAATAATGAGAAGCTGGAGAGGATAGTGACTGGATTGTGGGCTTTTGAATCAAACAATGCTGAATTTGAATTTAGGTTCCACCTAAATTACCTACTGTCTGTGTGACTTTGACTCCTTAGTTTCCTTATGTAAAAAATTAGTACAATAATCCTATCAAATGAGAATGTTGTGAAGCTTAGGTATGTTTTCTAAAGATTTAGAAATAATGTGTGTAAAAATACTTGCATAGTCCCTGACACATTTATGAAATGATGTCTGTTATTTGTTACATCATTGGAATACTGTTCTGACACTAACTACCTGGAATTAGGCTAACCTTGCAGATTAAGGGTTCAGTTCCCCCAAAAGATTGCCCTCACTTCAGACACCATTCTCAAGCTAGGTAGGGGTTCTCAGGAACCCCCCCGCATTTCCGACCAACTGGCTACAGGAGTTCCCACTGTCCTCTTAATTCAATAATTTGCTAGAATGACTCAGAAAACACTGGAAAGTGCTATACTTACAATTCCAGTTTCATTATAGCAACAACAACAAAAAGAAAGAGAAATCAGGACCGGCCAAAAGAAAAGACATGTAAGGTGAGGTCTGAGAAGGTACCAAACATGAAACTTTTCTGTCTTCTTCCTGTGGGGTCAGGATGCATCACCTTCTCAGCACATTGATGTGTAACAATACACACAGACTGTTGTTAACCAGGGAAGCTCACTGGAGTTTTGGTGTCTAGCGTTTTTATTAGGGTTTCATTGCATAGGCATGGCTGATTGAATCATTGGCCACATGATGTAACTCAGTGTCCAGGATCCCAACCCTCTAATCACACGTTTGGTCTTCCTGGCATGGCTGGCTCCCATCCTGAGTCATCTCATTAACATACATTTGTCTAAGGTCCCACAATGAATAAAAAAATACTTTGTTAACATAAACTATCAAGCGTGGTCTGAGGGGCCCACCATGAGTAAAACAGACACTCCTGTCACTCTGGAAATCCAAGGATTTAGAGGGGGCTTCTCAGGAACCTGGGACAAAAGGCAGCCAAATCCTTTATTATACAATAGTAACGTATTATATATTGTACTTTGTTGTCTAACATATAAGCAGTATATAATACACATTAATATAAATTACGAATATATAGGGAAGGAGTTTCTTCATTCAAAAATATTAAGTGCCTACCACATGCCATGCTTTATGCTTTATTTGATTTGCAGTGGTAAAACAAAAATAGTTTTTATGTTGCCCTCATGAAGTTTAGAGCATAGTGGGAGAGACAGACAAACATAACACGTATGTAACTTGTGATAAGTGCTACAAAGGAAAAGAACAGATTGCAGTGATAAGTAATAATCTCATGGTCATAGTGATCAAGAAAGGCCAATATGGCTGGAGTGTGGTTTGCCGGGAGAAAGCAGAATGTGGTAAAGTTAAGATGTATGTGGGCAGGTCATGAAGGATACTGTAAGGAATTCCATAAATAATATCCCTTGGTATTTTAGAAGTAAGTTTTTTGGGATAGTAATATTTTTATAAGATACTTTACAAATCAAATATGAAAGTTGCTATTGAGGTTTGTAAGAATGCTGGATATGATTATGTAGCTATTTTAAATGATAATCGTGAAGATTGTATAAATGTAAAAATGTCTGTATATGGTAATTCAAAAAGACTATGAAACTGTATATATTGTGTTCAAATGGCAGGATGAGAGTGATTTAAATGGAGCCTTTTTATATTTTGCATTAAGTAAAAATAACTACTGAGAGGAAAGCCTGTACCTGTACCTTAAACAAGTTTTTAAGTTATACGATGCCTGGGCTAATTTCACATCTGTTACATCTAATTCAGCTTCTCTGCTCAGTGAATCTCAACTTTTGTTCCCAGTAGCCCTTTAGACTCTTAAAAAATTATTGAGGACCTAAAGAGCTTTGGTTAGGTAGGGTATATCTATTAATATTTATCATATTAGAAATTAAATCTAAAAAATTAGAATATTTATTAATTTACTGAAAAATAGCTGTAATTCCATTACATGTTAACACAAATAACATATATTTAGAAAAGATAACAGTTTCCAAAACAACACAAACCTAATGAGTGGCATTGTTTTACATTTTTCCAAATCTCTTGAATGTCTGGCTTAATAGAAACAGCTGGATTCTCATATCTACTTCTGCATTCAGTCTGTTCTGATATCACATGGCCTGTAGCCTCTGTAAAACTGCATTGTATAATTGAGAATGAATGAAAGTAAGAAAACCAAATAACATCTTGGGCTTATTATGAAAATACCTTGGAGCTTAAGGACACCCAAAAGAGGGGGCTTGTCTTCAGATACAATTTGAGAACTGCTAAACTAGCACATTTCTGTCTTTATAATTTCTGTCTTCAGTCTTTCTTGCCCTAAGGCTCAGCTCAGATCCTACTTCAGTGACACATTCCCAGTCCTTTGTTTTATCTCTTCTTCTATGTAGCATACTTTAGAATCTTAACACTTGATTTTGTGGTGTTCAGCTTTCATATGTATCTGTGTCTTGTTTACAAAACTGTACATGCCTTGAGGATTGTACCCTGGCTTATATTCTTTTTGATTCTCATATGACTAGGTAGTAAATACTGCTGAATTGAACTGAACTAGCACGTGAGCAGTTTTTACTGAGGAAGTAGATACGCTTTGCATTTTTACCAAAACACCCCAGAATATTATCAAATTATTTTATTTATTCATTCAGTCTATTAATATACTTGAGTTTCTACCTTGTGCCAGACACTGTGCAAGATATTGGAGATACGGTGGTGAATGAGACAGATCTATTTCTCAGTTCCTGCCATTATTGATCTTTTGGTTAGTGAGGGCTATTGACAAATCACAATTATAATTGCTGTTTAAATAGTGCTGTGAGGAGCAAGAACAGGGGACTGTGAGAGCACTTTGGAGTAGTATCTAATCTGGACTAGAGGATCCAGGAAAGCTTTATTGAGAGGAAGAGATTTCTAAGCTGGAATCTGAAGGATAGCTAGATGTTAGGTAGGCAGAGAGGGAAGGGGTGTGTGCTCCAGGCAGAGGAGATAGCTCATTGATGAGGGAGCCTGATACGTTCAGGGGATTGTACAGAGCTGCAGGGTTGAGTTTTGTGATGATGGTGGGGGGGTGAGAGGTGAGACTCTGGAGGTAAGTAGAAACAGTTATTGAAGGGCCTTGTAAGTTTAGAGTTTATCCTGGAGGCAATGAAGAGCCACTTATAGGTTCTAAGAGGAGAAGTGGATGATCAGTTTTGTACTTTAGAAAGATCACTTACTGTACTATGGAGATACACAGGAATGCCTTAATATGTATACCTGCCCATTCATATGTCAGTATCAATTTATTATATGACCAAATAAAGATTTCTAAGGCTAATGGTTAACTAGGAGTTAGTGAAATTTTGAGAACAAACATATGAGGTAATTCTTATTTGGTTCCAAAGTAGACAAGTAGTGGGATAGCAAGTTTTTCCTTTTTACTCTTTAAAGATTAAACTTCTTTTCAGCTGTAGAAATGGGCAAATTACATTAATACTACATGACTGGTTTAGGTAATTGCATTAAGCAGTTGAGGGAATCCCAGTGTTGGTTCCCAGAAGAATGCTTACAGCTGTGTAGATGCCACATCTGATGCTAGGATTTGCTTTAAAAAAAATAATCTCTCCATACTCTCCCCCTCAAACATATACAAGAAAACTAAAAACAACAAATAAAATCCCCATATAACGAAAAGGTCATATAACACAAGATTGAAAAAGAGCAAGAAAACTTTCTTGTGAGACCCACCCAGAAATATGTATTGTTAAAAGTGGGCCAATATTCTCTGAAGGGCTTATTTCTCACTTTGGTAGTCTAGTAAATGTCATGTAAGTGTTCTACAAACACTTACAGAATATGGGAATTCCTGTTGAAATTATATCATTGAATATTGGTTTGCTATGTATGAACTAGACAGATGATAGATAATCCCACATTCTTTTCTAAACCAATAAGTTTGGCCCATAATTTTAATACTGGTGGGATGCCATTTTCAAAGAACTTAAAGAGAGCATAAAATATTATATTCTGTTAAATTCATTAAGCTTATGCTCTTGGTATAAAAAGACATGTTATGTTGGTTCTTTTGCTTTTATTAAGTATAAGTTTGCTGTATCTTTTTTTTTTTTTTTTTTTTTTTTTTTTTTGCCGTACGCGGGCCTCTCACTGTTGTGGCCTCTCCCGTTGCGGAGCACAGGCTCCGGATGCGCAGGCTCAGCGGCCACGGCTCATGGGCCCAGCCGCTCCGCGGCATGTGGGATCTTCCTGGACCGGGGCACGAACCCGTGTATCGGCAGGCGGACTCTCAACCACTGCTCCACCAGGGAAGCCCTGCTGTATGTTTTTGAAATAATAAAGTATGGTACATTTGGGATCTGAAATAATGTATCTGAGAATAAATAATATTGACTCTTCTACAGTAACAATTTGTAATGTAATACTTTGACTTTTCTTTATAAAGTAATACATTTTGTTCTACTATAAAGTGACAGTCCATATGCCTAAGAAATTTGCATTTTCATAAATAAGTACTAAAAATAGTGATTTCCATATATAAAAGGGGTTAGGGACAAAAAATGTTGAACACTTCAAAAACAATTTGTTTTACCTGTATGGATGTAAATCTGTGGTTCCTCATCCGAACTACAGAACACAGAGTTACTTGAATGACTGTTCTCTCAGTTCTCCCCAAAATGGCACTAACTTGTGGATATATATAGGGAGAAGTTAATTGGATACAGTGGGTACCTATGGCATTAGGGCTTAATTTTTTTTGAGGAACCCTTTGAGAAGGGCTACTATGAACTTTAATAAAACTGTAAATTCACACACCAAAGACATCCAGCAATTGATTACATCCAGCTTTTGCTTAAAAGAAGTGGTCTTTTCTTTCCTATCACTACTAGCATTTCATTAGTGTCTTAACTTGTCACACTTATCAACCTTATCATCCACTGTTATACAGACAGATAGCAGATCCTAATGGTTAAACGTGTGTGGATTCTGAACCCAGACTACCTGGCTTTAAATCTCCTCCCTACAAATAGCTGTGTGCCTTCGTTTGATCATCATCTTTACAGTGGGGAAAGTTATCAGAGGAGATGATGCTCTCAGACTTTTTCTTTAAATAAGCAAACTGCAAAATAAGTTTGCTTTCCCCGTGCCTATGAGAAACTTGGGATGCACCAGTGTTCCGTTTCTGGTTTAACCAAGGCAATTCACAAATATTTATACCTTTGAGAAAAGAGAGACATTTAACCTTACTTGGCAACAAATCCACAATTGGTTGTTTTCAGTTTTCTCCAAGATGAGCAAAGCTGCATCTCTGTGTACTTATTCTTACGTTTCTGTAGGTTAAATTTTTTGGAATTTCTGGCCAATTTATAAACACATCTTAAATTTTGATTACTGTTGTTTAGCTGCCCTCCAGAAAGATTATACAAAGAGTATAGTTGACAGGAATACTTGTTTTTCCATGTTTAACCTCGTTTATAGTTTTTAGGTTTTTCCGTTTGGTTTGGGGGGGGCAGTAATGGAGTTTTTAGTATCATTGTTGCCGAGTCCATCAGTCTTCTCTGTAATGGTTGTTTGGCCTTTGGGGTCATGCTTTGAAAGTCTTTTGTACTCCACGTTTATAAAGATACTCACCCACAGTTTTCTGGTCCATTCAGGGTTTTTTAAAATTTATAACTTAATATCTTTAAACTTGGTTTAAAAAAATAATTAGAGGATCTTTGTGTTGGAGTCGTTTTTATGGTAGAAAAATTTGAGGTACTTAAGGTTACTTTTTAGATATTAAATAGCCTTAGTCTTAGCCAAGTGTGGAAACGGTGGTTTTTTTTCTCTTTATTTTGGCTTTGCTGGTGCTTCAGCCAGTTTTCTGTCTTATAAGACTTGAGTTATGTACAAAGGCCATCAGGTCCGCTCAATTAACCAGCTACTCTTTGAGTACTCAGATTATAGGCTTAAAGGTAAATGACAGAGATATAAAAGACTTATAAAAAATTTATCTAGAATGCCTGAAGTTTCCTCTTAATGTTCTTTGCATTCTGGGGTCTATGTTATTTTATTACATAAGTGCAATACCTGATGACAGTGTTGGTAATATAAAGGAGATAAGGTGAGATAATGATATATATATTTATATATTTTATTATAAATATATCTTACATAGATAATATTTATATATGTGATATATATTATTGATAGCCTTCTAACCCCGAAATTCTGTGAAGATTCTTTTTAATTACAGACATTTCATGGGTTCAGGTAAAACTTGAGGAAAACAAAACAAATGATCAAAATTTTGTATAGTTTATCTTTTTTGTTATCGCTGTAGCAGCTTTGTCCTTTTAATTATATCACACTTCAAAACATCTTGAAGTTCAGTCCTTAGTGCATTCATTCTGTGTTTGTAAAGGAAGAGTTCTTAAAGTGACTATGATCTAAAATCACTGCCATATTGAGAAAGCTTTGTTGTCTCTGAAGACAAAATGATCAAAAATTATTCTTCATTGGAAGTAACAAATTGCATTTTATTAAAACGCATACCTGTTTGTAGGTCAGATAATTGAGAGGCTGATTCAAACATGCTTGTTTTAAACTAGAATCTTAAAAACTCTCAGCCGACAGTTTCTTAGTGAGCAAATGTACATAAATACTTAGTTTCTAAAAGTTTTACCAAGGTGTTATCATGAATTTAAGGCTTAATATCTCTATGCTGTTCACTATATGTCCTTATACTCTAGTCATAAATCATAGGCAATTAATTATAAATAATTACAGATAGTGGTTCATATAGTACCTGGTACACAGTGGACATTTGATAAATCCATTTTATTTGAGTTGTTAAATTTTATAAACATGCTACTTAGTATTAATAAAATGAAAAACTTGCACTTTAAGATACATAGAAATAGTTCTTAGAAAATGTCATTCTATTTTCTAGTTATATTATCTGATCTATTAATATTCAAGCCTAATAGCATAATTAATTTTGAGCATATTCTCACAGACTTAATACATGTAAAAGTCAACAAACAGACTCTTGCCACTTGTGTGAAGTGTCTATTTAACCATGAAATAAACTATTTTTATTGCCATTGCCCCGTGGATATGCTCTTTCTGGCAGTGCTGTCCATATTTGGTGGCTATACGCATGGAGAGCCAGGTGGTGCTGAAAAGCATCGCACAGTGAAGCGTGGATATATCTAGGTTTGACATTTGTCATCCCTTACCGCTGAAGGGAAGGGTAAAATCTGTTTTTCCATATGCTTATGCTTTTTTTTGCCTGCAGTTTTGACCAGATGGTCTTATGAACATTGTTTACTTTAGGATGCTATCCCAGATGTTTTGAAAACTGATGGGTAAATGTGGTACACAGATACATAAATCATTTGCATGTTATGGTTTAAAAAATGCTATTTGGTCTTATAAGACTAAAATATAATTTATTTCTGGAAGTATTTTTCCAAGTGAATAATAAATATATATTTATGATATATATTATATATCTATATATAGTTAATATAATCTATATAGTCTATTTTCCAGAACCACTCTGTTTTCATATTAATAAGCTAAAAATATTATGGCAACATTTATTAAGGATGTTAACGAAAGGAAATACTTTTGAGAACGCATATTTGTTTGTGGTTGCATATACTCAAATCTGTAAGAATCTTTCCTGCTAGTTTTTGTAATTCTTCTCATTGTGTATAAATCACTGAAGAGAAATTACCTGGCAAAATGACAGTGGATTTATAATCAAAAGATTATCATTACAACTTTGGGCAAATCACTTAACCTGTTGGAAACTGAGTTTTGTTAACGTAAAATCAGAGTAACAGCCTTGCCCCAAAAGATGCAGCACTGCTTGGATTTAATTACTCTTTCATCTTAAATCTCTTAAAAATCACTGTGGGCTTTCCTGGTGGCACAGTGGTTGAGAGTCCGCCTGCCGATGCAGGGGACACGGGTTCGTGTCCCGGTTCGGGAAGATCCCACATGCCGTGGAGCGGCTGGGCCCGTGGGCCATGGCCGCTGAGCCTGCGCTTCCGGAGCCTGTGCTCCGCAACGGGAGAGGCCACAACAGTGAGAGGCCCGCGTACAGCAAAAAAAAAAAAAAAAAAAAATCACTGTGAAACTATCTAGTGGCAACAGCTATAATGTGAGCCTGAAACCGGCTAATTCTGGGCTTTAGTTAGAATCTCAGATATAATTAAGAGGTGGATTGCTCTCGTTTGCAGACCCAGCCAGGATCTGTACGGAGCTTCCTCTTGTTTGTGTAGTGCTTCTTACGCACTGGCTGGCTTTTTTCATTTGCTTTTACATCCCCTTGTAGGTTTGAATACTGTCTGGCCTTTCCCTGCTTTTCCTTCTTTCTGTGCCTGGACTCTGCACCTCAGTGACCTTCTCCATTGATTGTACCAGCCTTTGTCCCCAAGCTCTGTAATGGGGTTTAATTTTTATCACTTATTTTAATATCTGGAGGACAGGAGAAGACATCTATTTTGCTAGTTCTTTTCTATGTTAACTCAGAATTCTAGGGTTGGGCGTTAAAAACATCTCTTCATTATCTAGACAACAGATACCCAGTAACAACCAATAATGTTTAAAGAATAAACAAACAGGGGGCTTCCCTGGTGGCACAGTGGTTAAGTCCGCCTGCCGATGCAGGGGACACGGGTTCGTGCCCCGGTCCGGGAGGATCCCACATGCTGCAGAGCGGCTGGGCCTGTGAGCCATGGCCGCTGGGCCTGCTCATCCAGAGCCTGTGCTCCGCGGCGGGAGAGGCCACAGCAGTGAGAGGCCCGCGTACCGCAAAAAAAAAAAAAAAAAAAAGGAATCCACCTGCTAATGCAGGGGACACAGGTTTGAGCCCTGGTCTGGGAAGATCCCACATGCCTCAGAGCAGCTAAGCCCGTGCACCACAACTACTGAGCCTGTGCTCTAGAGCCTGCGAGCCACAACTACTGAGCCCACGTGCCAAAACTACTGAAGCCTGTGCGCCTAGAGCCCATGCTCTGCAAGAAGAGAAGCCACCGCAATGAGAAGCCCACGCACTGCAGCGAAGAGTAGCCCCTGCTCGCCGCAACTAGAGAAAGCCCGCGTGCAGCAACGAAGACCCAATGCAGCCAAAAATTAAAAAATAAATAAATTAATTAATTTTAGAAAATTTAGCTCATGTAATCCTTATGAAAACCGTATGAGGGCTTCCCTGGTGGCGCAGTGGTTAAGAATCCACCTGCCTAAATAAGACCAAAAGACAACCCTTAGAATGGGAGAAAATATTTGCAAATGAAGCAACTGACAAAGGATTAATCTCCAAAATTTATAAGCAGCTCATGCAGCTCAATAACAAAAAAACAAACAACCCAATCCAAAAATGGGCAGAAGACCTAAGTAGACATTTCTCCACAGAAGATATACAGACTGCCAACAAACACATGAAAGGATGTTCAACATCTTTACTCATTAGAGAAATGCAAATCAAAACTACAATGAGATATCATCTCACACCAGTCAGAATGGCCATCATCAAAAAATCTAGAAACAATAAATGCTGGAGAGGGTGTGGAAAACAGGGAACACTCTTGCACTGCTGGTGGGAATGTGAATTGGTACAGCCACTATGGAGAACAGTATGGAGGTTCCTTAAAAAACTACAAATAGAACTACCATATGACCCAGCAATCCCACTACTGGGCATATACCCTGAGAAAACCATAATTCAAAAAGAGTCGTGGGCCTCCCTGGTGGCGCAAGTGGTTGAGAGTCCGCCTGCCGATGCAGGGGATACGGGTTCGTGCCCCGGTCTGGGAGGATCCCATATGCCGCGGAGCGGCTGGGCCCGTGAGCCATGGCCGCTGAGCCTGCGCGTCCGGAGCCTGCGCGTCCAGAGCCTGTGCTCTGCAACGGGGGAGGCCACAACAGTGAGAGGCCCGCATACCGAAAAAAAAAAAAAAAAAAAAAAAGTCGTACCAAAATGTTCATAGCAGCCCTATTTACAATAGCCCGGAGATGGAAACAACCTAAGTGTCCATCATTGGATGAATGGATAAAGAAGATGTGGCACATCATTCTGGATGGAATATTACTCAGCCATAAAAAGAAACGAAACTGAGCTATTTGTAATGAGGTGGATGGCCCTAGAGTCTGTCATACAGAGTGAAGTAAGTCAGAAGGAGAAAGACAAATACTGTATGCTGACACATATATATGGAATTTAAGAAAAAAAATGTCATGAAGAACATAGGGGTAAGACAGGAATAAAGACACAGACCTACTAGAGAATGGACTTGAGGATATGGGGAGGGGGAAGGGTAAGCTGTGACAAAACGAAAGAGAGGCATGGACATATATACACTACCAAATGTAAAATAGATAGCTATTGGGAAGCAGCCGCATAGCACAGGGAGATCAGCTCGGTGCTTTGTGACCACCTGGAGGGGTGGGATAGGGAGGGTGGGAGGGAGACGCAAGAGGGAGGGGATATGGGAACATATGTATATGTATAACTGATTAAATTTGTTTTAAAGCAGAAACTAACACCATTGTTAAGAAATTATACTCCAATAAAGATGTGAAGAAAATAAAAATAAAAAAAAGAATCCACCTGCCAATGCAGGGGACACGGGTTCGAGCCCTGGTCCGGGAAGATCTTCTTTTTATTAGTTGGCATTCTCTTGTAAGGAAAAGTTTTTTTTTTTATCCTCACTTAAAAAATCTATTATCAGGTCAGACTCATTCTCATTTTGTTCAGTGAATAGTAATTTATCAGTGCCCTTCTTTATTTTGATATTCAAATTGTTCCAGGGTGGACCACTGGGAACCTGTTTAAAATGACGCCTGTGTGTTTTGACGTACCGTTTTGTTTTTTTTTTGAGCACTTCCTTATTTTCTGGCACAACAAAAATGTTATAGGCTCATTTGCCTCTTTTGCTGCCCCAGGTTTAGAATCAGCCTTTCCTTCAAGGCGTCTTCATTCCTTTTAGTGGGAATCGTGTTTAGAAACCAAGATCTGGTCTTTCCTACTTTTTTTTTTTCACTTCATTTAAAAATATTTTATTTTTAAATTCATCTGGAATTTATTCTACAATGTGGTCTGAGGTACGGATGTGTATATTAAGATTAATTAAAATTAACTGCTTTAGCAGTAGGATACAAAACAGGAGATACTTATTTGCATTTGTATTCTTGCCCTTCAGGAACATTGATTCAGAGGAAAATCTTATTTATTTTTAAATAATACATCTAAATTATGTCAAATGATATGTATTTAATTCTAAATCTCGTGTCCATTATGTTTTCTCTAACTTAGATGCATTTTCTAGAATCATAAAACTTTATGAAGAAAAATGTGAAACAGGTGATAAAAAGGGAAGAAAAGACAGCAGTGTAACATCTGTAAAAGGAATTACAAATTTAGGAAATACTTGCTTTTTTAATGCAGTCATGCAGGTAAGAGCCATGAGAAAGCTTTGTAAAATGTAAAAGTTTATATTAATTAATTTCTGTTTATTGGCACACCTGTGGACTGTCACATGACTGCTAAATGTTTGTCTAGAAGTCTGTCTGTTTTCTTTTTGATTGGTTAGGCTATCTTTAGCCATTGTCATACACATACATACACCTTTTTTTCCACAGTGCTTCTGAAAGATCTCTGTATTTTACCATGGTTCTGTCAGTAGTAGTGACATTTATTAAATGTTAAATGCATTCAATTAAATTTTCTAAAACTTAAAAATATTTTTGCTAGGCCAGATGATATTTGAAGCTTTGGGAGAGTATTCTGTAAAATCAGAGGCATAGTATAACTGAATCAGAAGATGTTGCTTTTGTTTTCTTTCAGAATTTGGCACAGTCTTACATTCTTACTGAACTGATGAATGAGATCCAGGAACATGGTACAAAACTCAAGATTGTTCCTTCCTCAGACTCTCCACTGGTGAGAAGTACAATTAGCTGGATAATAGCTCTGTTTAGATAAGCCAGTGATGTTGCCAAAACCTGTTGCCAAAACCTATCTTTCTTATTTCTCACAACTATCAATTGAGATGGTAGTCAGAGAATTTGAAAAAATAATTCAAAAGCATTTTGTGAAAATAAACGATAAGATTTAAAACTTCTAGGGCTTCCCTGGTGGCGCAACGGTTGAGAGTCTGCCTGCCGATTCAGGGGACGCGGGTTCGTGCCCTGGTCTGGGAAGATCCCACATGCTGCGGAGCGGCTAGGCCTGTGAGCCATGGCCGCTGAGCCTGCGCCTCCGGAGCCTGTGCTCCACAACGGGAGCAGCCACAACAGTGAGAGGCCCGCAAAAAACAAACAAACAAACAAACAAAAAACTTCTAAAGTCATAGCTTTAAGGTATGTTATAGTTCAAACATATCATGGGGCAGACAGCACAAAAAATGTTGAGGCAGCTTTCAAACAGACATACTAGAAAAGACAAATGGTTTTGCCTTTGTTGAATGAAGTGTCTAGGATTCCTGTTTTGTAGTTACTGGTGACAACTACTTAAATGCAGCCTTTTTGTTCTTTAAAGGTAGATTTAATTTTAATAGTGACCATCTAAAGGTGTTTTGGAGCCTAATTTGATATTGGGTTTTTAAACTAATGAGAAAGGGGAAAAAGGCAGCCTTTGACATTCAGAAGCTAGCCTGACACCCACAGTTTGGCCATGTTATTCAAACAGTCTCACAGAATTACTCCAAGACTGTTACAATGCGACAGAGCAAGGCCGCTTCATAATTTTCTCTAAACACAAACTCCACCACTTAGAAAATCCCAGACGCCCTCTTCTGGCCTAAATGAGTCAACGCGACTTTTTTTTTTTAACTAGTTACAGCTTTATCCTCATTCTAGCCTCCTTTTATTGAGATATCCAATTGTAGAAATACCCTCACTTTCTGACAGCATCCAGTTGAGAGCAGACCTCTGCTTCCTTAGATTAACTTCTTCCCTAAATCACCCAACTAAAGCCCAAATTCTACATGAGTTCTTTTTTTTTTTTTTTTTTTTTTTTCTTTGCAGTACATGGGCCTCTCACTGTTGTGGCCTCTCCCGTTGCGGAGCACAGGCTCTGGATGCGCAGGCTCAGTGGCCATGGCTCATGGGCCCAACCGCTCCGCAGCATGTGGGATCTTCCCGGAGTGGGGCACGAACCCGTGTCCCCTGCATCAGCAGGCGGACTCTCAACCACTGCGCCACCAGGGAAGCCCTACATCAGTTCTTCTGAATACCCTCTGAGAGACACTCCATGGTTCCCCATTGTGTGTGTTCTCCCTCAGTGGAACAAGTAATAAATCCACCTTGTTCAACTACAGATGTGTTCCTGGTGGTCTTGGGCTGGAGGGCATTTACACTAATAGTTATGATTTCAGTTAGCAATTGATTTGTGTGTGTGTGTTTTAGAGGAACAGAGAGTGAATGTATAGCTCATGATCTGGCTTTTGAAATACTTAAGAAAGAGGAGTTCTAAAAGTTCTTAGCCCAGTGTAGTAATCTTAGATTTTTCTTCCAAGGAGGCAATTTTTAAAGGCAATATTGTTGTATTTTTTTGTTGAAAAGGCAGTCTGTAAACTCATTGCCCGTTCAGCCTCTTAAAGTTTTTATGTTAGAGCCCAGTGCCCTCTTCTAGATTGTAGTGAGATAGTGAAGACTACTTTACTAAATGGAAGTTAATGCTAGTCATTTGAAAAGATTTCTTTTTAACTGTGATTGGATGTTAGGTTTAAGTATTTCACATGTGGAGCTGTGAAATTACTATATATGGCAATCATATTATAGCTGATCACTGTAGGTTTGTATCATTCTAAGAGGGAAATTTTCAATCTTAGGTCTTGGTTTTTTAGGACATACAGCGGACCTGGGCTGTGGGACTATCAGTGTAGATCGCTACTCTTTCAGTCACCAGTTTTATTTGGTCCTTCGTAATCTGTATGCCTTTTCTTTCTTTTCCTTACTTTATTGTGCTGGCTCGAGCCACCAGTAACATGTTGAATAGAAGTAATGAGAGCAGGCATCCTTGCTTTAATCCCAAAATTAGGGGGAAAACACTCAGTCCTTCATTATAAAGAGTAGGTACAGGGACTTCCCTGGCGGTCCAGTGGTTAAAACTCTGCACTTCCAGTGCAGGGGGCATGGGTTCTATCCTTGGTTGGGGAACTAAGATCCTGCATGGTGAGGCCAAAAAAAGAGAAAAGAGTAGGTACAAAATAAGCTACAAATTATATTGTACAACATGGGGAATATAGCCAATCTTTTATAATAACTATAAATGGTGTATAACTTTAAAAAATTATTAATAATAATATTGTACACCTGTAACTTATGTAATATTGTACACCAATATACTTCAATTTAAAAAAAAGGATTTAAGACTAGACACTGCACTGAAAAAAAAGAATGAACTTAACTGTAGGTTTTTCACAGGTGTTCTTTATAAGGTTGAGGACATTCCCTTCTATTCCTGGTTTTCTGAGCATTTCATCATGAATGGATGTTGAATTTTGTAAAGTGCTTTTCCAGCATCTACTGAGATTATCTTATAGTTTTTCTTCTTTATTCTCTGTTAATGTGGTAAATTACATTGATTGATTTTCAAATGTTAAACCTATCTTGTATTCCTGGGACAAACCCCTGTTAGTTATGATGTATTCTTCTTCTGTGTTGCTGGATTCAATTTGTTAATATTTATATGAATATCAGCAGTGTGCTTACTTTTTTTTTTAACTCCCTTATTGGAGTATAATTGCTGTACAATGTTGTGTTAGTTTCCGCTGTATAACAAAGTGAATCAGCTATACATATACATATATCCCCATATCCCCTCCCTCTTGCATCTCCCTCCCACCCTCCCTATCCCACCCCTCTAGGTGGTCACAAAGCACCGAGCTCATCTCCCTGTGCTATGCACTAGTTATCTATTTAACATTGGTAGTGTATATATGCCAGTGCTACTCTCTCACTTGGTGAGCTTCCCCTTCCCCCTCCCCATGTCCTCAAGTCCATTCTCTACATCTGCGTCTTTATTCCTGTCCTGTCCCTAGGTTCATCAGAACCTTTTTTTTTTTTTTTTACGTTCCATATATATGTGTTAGCATATGGTGTTTGTTTTTCTCTTTCTGACTTACTTCACTCTGTATGACAGACTCTAGGTCCATCCACCTCACTACAAATAACTCAGTTTCGTTTCTTTTTACGGCTGAGTAATATTCCATTGTATATATGTGCCACATCTTCTTTATCCATTCATCTGTCGATGGACACTTAGGTTGCTTCCATGTCCTGGCTATTGTAAATAGAGCTGCAATGAACATTGTGGTACATCACTCCTTTTGAATTATGGTTTTCTCAGGGTATATGCCCAGTAGTGGGATTGCTGGGTCATATGGTAGTTCTAATTTTAGTTTTTTAAGGAACTTCCATACTGTTCTCCATAGTGGCTGTGTCAATTTACATTCCCACCAACAGTGCAATAGGGTTCCCTTTTCTCCACGCCCTCTCCAACATTTATTGTTTGTAGATTTTTTGATGATGGCCATTCTGACCGGTGTGAGGTAATACCTCCTTGCAGTTTTGATTTGCATTTCTCTGATGATTAGTGATATTGAGTATCCTTTCATGTGTTTGTTGGCAATCTGTATATCTTCTTTGGAGAAATGTCTGTTTAGGTCTTCTGCCCATTTTTTGATTGGGTTGTTTGTTTTTTTGATATTGAGCTGCATGAGCTGCTTGCGTATTTTGGAGATTAATCCTTTGTCACTTGCTTCATTTGCAAATATTTTCTCCCATTCTGAGGGTTATCTTTTGGTCTTGTTTATGGTTTCCTTTGCTGTGCAAAAGCTTTTAAGTTTCATTAGGTCCCATGTGTTTATTTTTGTTTTTATTTCCATTTCTCTAGGAGGTGGGTCAAAAAGGATCTTGCTGTGATTTATGTCATAGAGTGTTCTGCCTATGTTTTCCTCTAAGAGTTTCATAGTGTCTGGCCTTACATTTAGGTCTTTAATCCATTTTGAGTTTATTTTTGTGTATGGTGTTAGGGAGTGCTTTAATTTCATTCTTTTACATATCGCTGTCCAGTTTTCCCAGCACCACTTATTGAAGAGGCTGTCTTTTCTCCACTGTATGTTCTTGCCTCCTTTACCAAAAATAAGGTGACCATATGTGCGTGGGTTTATCTCTGGGCAGCAGTGTGCTTACTTTTAAAAAACTTTTTATTAAAGTATTCACACAGAGGAGTGTACATTATAAATGTAGAGTTGATGAATTTTCACAAACTGAATACACTGAACTGAAACTAACCAACATTTTTCTCAAGAAACCGAGCATTACCAGCAGCTAGAAGCCCCCTTCAGGTTGGCTTCCATTCCCTGCCTTTCTGCCTCACAAGGATAGCCACTAACCTGGTTTCTAAAGGGCAGATTAGTTTTGCCTGTTTTAATATTATATATAAATGAAGTTATACAATATGGACTCTTTTACATTTGGCTTCTGTCAACATGTTAGTGAGATTCACCCATGTTGCATTCTCATCAATAAACTTGCTTTTGTTTTCAAAATTTAAGTATACTTTTAAAAACAGGTTATTTACTCACTCAGTTCTGAAGTTTTTAAACTGTCTCAGAATACTTAAGTTGGGAGCAGGGGATACTGCACCTTAGTACTTGAGCTTTGAAACTGCCTTAGATTTTACTTTTGACCCTTGAGGTAGCTTTCAATTTACTGAACATTGCAGAAATACTTATGATATTCAAAAGCTATAGAAAATTATAGCCTGTCTTTTCTGTGGTTTTAGCCAGATGGCTGATTTTTAAGGATAGTTGGTATGAAATATATATGTAATTTGTATTTCATGAGTATATAAATGAGACAACATATGTGATAGTTGTCTTAGAAGATAACATTCTATAGTGTCTGAGGATTATATTTGGGATCTGCTTTTTATTCATTGTCTGTAAGGAGAGGGGTTACTAGCAAGGATAACATTTTAGAAGATAAAACTTGGTGGGGAAAAAATTCTAGAATAAAGGGTGTTGCTCCTTCACACAGTTGTAGCTGCTTTTGTCAAACTGTATGTCTCTCTCCTTTAAAAGAGGGAGATAGTGTACCAATTTGTGACTTAATTTCTCATTCCTATTTTGTTAGTAAAATATTTGGGGAAAAGAAGAGTATGGGGTTTTGCTCATAAATGTAATTTATGATTATTTGTGAATTTGTACAAATATCAAGTCGAGTAATTTTATTTTAGGAGAGCACATTAAGGGACAGTTACAAGCAACAAAAGATTGGTTTTTCACTCTTAAGCTAATAGTTTTATTAACTAAAGGGCAGAGGATATGAAAATACCTGTATTTTTCAAGGTAAGGCATTTACTTTCATTTTTTATATATTCATCTTATATACGAGGGAATAAAGCTTCTTAATACACTTGAGGTGATTTAGTCATCATTTAAACAGAGTGTAACTTAGATTTTTAAAAATATTTTATTTAAAAATTGTGTATTTCTGACATAGAGTTGATCATGTTTTTAAAGGACCCATTAGTGGTGGAACTTTCAAGCCCTGGACCATTGACCTCAGCCTTGTTCCTGTTTCTTCACAGCATGAAGGAGACTGAAAGAGGACCACTTTCTCCCAAAGTTCTTTTTAATCAGCTTTGTCAGAAGTGGGTACATCTACATTCTTAGTATAAATAATCATGAGTTACAAAACACTAATGTGTTTATCACTTAATATGAGTAGTTTGACTCTGACTGTGACATGGCTGTTATTGCCTAGACTACCAAGAGAAAGAACTAACATTCGTTTAGTTGCAGCTGTGTGCCTTATCTAAATTATATCTCATAATACTCTGAAGAAGTGATTGTTTATCCCCATTTTATATATAAGGAAACTGAGACCCCCCAGAAGTTGAGTAGCTTACCTTGTTTCATGGTGACAAAAATAGGGTTTAAGGGCCTCCCTGGTGGCGCAGTGGTTGAGAGTCCGCCTGCCGATGCAGGGGATACGGGTTCGTGCCCCGGTCTGGGAGGATCCCATATGCCGCGGAGCGGCTGGGCCCGTGAGCCATGGCCGCTGAGCCTGCGCGTCCGGGGCCTGTGCTCCGCAACGGGAGAGGCCACAACAGTGAGAGGCCCACATACCGCAAAAAGAAAAAAAAAAAAAAAAAAAAAAAAAAATAGGGTTTAAATAGATATCTGTCCTGACTCAGAAGCCCATGATGTAATACCATAAAGTGAGAAAATTATAGAATTATAAAATCTAAAAGTGCTATAATAAATCATCTAACCTAGTTTTCTTATTTTTAAAGATGAGCTTTGAGGCATGCAGAATTTAAGTAAATTTCCCAAGATATTTAAAAACAAAATCCTTGTGTGCCTAGAAATAAACACATGTCATAAGGGAACTGACATTCATTTATTCCTTTATAGAAATTTGAGATCTTACTTTGTGTCAAGTAGTTGCTAGAATCCAGGGGTACACAACTTATAATTTGTTAAAAACAGACCCTTTCAGGAGCTCATAAACTAGTCCAGTCCACAATTAGTAAAATATGTAGAAACAAAATTCTTTAAATGTGAACATGCATTTTTGTGTATCTCCAGGTTTTAAAATTTCATTTTAATTTAAGCTAGTTACCTAAGCCATGGTATTGTATTATATTTTATTGCATTTTATTTTATCTCATAATATTGTACCAATGTTAATTTTCTTTTTTAAAAAAGTTTATTGTGGAAAGAACACAACATGAGATCTGCCCTCTTAAAAAAATTTCAAGTGTACAATGTGCTATTGTTGACTGTAGGTACAGTGTTGAACAGCAGATCTCTAGAGCTTATTCATCTTGCTTGACTAAAACTTGTTCATTAATTAGTAACTCCTCTTTTCCCCTCCCCCCTTTCTAGGTACTTCATATAATTGGAATCATGCACTATGTGTCTTATTGTAACTGACTTATTTCACTTAGCATAATGTGCCATGGTATTTTAAATGTAGTCCAAAATATGGAGGGTTTATTATATGTTTCATTTGGTTGCCAGGTGCTGTTTTTTCAAAGCCTGAAGAACAAAAAAAGCCTTTAAAAGTCTCAGAGACATGGGTGCCTCATAGAGTTAAAAAGTTTTTAGGGCATTATATACTTTAGAAATTTGTTTTTGACTCTCCCCAAAATAACTTTGTTTTGTGTCTTTTTTTCTGGTTTTATAGAGATTTATAAACATTTTCTAATTATTATTAAAATGATAGGTGCTCATAGATAAAAATTCAGACTACTGTTATCTGTTTTCTTTATTCTATCTAAAAGTGATTATGCATACATAGACATAAAAATAAATTGTTTGCAACTTGCTTGTTTTGCTTAATGTGTTTTGTACATCTTTCTATATTAGTACATGTGGATATAACTTATTTGATTTTACATATAGATATGTGTGTATATGTGTGTGTGTGTGTATATCATTGTACTTATGAGAGTATGTCTGTGGGATAAATAGAATTACTGGATCAAACATTATTTGAAAATATTTTTAAATTGCATTTTCTTTTGCTTTATTGTATTTACTTTAAAAAGAGTTATGTATATATTAACAAAAGTGATTTTTAAAAAAAAGTCAGGTGAAGATTTAAGCCATATATGTTGGGTCTATTTTTGGACTTTGTTCTGTTCCATTGATCTATATGTCTGTTCTTACCCCAATACTGTACTGTCTTGATTACTATAGCTTCATACTAAGTCTTGGAATTGGATGGTATGAGTCCTCAAATTTTCTTTTTTAGGAGGGGTGGGTTACTGCTCTAGGTCCTTTGCTTTTTTATGTGACTTTTAAATTAGTTTGTCAGTTGGGATTACATTGAATGTGTAGATCAGTTTGGAGAGAAATGACATCTTAACAATGTTGAGTCTTCCAATGCATGATTATCAGATACCTTTTCATTTATTTAGGTCTTTGATTTTTCCTCATCAAAATTTTATGTCTTTCATCCTATGAATCCTGCACCCATTTTGTTAGATTTACCTTAAGAATTTCATGGTTTTTTTATTGGTAGCTAATTGTAATTTGGTACTTAAATCTTTTTTCAATTTCTAGTCGCTCATTGCTAATACAGAGAAATACAATTGATTTTTGTGTATTGACCTTTTTCTTGCTTCCTTGCTCAATTCACTTACTGGTTAGAGTAGCTTTATGTAGATTCTTTGGGATTTCTTATGTAGACAATAATGTCATTGGTAAACAAAGACCATTTTATTTCTTCTTTTCCAAGCTGTATCCTTTTATATATATTTCTTACCTTATATTGCTGGCAAGGACCTCTAGTGTGGTGTTGGAGTGGTATAATAGACATCCTTGCTTTGTTCCTGATATAAGGGGCAGCGCATTCAGGCTTTCACACATAAGAATGATAAGAGCTGTAGGTTTTTCATAGATGCCTTTCATCAGGTTGAGGAAATTCTCATCCCTAGTTTTTTCTGAGAGATCTTATCAAGAATGGGTATTGGTATACCTTGATTCCTGGTCCAGAGAAAATGAGATAATAAATGTTTGTTGTTTTATAAGAAAAAAGAATGGGTATTAAATTTTACTGAGTGCTTTTTCTGCATCTATTAAAATAATCATATATTTTTTAACCTGTTGAAATAGTGAATTGTATTAATGGATATTCTGAATAGCTTTAGTGAACATATTTGATTTACAGTAAACTGTATGTATGTAAAGTGTAATATCAGTTAAGTTTTAACATATGTATACACTTGGAACACCATTGCCACAGTCAATATGATGAATGTATCTGTCACCCCTAAAAGTTTTCTTGGGCCCCTTTGTAATCCCTCTCTCTGGACTCCTTCCCCAAGCCCTGCCCCAGGGCTACCCCTTACCTATTTTTTGCCACTATAGATTAGTTTGCACTTTTTAGAATTCTGTATACAGTTGACCCTTGAACAACACAGGATTTTGGGGCACCAACCCTCCCCGAAGTCAAAAATCTGCATATAACTTTACAGTCAATCGGCCCTCCAGATCCCAGGTTCCACATTTGTTGATTCAGCCAACTGAGGATCGTGTAGTACTCTAGTACGTATTTACTGAAAAAAATCTGCATGTGAGTGGACCCATACTGTTCAAACTTGTGTTGTTCAAGGGTCAACTATAAATAGAATCATACAACATGTACTCTTTTTTTGGTCTGACTTCTTTCACTTGGTGTAATTATTTTGAGATTCTTCCATGTTGTATGCATACATTGATTGATTTTTGAAAGTTGAGCCAATCTCTTGAAGTTTCTGTTATAATGGTGATTGTCAGACACTTTGACCACTTGTGATGAATTGTTGGGAGCAAGTTCTTCAGCTTTCCTCTGGCTTTTTTTTCCCCCTTCAGTATCTTATTTTGCAATAGTTTTGAGACTCACAAAAAGTTACAAGAAGAGTACAGAGTTCCTGTGTACCCTGCATCCAGCTTCCATCAGTGATAATATCTTATATGATAGCAGTGCATTGTCAAAACCAGGGAATGGACATTAACATAGTACTATCAACTCCGGTATAGATCTTATTTGGGTGTCACTAGTTTTTACATGAACTCTACCCTGAAAAGTTCAGAGATGCTATAGAGTGATTCTATGTCTCCATTCTCATTCACGCCCATTTTTTAAAAATATCTATTTATTTCGTTGCATCAGGTCTTAGTGGCTGCAGGCGGGCTCCTTAGTTGAGGTTCGAGGGCTCCTTAGTTGTGGCATGCAAACTCTTAGTTGTGGCATGCATGTGGGATCTAGTTCCTGGACCAGGGGTCGAACCCAGGCCCACTGCATTGGGAACTCGGAGTCTTAACCACTGTGCCACCAGGGAAGTCCCTCATTCACGCCCACCTTTTTGCTTCCTTTATTCCTTCATGTTGCTAACTAGTATTGATGTGCTGAGCTTTCTTGCGTTTTGTCCATGAACAAATTACACACACACACACACTATATATATATATATATATATATATATATATATATATATATATATTCCTAGTTTTGTGATATTCTGTGGTGTGTCATGTACCTTAAGGATGCCATCAAAGTCTCAAGATAAGTTGAAAGTTCAGGGACTTCCCTGGCAGTCCAGTGGTTAAGACTCCTCGCTTCCACTGCAGGGGGCACGGGTTCAGTCCCTGGTTGGCCTGGTCGGGGAACTAAGTTCCTGATTGCATGGCGGCACAGCCAAAAAAAAAGATGAAAGTTCAGTATGCTATAGTATTCTGGGTATGTTCTTCAGTATTATCTTCTAATTTACTAATTTACCCTTCAACTGTGTATAGTTTAGAGTTTATCCTATTTTTTGTATTTTTATATCTGTAGTTTTATTTTCTTATTTCTAATATTTTAATTTGCTATCTTATATCTACATGTTCTTATTTAAATGTTTTTCTATTTTTTGTAGTATCTGGGCTTTTATTGGCAGTTATGCCTTTATGTTTTTGGACATTCTCAACATATTTATGGCAACACCTTTGGGACAGTTCTATACAATTTATTTGGAGTGAAGTAAATTCATTTCAGTTGTTTTTAACATTAGATTCCTTTATGTGTTTTATAATCCTGGATTGTAGCCTTCTTTGGAGTGAATTTTTTGTTCTTTCGCTCCTGTCTTCAACTCCTTTGCTTTCTCCCATCCCCTCCCTTCCTCATATCCACCTCCTCTTTCTGCCTAAAATTTTTAAATTTTATGATAGCCTCACCCCTTCCCTCCAGGCTGGCCTTGGAGATCCAGCCCTCTTAATGATTCAGTTACCATGCTGCCCTGGTTAGCAGATGGGAGAAGAGTCAGTAGAAGGTTTGGCTCAGGTTCAGGTCCCTAGGCTGTGCCTGTGTTCTGTTGTAGCCTTAGGTAACACTTGCCTAAGGGCTTCCTTTCAGGCTCTTGGTAAGATCAACCATCCTTAAACAATGATCCTGGCTCTGGTCTCTGTCTGAAGTACTTTTAGTTTTCTTTACCCTTCAGGACTGAGCTCTTTCAGGCCTAGAGCCTGTCAAGTCTGTGTTTTAGTCTGCCTACAATTTCGTGTTCTAATATTTTTGTTCTGTGAGATTTTTTTGTATTGAATCCCACTTAAGCCTTTTTTGTTTGTTTGTTTTCTCTTTTTATATTTTGTTATGTTTGGAGCAGAGAGAGTTTTTGGATTATGAACAGACTGATTCATCTGCACCCAGAAGACATCTCCATGAAGTCTCTTGTTTTAAATTTCTTTGTCTTGGCAGTCTGTTCCTGTTTTATGAGTGTGTATACATTTTCCTCTTAGAATTTGAGATTTCTGAAAGTTCTCAACTCTTTCCCACAGTAACACTTTTACTAAGGCACAGTTCCTGTGAATGTTTAGAGTTTCCCTTGTTTTGAATAGGGTGAATTTTTTCATATATTTAGTGATTTTTCTATGTTTATCCTTTAAGTTTGAAGGTCTCTTTTGGTATTTATTGGTAGCTCAGATAGGCTCCATTACAGATTCTATAAGTCATCATATGATTTGTTCCCCAGACCTAAGTAAAAGAAGAAAGAAAAAAAAATCTAGGTTTATTAAATTTTCTTCAGTGGTTTAGAAGGCAGTAAGTGCTTTGTGCATGGTTGAGATGGAGCTATAGGTAGAGACATGGTGGAGACAGTTTCTCCTTTGTTTGGGAACTATTTCTTCCTGTGTAAATAATCTCTTGCTTTTCTTTTGGTTATATAAGGTAGGAAGATAATAGATCATAGTAGCTTGGGTTTGAATACTGTTTTTTTACCTGCTGTGTGACCTTGCAAATTAAATAGTCCCTCTGAACCCTCATATATAAGCTAAAGAAAATAGTACACTCCAAGCTTGTTTCAGGATTATGTGAAGCTTAACACATGCACTGTACTTGGCATGTAGTAGTTGCTTAATAAGTGTTTAGCCATATTATTCTCAGTGTACTGAAGATCTCATCCTAATTGGAACAGTAATCACATTTTGTCTTTCTATTTATAGAAAGAGGAGTAAATTGAATCTTTGAGTATATGTTATTTCAAGTTGATTTTAAATAATAATAATATATTGTTGATAAAATGATTGTTCTTTTTTTCTTTCCTGTTTTGTTTTTAAATCATAGGGCCCCTGGATTTAAAAGCTTTCAACAACAGGACAGTCAGGAGCTTCTTCATTATCTGCTTGATGCAGTGAGGACAGAAGAAACAAAGGTCAGGTTTCTTTGTGTTTATCACATATTCTCTTTAAGAAGAGGGTACGAAACTGAAGGAATTTTTACCAAAATTTTAATGTACGTTTGAGAGTAATTTGATTTTTTTAAAAACTTCAATTTACTCTTCTCTTCCCCCGACTTTTTTGCCCCTTCTACCAGAAGATTATTTTTTCACTCTTTCACAACTCTGTTACCCTTTACTAGTTAATGCCCTTTGGCTATAAATAACAGAAATTAATTAATACTAGCTTAAATAAAGAAAAGGGAATCTAATAATCCAAATAAAGGGGGATATAGGACAGGAAGGTTCTCAGGAATCTGGAAAGTATTCTCCTTTTTCCCCCAGTTTCTATGGCTCTATAGATTTTCTTTACCCATCTCTCTGTGGACAGAGTAGTTTCTTTGCTTCCCTGTCTGAATGGTAGCACCTGACCACCATGGCTTGCTGCTTGTGAATCCCAATTCTAAATTCCCAAAAGAGGGAAGTCCCATTATCCCATGTTGGATTGCAGTCCACTCAGGAACCAGGAAATTGGGGTCCCAGCCTCCTGGATCGGGGACTGTTTCTGAGTAAAAAAGGACTGGTTAGATTTCCCAAACAGGGTTTATTGTAATCCTGTCCCTTAATTGATTGGCTGTTGGTTGACTTTAATATTAAATTAGTTATATTCACCTTCTTTGGTGGGGTCCTATGCAAATAGTATACAATTTTTCAGAGAAAATACAAGATATTAAAGATGAAAGATATCGAATACACAGCACATATCCTCCACTTCCTCCCTTTCTGTCTCATAGCAGACCCTGCTAATCATTCATAACGGTTCCACTGAGTCAGGGTTCAATCTCAGACTCATTCTCAACATAGCACTCTGGGCAGCCCCTGCCAATCATAATTGTTAATAACAGGTGAAATCCTGTTTTCTGTTCAAGGTGAATACCCTTCTTAATCTAAATATTAATGTGGTAGTAGAGCAACCAGGTGAAAATGAAGTGCTGATATGTTTGTGGTAGGTGTTTACTATGTTACTAGGCAGGGTGGACCCTCCTTTTTTTTTCTGTATGTTAATTGCTGTGAAGCGGATTTTATTTTATTTTATTTTTTTAACATCTTTATTCGAGTATAATTGGTTTACAATGGTGTGTTAGTTTCTGCTTTATAACAAAGTGAATCAAGTATACATATACATATATCCCCATATCTCCTCCCTCTTTCATCTCCCTCCTATCCTCTCTATCCCACCCCTCTAGGTGGTCACAACCTCCTTTTTTTAAAAAAAAAAAAATTCTACTTTGTTTGAATTGTACATAACATTGTAGTGTTTCTTTACTCCTAATGGCCAGTTTTCAGTGAAGAGAGAGTTATGGTTCTAATATTTTTTTGTAAATTATCTTAAAGAATGAGTTAATTATACCCTCCTGCTACCAAACAGTGTATATTACAATCCTATCCTTAATTGGCTGTTGTTAGACTTTCATATTAAATTAGTTGAATTCAACTTCTGAAGGTGTCACTCCCTTTCTGCCATCTATTTTTATGTATTTTGATTATGAACCCTACTACCTTCTATTTAGATTTACGTCTATCATCTCTCTTAGATTGTGGCCTCCTCAAGGCATGGTATCCCATGTGCCTTGCACACAGTAGTGCTCAGTGAATGTTTGTTGAATATGTTGTCTGTGCTTACCCCCTGCCCCGCGCCCTGTTTTTTTTGTTGGCCACGCCTCATGGCTTGTTGTATCTTCGTTCCGAGATCAGGGATCAAACCTGTGCCCCTGGCAGTGAAAGCACCGAGTCCTAACCACTGGACCACCAGGGAATTCCCTGTGCTTACCCTTTAAATGGACAGTATTTCTTGAGAATTTGAATTGGGAAGAAAACAGTCTCTTAAATGATTTATACTAGCTAGTTACTTGGGGATTTGCTGTTATTTTGAATATGTTATAATTTGAATAAACTTAAATTGACAGGGTAATTCTGCCTTATGTTTTACCTGTAATTTGTTTTGAAAAAAGTCAGTTAAGAGATTTGTAATTAGTTAAATAAGTTTGGGGACATTAACACAATCCCCCTGAGCTAATATTTGATCACATTTTCTTAGATCTAGAAACTGATATCAAGAATGGAGATTCAAACTTAAGTCTTTCTGACCTCCAAACTAATTATCTAATTTTATCCAATACTGCTTATTAAAGTTTAATTTTAATGCTTGGTCATCAGTGACTAGTATAAATAACCCATTTTTTAAGCTTGCTATTTAAAATTTAACCATAATTATTTCACTGTTTGAAAAAAAGTATTAACTCTGATTTAATAACTGTGATATATTGATACTCTTATTGAATGGGTCAATGCAAGGTAATAAGGTGGAAAGAGATGCTCTGTCTTTGTGTTATGAGTAGTAAATGCATTTTGACCTTCTGAGCCTACAGATGACATAGTAGTTACTTTAGGATTAATTCAAACCATCAGTTGCTAGAATAATTTTTTTTCCCCTATGATTTGCAAGATACATTTGCTACATGGTGGTCATGTATCATTGTAAATGGAATTAAAAGTCACTCTTTACAATGTTTTTCTCTGTTGATATTACAAATAAAACAATAAAACCTATCCCTATAATTTTTTTTCTGTTTTACTTTTATTACCTGATGGCATTCTTTGTTACAATTAAATTATTCTTTTGTCATAATGATGCATTATGATGATTCACAGTATCTTGAAAACTCAGGCAGTACAGCAGGAAACATTGGTTTTTGAAAGCTCTTATCTTTCTTCCTTTATTTGAGGGTTTTAGATGGTGTGGCAGAATTAAAATGTCAAGTCCGTGGATCTATTCAGTCTCGTAAGCAAGGACAGTCGTGCCAGTCAGTTACAGTGAGTACCCAAGCAGGAGCTGCATTGTCTGGCCTGGGAACTCCACAGATGTTAATTGGGCTGCTGTTGTAGTTTGTCTCTGCCATGTGTTTTTTGATTGAAGGAAGGCTACAGCGGTATGTCTGCCACCAGACTCTTCTAGTGATGATTAAAAACTACTGACCTCTTTTCATATTGTTTCATTAGGGTCTTTTTCTTATGACTCTGAAGTCGAGGAATATAACTCGCTGAGTAGAGAGCTAAAGGGATCATTTGTGCAAAAATTCTAAATTTTTTATGTGTGAAATAAACAAAATCAAATTCACAATAAGAACTTCTTTTATAGGCAGGCTTTTTACCTTAGAAATATATGCTTCTTTACTTTTTTCCTTTTAATTTGAGCTATCTCTAAATTAATGATAATTATATTTGCATTATCAAAGATATATCACTTTAATACATTACTGGGTAAGATTATTTTAAAGGTAGAATATCTCAGCTAACTTAAATTATGAGTGTTTGCATTATTTTTGAAAGAAGTTTAACATGGAGATTTGAACTAGTCGAACATGGGTACTGCTAAATGATTAATGTGCCGTGGTTGTTAGTCACTCCCTAACCAAAGTCTTTTTTTTTTTAAACCTAAATGGTTCAAAGCACAACAATGAAAGGTTGGAGATGGACCTAAGCCTATTTATTTTATTCAGCTTGATGAACTACCTATTAACTAACTCTTTAACAGTTTAGAGCAGAGAATATAAGTTTGTGGCTAGGATAAAATAAAAAAGCAAAAGTCTAATAGTTTAAAAGTCAATAATTTAAACAGCTTAATTGTTTTTACCCTTTTTTAAAAGTGTGATATCATAGCTTACATTTTAGAGTATGGTAAAGGCTCATTAAATTCTATTGAAAGTCGTCTGAATGTTCAAAATTGTAGAATAAATTTACAGACTTCTAAGTTGAATTAGAGGCTTTATCTTTAGTGGCTGGAAAGGCTTTTTACAGTTATATTAAATATTTATAGGTGAACATGGGTATTTATTGGCATCTTTTATTTAAGTCCATTAAAATTTCTCTTACATGGAATTTACACCATTCTAATTTTCATATTTTAGTTTAATAAGTTCTCTGTTCAAGGTATAAAAGTCAAGTTTAGCTTAGACAATATCCAAATTATATAAACTTTCAAGTTTATTGAGTCTGAATTGGAGATTATTTCAATATTTAATAGCTTCTGGGACACATTATTTCAGTTTCCTTCACATATAAGTATATTTCAGGAGAGTGTGACATGATATGGATTGCTGTATGTTCACTTTTATACCCTACTTTGTATATATGTAAGGTATACATTGCACTAACTTTCAAAATAACACTTGAAGAGAATAGTGAACAGTTCTAGGAAATAAAATGTGCTGATCATAGGCTAGTTAATAAACAAAACTCACTTTCATAATTATTGGGGGAGGGTGTTAAAAACTTATTGTAAAACATATCACACATACAGAAGAATGTGTACCAATATACATATAGTTTAAAGCATAATATTATTATAAATATTATTAGCACTTCTCCCTATCACCAACCCCAGAGTTAAAAAAAAAAGAAAAAGAAAAAGAATGTTATTAGTACCATAAAAACGACCTACTTCTTTTTTTCAAATACTTCCTCCTCATCTGAGGCAACCACTATTTTGACTTTTACAGAAATCATTCCACTACTTTTTCTTATAGTTTTTGAGAGCTACCTCTGTATGCTTAAATAATATATTGTTTAGTTTTATAAAACTGGGGGGGCTTCCCTGGTGGCACAGTGGTTGAGAGTCCGCCTGCTGATGCAGGGGACACAGGTTCGTGCCCCGGTCCGGGAAGATCCCACATGCCTCGGAGCAGCTGGGCCCATGAGCCATGGCCGCTGAGCCTGCGCGTCTGGAGCCTGTACTCCGCAACGGGAGAGGCAACAACAGTGAGAGGCCTGCATACCGCAAAAAAAAAAAAAAACCCAAAAAAAACTGGGTAGCAAGCACAAACCTATTGCGATTATTGGATGAAGCTTCCCCCCAAAAAGATGAGAGAATCTCTGGAACATAGTCTGGCTTTGGCTTCCCAGAGTTTACAAGAACTCTTTCTGGGGAAGTCAGTAGGCAAGATCATGAATGTGTTCTGAGCCACGCCTGTCAAAGTCAATTGGCAGAGGTGTAGAAGAGACCAGGTACTAGCTCTCTGATCCCAAAAGGTTGGAGACTGCTCTGTATTGTATTTTCTTCTTCTGAGTTCATCATGGCGCACCTCATGGCTGTCAGGAATAGGCCCGAGCAGAACAATTCTGAGGGGTAATGTGTATCCTCTGCTGATCCAGGCAGCAGGGCATGGAGGGGAGAATAACATTAGCAGCTCATTCCTTGTATGTTCTGTTCTCAGATTAAAAACATGGTAAAATGGCAGAAGAGATCTTGGTGTCAACAATACGTCCATATCCTAAGTGTCACTGCTCCGTTCTGGATTGGTTGCCTCCCACATTAGATGTGTAGGCATCATTCTGGAATTCTTCCTTACTGTGGTCCTGAAAATTCCCTTTGCCTCTCTTATGTGTTGGCCCTGCTGTTGCCTGTAAACCACATTATTGTCTTTCTTGGTTTATGCTCTCTTTTGGTGGTGTGTATATATATATATATTTTTTTTTCCTTTCTTTTTTCAAAAAGTGGCATTTACTATATATGCCCCTTCCTTTTTATCAGGTAGGATATTGTAGCAATCTTTCCATATCAGAAAATAGGAAGTGTCCTTTTTTTTAACCAATTCTAACCATTTCTTTATCGATTATCACTTATATGTTGTTTCCAGTGTTTTTGCTTTTATGAACAATGCTATGATGAATAATGTATATATGTTATTTTGCATGTGTGTAAGTATATCTGTATAAATATAGAAACGAGATTGCATGTATGTGGAATTTTGATAGCTATTACCAAATTGTCCTCCATAGGCATACAATTTTCACTCTAGCCGCAACATAACATATATGGAGAGTGTTTTCCAATAACCTCACCAAAATACTGTTGTATCAACACCCCTCACCCCACTGTTAAAATGTGAATTAAAGTAGATTAAATTCATCTACTAAGTAGGACCATAATTAGTGTAAAAGATGATAATTTATTAGCTTAAATGTGTTTATTTTTGGAATATATATAGTTTTATTCTGAGAGTTTTTTGTGAGGTTGGATCTTTCCTAAAACACATGCAAGAGATGTGGAACCATAAACCTTATCACTTACTAAAAGCTGCTAATGACTTTAACACATGATTATTATTGACAACTAAATTAAAATAAAACAACAATTAAGATTTGGGCTCTTCTTCTTGCTGTGGAGAATATTCTGGACTTTAGTCATCTATGTATATAAGTAAAATAATCTACATGGAGGTCATAGTGACCAGTTTAATAGCTTCTTATATATTTATATTAAGATTTTCTTCATAGGTAAGAAATTTCCTATGGTCTATTTGTTACTTTTTGTCCTAATTAAGGAGTAATCATTTTAGGGACAGAGTGGGGGAGAGGGAGGGAGGGGGCAGGAGACCGGGAGAGATAGGGGAGAGAAGGGAAAAGGAGAACTTACTCTAAACCTATAAGCAAAATGAGACTAGGCTGCTTGCTTTTTGTCGACTGAGGAAAATGCTTTAAACCCAAGAGAGAACCTAAACTTGGGAATCTTGACTTTGTTTGGGGGAGAATTTGGCATTAGAGCATTATTCATTAATGGAATTTTAGAACTAGAAGAAAGGACATATTTGATTTTTTTAAAAATTCAGGCATTTTATTTTACTAGGGAACTGAGATCCACTGTACCTTGCTGTTCGAAAGTCCTCCTCTTATTAAGAGGATGAGGCTTGAGTTGATTGGCACTAAAACCAGATTCTATTTACAGGAACACAAAATAATGCTTCGAAAGAATATATTCTAGTATAGATTCTTAATAAATTCTTATTACTTTGTTTTATAGCGAATACAAGCTGGCATTCTCAAAGCATTTAACAACCCAACTACTAAAACTGCTGATGATGAAACTAGGAAAAAAGTCAAAGGTATGTTGACTCTTTCACTATTAAAACTTTTTTCTAGAAGAAAATATTGTAAGTTTCTTTTCGGGGCAGGGAAAGGAACTGAGCATTATGTAAACTAATGGCCTTAAAAGGAGGGTGTACTTACTCTTGTGGCTGCAAGATAGTCTAATGAGTCATCGAAAGAAAATGTTAGAATCCATGTGAATTTTAAAAAGTAAAACTAATATCAAATATACAGATTGACACTGATTCCCTTAAGTAAAGTATCTTATGGGAGACTTGAAAGGTTGTTGAAAGTAGCAACCTCGCTTAGAAGTTCACTTTTATCACATTGTATCATTTTGCAGTTGAAGTGTGCTTAGATAGGTGGATTTATGGATATTGTCTAGTCTTAACTAGACAAAATGCTTCAGTGCTCCAAAAATCCTGCAAGGAAACCATTATTTATGAGAGTACTATTAAATCAAGCATACATGTCTACTCCTAATGTTGACTCTTCATCAGCCAAAATATGAGGCAGAAACAATGATTCACTAATCAAAGATGATAATTTACAGTGATCAGTATTTAAGTGTGGATTTATATCCCATGTTATTAATGATTTACCTTGTCTGGAAAGTATATTCTGCCTTGAGATAGTAACTAGTGGTAATGTGTAGTCATCATTTATAGCAAATGTTTAAAAATATCATTTGTATTTTACTCTCTTTTTTAACATCTGGGTTTTTTTGGTAGCATTATGTGTACATACTACACGTATGTAATTTATAAACAAATATACATACATTATGATTGTATATGACAAAACTTTATGTGCAGTTAAAGGTTCAAGATTTTGAAAAATACACACTCTCAAGTATACTTGTTCTCTTGTTTTCAGATAGTGCCATCTAGTGCATGTTTAGAATAACTGCTCATTTATTGCTTCACTTCTTTCCAGTTTTGTAATCTTAACCTATTTTCAATCCCTTGTACAATTTTTGTTAATGAAACATCTTAGTTTAACATAACTTCTAAATAGTTATCATCATAATTAATAAATATTTATTGATATATCCAGATAAAAGTGTGCTCCGTCATTCAGTGCTTCAAGTAATGTTCTAAAATGTTTTAAAACGTTTGCATGAAATTTGAAGGTAGAGATCCAAAAAGGATAGAAGAAAAGTTTGAAAGAGGAGTGAATAGGTTTTTTTAATATGTTTTTCCCCATGGTTTACTATGGAAAATTTCAAACTTCCATTAGAGAGACTAGTATAATGAAGACCATGTACCTGTGTGCCCATCACCCCGCTTAAATTACATTCAATTCATGGTATTTTATGTTTCATCTGTTCTCCCCCAACTACATATTATTTTGAAGCAAATCATAAGTATAATTTTCTTTTATTTATAAATGTTTCCCAAAGAGAATAATTTTAACATTTTTATGTAACAGGAGTTACATATATAACTGAGTTATTAATTGCCATGTTAGTTCTTTATCCTATGCAGTGTTTACTTGTCTTTTACTACTCTGTTGTTGCCATAGTTATGGTCCTGGCATCTGTAGTCCTAAATCATAATCTCTTTTCCCATCCCTCTACCTACCTCTAGGATAGGCACAGAGGCTTTAAAGGGTTTAGTTGGAGCAGTTGAGTGTGGTATGAATAGTGGTTAATACTCTACTTATTTTACCTCCTAAGTTTAAGAACAGTTTGCTATTTCTTTGAGACTACAGTAGTTGATAGTCACATTTTCTCTGTGGAATTGTAAAGGAGAAACACATTATAACATCATATAGTGAAATATATTATTAAGTATGGTCCTGGATATCTGCCTTATTCAGATTTCTTTTGATTCAATGGAAAAAAAAGCCTGTTACATTGTTAGGTTAATGGTTGACATGTTTTTTGCATTAAAAGTATTATTTTTACAGCATATGGAAGAGAAGGTGTGAAAATGAACTTCATAGATCGTATCTTTATTGGTGAATTAACTAGCACAGTCATGTGTGAAGAATGTGCAAATGTAGGTACTTTGGAATTCACTTCAACATGGAATAGATTATGGTCACACTGTTTTTATTGTTTTCTTTCACATGTAATCATCAGCAGTCATTTATTTATTTGTCACACATGACTACACAGTAGTTTGTAAGTCTTTTAAAAATATATCCTTCACTCCTAGAAAATAAACATAATGTATAATTTTTTTAAGTAAATGTGTTATCTAATTTTTCCTCTTGACTCACCTGTGAAGTTCATTTAGCCTATTTTAATATGCTGCAATGTGTTAGCTACTCATTTGGATTGAAAACGAAAGAGAAACTTCTGCGAAGAGAGTAACTATGTTAATATAATTATGCATTGCCCTAAATTGTAACCCCAAGAGAAATAATTTAATGTCATAACGTAATTTAGGCTGATCTACTTTTTTTTTTTTTTTTTTTTTTTTGGTACGCGGGCCTCTCACTGCTGTGGCCTTTCCCGTGCGGAGCACAGGCTCCGGATGCACAGGCTCAGCGGCCATGGCTCACGGGCCCAGCCGCTCCGCGGCATGTGGGATCTTCCCATACCGGGACATGAACCTATGTCCCCTGCATTGGCAGGCAGACTCTCAACCACTGCGCCACCAGGGAAGCCCCTGGCTGATCTACTTTTAAAGTTTACATTTATTTGACTTGTTGGAGTTGTTTTTAAGCAGACTTGACTCATCTTTGAATTTAGTGATAATTTTCATTTTGAATGCCATCTGTACTTTAATAACTTCTTAAAGAATGTATAAATTTTTATAGGTTTCCAGTTGCTTGGTAAGGAATATTTCTGAAAGCATGTGGCATATGATAGGTTTCAACTTCTGTCAGATTTTAATCATAAAAGAGAGTCTTTATGTCCATCTTCCTGTCCCAGATTATGGAGTACCTTTCCCCTCGAGTTTTATAAAGTCAGGATTATATATTACATCTCCTTCTAGCCTGTCATACTGAAGCACAGAATGTGTCATCATGATATTACAGTTGACTCTTGAACAACATGGGTTTAAACTGCAAGGGCCCACTAATACGCAAATTTTTTTCAATAAATGCTATCAATACTGCAGTACCACACAATCTGCCTTTGGTTGAATCTGCAGATGCGGAACCCTGGATACTGAGCACCAACCGTAAAGTTATACTCTGATTTTTGACGGTTGGGTGGGATGGGGATCAGCATCCCTAAGCCCCACCTTGTTCAATGGTCAAACCCCACTTAAATTTTTAGTGTATTCAACATAGAAGTTGATTTCTTTTCCACAAGCTAGAGAGTATGTTTTAAAATAGAATTATCCTAAAGAATCTACAAAACACAGTCAAGCTCTCTGGCTTTTTTCGTGGCTTTTTCTTAACATTTCATATTTTATTTATGTTATGGCCATAATTTCACCAAAAATATGTTTATATCTTCAGTTAATCAGTTTTATTAAACACAGTTTATTTTAAAGTTACTTTATGTATTACAGGTTAGTCATATTAATAGTATTATAAAATTCACCTGGGTTGCATTTATTGATGTTTTGGGATATCTTGTTTTGATTAACAATATGTGTTGCTATACCCAATTAAATTACTGTTTGTTCCAGGAACGTTTTTTAACTTAAGATTTTAGTTGCCTGGGAAGTTTGATTTCTTTAAGACTTTACAAAACTACATTGTCTATATTAGAATTCTAACTGAAGTTCTCAATATGTTTTCTTTTTAAGATCTCCACAGTAAAAGATCCTTTTATTGATATTTCACTTCCTATAATAGAAGAAAGGGTAAGGAGAAAAAAACTTAAGTCTTTTTGTGAAGGGCATTTATAAATTCATACATTTAGGCATTTGTTGAGTATATTATCAGCTGTCTGAGCATCATTACTTTTTATATACAGTAATTGAGTTTGTACAGTGTACGTGATATTGGAGTTTGTGTACGTATGCGTAAAGTATGATATAGTTCTTCTTTTATATATATATAAATTTATTTATTTATTTTTGGCTGTGTTGGGTCTTTGTTGCTGTACGCAGGCTTTCTCTAGTTGCAGCGAGCGGGGGCTACTCTTTTTTTTTTTTTTTTTTTTTTTGCGGTATGCGGGCCTCTCACTGTTGTGGCCTCCCCCGTTGCGGAGCACAGGCTCCGGACGCGCAGGCTCAGCGGCCATGGCTCACGGGCCCAGCCGCTCCGCGGCATATGGGATCCTCCCAGACCGGGGCACGAACCCGTATCCCCTGCATCGGCAGGCGGACTCTCAACCACTTGTGCCACCAGGGAGGCCCGGGGGCTACTCTTTATTGCAGTGCGCAGGCTTCTCATTGTGGTGGCTTCTTTTGTGGCGAAGCATGGGCTCTAGGTGTGCGGGCTTCAGTAGTTGTGGCACACGGGCTCAGTAGTTGTGGCTCGCGGGCTCTAGAGCACAGGCTCAGTAGTTGTGGCGCACGGGCTTAGTTGCTCCGCGGCATGTGGGATCTTCCTGGATCAGAGCTCAAACCCGTTTCCCCTGCATTGGTAGGCGGATTCTCAACCGCTGTGCCACCAGGGAAGCCCCTATGATATAGTTCTTATTCTCAAGGAATTTAAACCTTTATGCTTCATATTTTGAGAATTAATGTTTAGGAAATAATATTTCAAATGAATTAGAAATTTTAAAAAGGAGATGATATCCAGAATTTATTTCCTAAAAAAGTTTTGTGTTATATATATGGTATCTAATAGGTTTCAAAACCTGTGCTTTGGGGAAGAATGAGTAAATACAGAAGTTTACAGGACACAGATAATGGTCAATACAGTGGCACTATTACTATAGAACATACTCAGCAACCTAGAGCCACCAAGAAGCATTCTTCATCTAAAGATAAGGTAAGATTATATGCATTTGTGAGACATCTGTTTTTTAAAACTTTTTATTAAAAAATATCTCAAAAGTACACAAAAGTAAGGAAGTATGACAAACTCCCATGTACCCATTTCTCAGCGTCATAATTATCATCTCACAGCTAACCATGTTTTATCTTATCTATCCCACATTTTCCTCCTCACCATCCTAGATTATTTTGAAATAAATCCCAAATATATCATATACTTAAATGTATATCTCTAAAAGATGCTTTTTAAAGACATAACCATTGTATCATTACTGTACCTAAAATCTTTAAAACTTCTTAATAGCATAAACATCTAGTCATAATTAAAATTTCTGCAGTTGTCTCATAAAATACTTGTTTTTGCTTTCGAAAGCATATTTGAATTTAGGATCTAAAAAAGATCTATAGATTGCCATGTCTTTTAAAAGTCTTTTAATCCACAGATTCCACCTTTTTTTTTTCTATGCAATTTATTTGTTGAAGAAATCATATCATTTTTTTCAGCAGTCTCTCACATTCCCACATCAATAGTGTTTCATTTTGCATGTTATAGTAATTCAGTTTGCATGTTGTGGTAATTCATTTTGCATGCAGTAATTCATCTGCATGTTGTTAAGAGGTGCCTCTGTTCCTTTTGTTTCCTCTCTAAGGCAGTTAGGGCCTTATTAGGTTTAAGTTTGATTACTTATTTAATTTTTGGCAAGAAAACTTTTAAATGGTGGTGTATATTTCCATCAGGAGGTGCACATCATGTTTGATGTTTCTCTTTCTGTAATGTTATCCGTTATTGATGACCATTGTCTAGACCCATTATTTCTCTAGGGACATACCTGGTTGATGAATTATGCCATATACATTTAAAGACATCAATCTGAATTTACACCTCATTAAAAAAAAACTTTTTTACATGATATGATTTATACTAACTTGGCAAATTGATGTATTACCAGATTTAACTTACTCTGTTAGAAGGTCCTTTAAGGGGCAAGACTACAGAGATTATGCAAAGGTTTACACTTGAAAAGCCTCCTTCATAGCACTGTTCTACCAAAGTCCTGTTCCCTCTCCATGAATAGGTAACCATGATTGTCGGTTTCTTGTGTAAAAGTTTATTTTTAAATTAGAGCTTTTTGTTAGTATATCTTCTGTTGATTGTAGTTTGGGTAGATTTAGGAAATGGATTTCAGAGGTACTCGAAATAGTATTTTAGAAATTGTCAGATGTTTAAATAAGACTTATTGGCATTTATTTTCAGTAAGGTCACAAGATTCTTTTCTCTGAAAACACTATCAACTTACAGAATCAACTAATTCATGGCAGAAAACGTACAAGAAAATTGTCATCTGGAGAAGATAAAGCTGTTGTCATATACGAGAAAAATGAAAACCTTGAAATGAATAGAGACTCTTCATTGTTTGCAAGCATCGTGAACACTGAGTCGACTCTGACTGAAAGCCCTACCGACGGCAGTGAAAAAGAAGCCCGCCTTTCTGAAAGTAGCGTTGATGCTGACAGTGAGGCTTCAGAGTCTGAAAGTGCTCCTAAGCAGACTTTGTTGTTGAGATCCAGCTGTGGATACTATGTGCACACAAATGGACACCTTCGCCATCTGTCAGAGAGTGAACCACTCACCAAGGAGGGTGACGGTGGTGATGCGGGAGCAGCTGAAGCTATTTCTGAACTTCATTTGAGCAGCACTGTAACTGGAGATAGGGATTTTGACAGAGAAAATCAGCCACTAAACGTTTCAAATAATTTGTGTTTTTCAGAGGGCAAGCATATGGTGTCTTACAGCCCCCCAAGTGCTTTTCAGACCCTTTCTCAGAGCTATATAACCACTTCTAAAGAATGTTCAATTCAGTCCTGTCTGTATCAGTTTACATCTATGGAATTACTAATGGGGAACAACAAGCTTCTGTGTGAGAACTGTACTGAAAAGAAACAGAAGTACCCAAAGGAAACCAGTTCTGCAGGTAAATATTTAGCTTAATTTTTTTAAAGTATTCATGGATTATCTGATAAACAGTGACTAGTGGGTTATAGATCCCACAAAGAGGAGCCTAAGAACCTTGTCTGCGTACTTTAGCTGCTTGGAGGCGGGGTTGTCTTATATTTGTACCTCAACACTGAAGACACTGACTGGGCAGAGTAAATTTTAAGTAGATTTTTGTTGAAATAAATTGAAGGACAGGAAGTATCCATCTCTGCCTCGAAAATGCAAATCCACATAATCTTATTTCAGGGAACTAGCTATCTGAAATCTCTCCAGAAAAAATTTCTGTAAAACTTAAAATTACAACACTAGTGAGATTAATGTTCTTCATAAATCCCATCAATCTAGTGTGGGGCTTCCCTGGTGGCGCAGTGGTTGAGAGTCCGCCTGCCGATGCAGGGGACACGGGTTCGTGCCCCGATCCCGGAAGATCCCACATGCCGCGGAGCGGCTGGGCCCGTGAGCCATGGCCGCGGAGCCTGTGTGTCCGGAGCCTGTGCTCCGCAACGGGAGAGGCCACAGCAGTGAGAGGCCTGCGTACAGCAAAAAAAAAAAAAAAAAAAAAAATCTAGTGTGAAGTCATATCATAAGATATAAATTTGAAGATTTTAAGTAACTATGTTATAAAGCTAGCAATATAATAACTGTGTTTTGTTGACCAGAGAAAAGTAGAAAAGGGGAATTTGTCAAGTAAGAAATTTCTGGTGTACCTTGATTAAATGGAGAGAACACTCTGATTACTTAGTGACTAGTTGTTGCAAAATACAGGTTTTATTATTCAGGTATGATGAGTCTAACAGATAAGGAGATGATTGCCACTGAAAAGATAGTTTATTACTTATAGTTCCCAAGAGGAGGGGGCATGCTAAGCCACGCCACACAGGGCCACAAGGGGAAGCACCAGGTTGGTCAGGAGACAGAGAGCAAGGGGGAAAATGCAGGCAAGAGCCTTTATTGTGGTTTCTATGGGAAGGAATGAATGTGGCAGGATAGACAGGCTTAGGATTGACTAGTTTTGAAATTTTCAGTGGACTCTGCCGTTTAGGGGCTGTCCCTAGCTGTCTGGTACCTGGCTCTGGTGTGATTAGGGCAGGTGAATAGTGGCCTAGAGTTATTAGAGCTCAATAAAGGAGGTGGTTGGGATACGGACTTTGGATTGGTTGGTTTGCATATGAAAGGCACACTTAAGTTGTTTAGTATCTAGGAATTAGCTAGACCTGGGAAAGGCCCTTTCCAGCGTCAGCAAGGCTCCAGATGTCAAAGCATCAGAATAAAGACATAATTAATACATTAGTAATTAAAGAAATGTCTAGATGGGAGAGGAAGAAATGCCAGCTTACATTAATCCAAGTTAAATATGCAATTGGCCATATTCAAATACTATCACAAGTCTTTTCTAACAACCTCTTATTGAAATGACCCATCATTCCCATGATACATGATCTCTTTTCACTGCAATGAGTAATGACCCAGTTTTTTCAACTACAGGTGTGTTTCTGTTGTTCTTTGACTGGCGGGTGTTGACATAAGTCACTACTGGTCTATTTGCTTTCCAGTTTCCAAAGTTATGTTACAAGTGTCACTGCCCCTATTCTTTCTCCTTATAAGTGTGTGCCTTAAAAAAAACTCCCTTTCATATTAGTGGAGTTTGGGGAACAAGTAGAGGCTTCCTGTAATCAGAGGTCTAATTTCTTTTTTAACATTTTTGAAAATGTGGTATGATGCTTCTATTTAAATGTTTACTGTATTATAGGGTAGATAATGTATAAGATGGAAATTTACAAGTAACTTTGTTATCTTGTATTTTATGCAGAAAAGAAAGCAGGAGGGGTTTATACTAATGCCAGGAAGCAATTGCTCATTTCTGCTGTTCCAGCTATCCTAATTCTCCATCTTAAAAGATTTCATCAGGTAAATTCCCTTTAGTAGCACTATACAAATTTTCATCATATGTTTTGCAGAGCCCTAAGTCTTGTAAATTACTGTCAAGGATTAGACAGTAATTTATTGAGTTTAAAAAATTGTCATATGAGGGACTTCCCTGGTAGTCCAGTGGTTAAGACTCCGTGCTCCCAAGGCAGGGGGCCTGGGTTCCATCCCTGGTCAGGGAACTAAGAGCCCACGTGCCGCAACTAAAGATCGCATGTGGCGCCGCAACTAAAGATCGCATGTGGCGCCGCAACAAAGACTTGGTGCAACCAAATAAATAAATAAATATTTTTAAAAAAATTTGTCATATAAGATTTAATTGCTTTTTCATCCATAATAGCTTACAAGACTTTTCTAAATAAGGTTGTTTAATTCACAATATTTGAAGATTTAGGTGGTCGGAACCTCAGTGGCATGCGTGCGTGTGCACGCGTGTGTGTGTGTGAATGGAAAATAAGATTTATTAAGAACCCTTAGAAGCAGAGAAATAACAAGGTGCACATAACTTTCTGAGCTTTCATTCCAGTGAGACTGGTACTTGGGCTGGGTGTGGTTGGCTGGGACCAATTGCAAAAAGAGCTTCAAGGCAGGCCCCACTCTTGTAGGACTAATGGGAGAGAACCTAAATATAATGTATCAAGTTTTTATCTAATTGTTTATAGTTTTAATTCAATGCCTTGTCTCTCTCTCTGTTTTTATTTTATTTTTTTTTGCATTTGATAAAATGATTTTAAAGTTTCTCTGGAAGAAACTTTAATAATTAAAACAGTATGGTCAGAATTGTCAATAAATAAAATTTGAGTATAATTTAAAGCTCTTTTGTTATGATACAGGATGAATCTCAAATCAGTTGGGAAAGAGGCTAGATTACTCAGTAAAGGACTTAGGAAAGATGGGTGTTTGAAGAAATAAAAATTTAGAGGTTCCTTCCAGACCATATATATCAATACTATTTTCAGATAACTGTTTTTTAATTGTATGAAACAAATTATCAAAAGACTAGAAGAAAACTTGATGAAAATTATTAACCTGATCTCTGTGTGAAAGATTTTCTAAGTATAAAACCCTTGAAAGAAATCTCAAGGGAGGGCCTCCCTGGTGGCGCAGTGGTTGAGAGTCCGCCTGCCGATGCAGGGGATACGGGTTCGTGCCCCGGTCTGGGAGGATCCCATATGCCGTGGAGCGGCTGGGCCCGTGAGCCATGGCCGCTGGGCCTGCGCATCCGGAGCCTGTGCTCCGCAACGGGAGAGGCCACAACAGTGAGAGGCCCGCATACCGCAAAAAGAAAAAAAAAAAAAAAGAAAGAAATCTCAAGGGAAAAGATTGAAAGCTTTGATTATATATTTGCAACATTTCAGGTGGGCCACAGATGAGCAGGAAGAGATTTTTCTCTATACCCCCATCCCTATCCATGGAAATTCGATTAAGTTCTTGATTTTCTATAGCCAACATTGCAGAAACCCAGTGGAAATGAAATGACCATGGAGAGCAGAAGCAGATGTATTGAGTCTCATTACATCAGAATGTGAAATAGAAGGTGTATATCTGCAGTGACTCTGTGTGAATGAGATAGGGTCTTGCCAGATCTGAGAATGATGTAGCACAGTTATTTTATATTTGGTACTTGCATCCCTTTTAGGAACAACTTACAGAAAGAATTCATGCCCTTCAAGGGAGATTTTTATAGATATCTCGGTCCCTTCTTGTTCTCAGGCTAAATGTAATGTCTGCAAAGCCACGTTCTCATTCTCTGGGACTGTGAATTTTAGGGATCAGATTCTCTAAGCAATGTCTTTGCTTCTGGTTTTTCAGTGTCCCTGAAAACCTGTTTCCCTGTAGTAACTTTAGAGTTGTATATCAGAAACATCCACAACACTGAAAGGCAAATCTTAACAAGATAGAGCTCTTTGTCATAAATATGGCAAATGATTAATATTGTAAATATGTAAAGAGCTCTTAAAGATCAATAAGAAAAATATCAAGACTCTAATAGTAAAATGGTAAAGAACATGAATTGACAGTTCATAGAAGAAGTAAAAATTCCAAGAAAGTACGAAAGAAAGGTCCATTCTTTCCAGCAAAACAAATGCAAAATAAAATGACAGTGAGATTCCTTTTTTAGCCTGTCCAAATTGGCAAAGATTATAATAGTGTTGATAGAAGTCTCTTCTAATAAGGGGTAATTTCTCAATAGCGAAGTACCGTCTGGGGAGGACACATTAGCCTGGAATGATCTCAGACAATGCTGGTATCAGCTGCTTATAGAGGTCACCTGATGAGAAGAAAGGAGGCAAACAAATTAAATACATATTAAATAATTATTCCTGACATATGACTTCATAATTTCATGTCTGATATCATGTTAAGACTTCTAAAGATTACTTGAAAATACAAATCACTATGTGGCTATATTTTGGTCAAAAAATAAGTTTTGTTTTGTTTTTTTCTTTAAAGGTAAGAAATAGGCAACAGAACTATAGGAAAAGTTATGTGATTAGTATGCAAATAAAGACTAGTCGTTGAAGTAAGTCATGAAAGCTTTGCATAAAAGGTTGCATCTGTTAATTTTGTCTACCCAGACATCTCAGATTTAAGTATCTTGTTATTCTGAGAGAGTCTATTTCTATTTGTGGGTTTCTTATCCAATATCTTTGGTGGTCTATCAGCAAATTTTTATCATTACTTAAATGCAAAGTGTACATTTTTCAAGGCCTGCCTTTGGAAACTAAAAATAGGGAAAGAAATAGAGCTTGCTTAACAACATGAATATTCATTTTGATTTATATAATATGTAATGTTTACTTTTACTGTTAAAATGACTTGAGTGTTCAGATTTTTCTCTTTTTAATGAATGAATATCACTGAATTTTAGAACTGAAGGGACCTAATCTAATCCATTTATACCCGTTTTATGCCTTGATCTAGATGAGGTTGTCTAGAGTCAAGACAACGGTTAACCAGTCGTTCAGTTAGGCCTAGAACACCAGACTCCTGACTCTTCAGTTGAGTACATTTTTTTTTTTTTTTTTTTTTTTCCTTTTTGCGGTATGCGGGCCTCTCACTGTTGTGGCCTCTCCCGTTGCGGAGCACAGGCTCCGGATGCGCAGGCCCAGCGGCCATGGCTCACGGGCCCAGCCGCTCCGCGGCATATGGGATCCTCCCAGACCGGGGCACGAACCCGTATCCCCTGCATCGGCAGGCGGACTCTCAACCACTGCGCCACCAGGGAGGCCCTGAGTACATTTTTATGATAGCATATGTGTCAGTAGCTGAGCTTTTATCACATTGAATTTATTTTCCCGTAAGTGTTGAAAGGCACAGTGAAAGCGATTATTTTCGTATTGTTTGTGGTAAAAATACCCATGTAAATGAATGATCTTTGCAATAACAGTTTATGAAACCTAATTGAGAACTTAGTCATATATCAGTTTTGGACTATTGATTAGTCATATTTTTATATCTATGAAAAAACTTCTAGGATTCTTCTTTTGGTTTTAATTAACAAACGCAATGATCTAGATTAAATTTGTTACATTAAGAAAAATTTTTTTTGGTTTTTTTTTGAGGCTGGCCTGAGTCTTCGCAAAGTAAACAGACATGTAGATTTTCCACTGACGCTTGACTTAGCACCATTCTGTTCTGCTACTTGTAAGGTATAGTATATTATTAAGATATTTAATTGTCTCGCAAATAATATGCTTCAAAATATCCTATGTATTGTTTATTAGGCCATGTCTTCCTCTCTCCCTCCCACCTTCTCTCTCTCTCTCTCCCCCTCCTCCCTCCCTTTCTTCCTTCCATCCAACATTTAACACACTGACTATCACTTTTGTCTTTTGGGAGATAGAATAAGTTGAAAAGATGCATAAAGCATGAGTGAGGCACGATGTTCATGAAGATCAGAGCTGCTTGTAAATGCTACTAGAATCAGATAGCTGCTGAGAGAAGAAAGCAGATTTTGTGCCCTCTCCTGTTCCTTGTGAATGGTGGGCTTAATTGACAGTAGTTTTAGCAGTTGAAGAGTTCTTTATCTTTTGTAAATCAATATACTAGTTCATTGTTTTTCATGCCATTTCATGTACACTACTGAGAATAGTGTACTTGTGAGCTGAGTATGATACTTTAAAATTACTAATACTTTAATACTTAGATATAGAAAGCAAATTGGTTTATAATTGCTCGTACTTGTATGTAAGAACTCTGTAGGTGAAATTGATGGCTTTGCTTTCCGTGAGGGAACTACACAGTTCTAGGGTAACTAACATGTTGTCCTGCTCACAATTACTGGTTAGCAGTCTAGGATTTGTGGTATATAAACTTGCTGAACTTAATACTTTCAATACATTGATCAATGAAAGCAAAATATCTTAAATGCAATTTTTCAGTGAGTCCAATTCATCTGCTATGGAATACTAGCACTATCTGTCAATTATTCACATTCAGTATTCATAGAATTTGATAGTGTGGTAAACAAAATATCTAGCAAGCTCTGTATTAAACTTACAAAAACATATTTTTTAGAAGTACCTATTATGGAGAATTTCCAACATACACCAAAGCAGACAGAACAGTGCAATGAACCTCAAGCACACATCACCTTGCCTCCAAACCTTAGATATATGGCCAGTCCTGCCCCATCCACATGCTCATCTACGTCCTCCTCTTATATTATTTTTTTTCTCTTATGTTATTTTGAAGCAGGTATCAGACATCATTTCATTCATAAATCTTTTCCTATACGTGTCTCTAAAAGATAAGAATCACCCCCACCTTTTAAAACATAACCACAATACCACTTTCACACTAAAAAAATTAACAATAATTTTTTCATATCATCTAGTGTATATATTTTCAGTTGTCTAATAAATGTTCAAAATGAATGAGTATCAAAGTAAGGACTACACATCATGATTGAAAAATATCTTTTAGTCCCTTTTAATATACAGTGTCCCTCTCCCGTCTCTGCCCCTTGCAATTTATTTGTTGAAGAAACTGGATCATCTTTCTGGTAGTTTCCTATAGTTTAGATTTTGATGATTATTCCTCTATCCTCTTTATTTCCTGCGGATAGGTAGTTGGATCAAGAGAGGCTTGAACAGATTCAGGTCTGATATTCCTCCCACTCCCGGTAAGGCTATTTCATAGGGAGTGTTCTCTTCTTTCATCAGTGGCACATAATGCCAGTTACCTTTCTGTGATGTTAGCAACCAGTGTTGCTCAATGAGTTCATTAAGAATTACAGAATGGTAATCCTGTTATTCTTTCTTCATTTATTTGCTAGAATACTTCTACATAAAGAGAAATTCCTTTCATCTATTTAGTTATCTTATGGTATAGTTCTTATAGAAAAGGCAGGGTAAATGCTCAGTTCTCTCCCCGTCCCCCTTTTAAACCAGTTTTCAGAATAATGAATGAATTCACTGTCATCCTCAAACTGTGATCAGTTAATTTATCATTATGAATTCATGGATTTAAACACATTAAATATATTTCAGTTTACTGCACTTTTCTTTTAATTCATGGTCTAATACGTTAGTCTAATGGGTCTCTGGTTGGCTACTGAGAGCCACTTCAAGTTGGCTCCTGGGTTCTTTTGACATGACCTTTGTGGTTGCTCTCTGAGTGATTATGCCACCAACTGGACATTGATTTGCTTAATTTTAAAATTTTCATTTTTAGGGATTGTTACTTAAATTAAAAATTTTTTGTTTAATAATTACATAAAATATTTACATAGTTCCAAAGTCAAATATATAAAACAAGGTAAATTCAAACAAGTGTAGTTTTTCACCATGTCTGTTCTACCTGTTTCTTTCCTCCCTTTATAGATAACCATTTTTTCAAATTATTGTTTATTCATCTATTATTTTTTTTAAATGTAAACAAATAGGTATATATATCTGCATCTCCCCTCTTTAATAATTATAGCTTACAATATGTATCCTTTTTTCTACCTTATTCTTAACATTGTATCCTGGAGATTATTTCATAGCAGTATTTAGAGATAGTCTGCACTCCATTTTTCAAATAGTATAGTACTCTATTGTACGGATGCATTATAGTTTATTCAACCAGTCCCCAATTTATGGACATTTGAGTCTACTCCAGTTTTTTAATATTACAGATAATCCTGCAATCACTAGTATGGTACATGTCTTTTTACATATTGCTCATGTTCCTGTGAGATAGAATCCTAGAAAAAGGATCGATAAATCCAAGAGTAATACCTGTGTAACTTAGCTAGATAACATGAAATATCCCTGAATAGGGGTGTACCCCTTTGCGTTCCCATATGAGAGCATTCTTTTCCCTACAGCCCAGCCAACAGAGAATGTTGTCAAGCTTTTTCATTTTGCTGGTCTAATACAGGTGGGAACGTATGCCAGTGTAGTTTTAATATGCATTGCTCTTATTTTAAGTAGGACTTGCATTTGGCTTAATTTTCCTTATAAGAAGAGTTCACTAAATATTACTAATTAATTTGAGGTTTTTTTTCTTTGTCTAAAAGAATGTAAGTGTGGGAGATAAAGTTCTCTATGGTCTCTATGGCGTAGTGGAACATAGTGGCTCAATGAGAGGAGGCCACTACACCGCTTACGTGAAAGTGAGAACACCCTCCAGGAAATTACTGGAACATATCACTGGAAAGAAAAATGTACCTGGTATGCCACCCTAAGTTTATTTTATTCTTAAAAACAAATGAATTCATTCTTCCTTTTCTGGAAGAGGTAAGTTCTTTCAAGGATACTTCAAGTGGATTCACTTTAAGTGAGGAAAACCTTTAAGAGTACCTAGATAATCTTAAATATCATAAAACTGTACCCTTCAGGTCACGTGAAGTGACACCCAGTTTTTCAAGGTGTTAAGTCATCGTGTATTGCAGTGGAATAGCATTTTATTTAACAATACCAATAGCTTTTAAAGACATACCAGGTCCGCAGACTAGAGTTGGAGTTGAAAATTTGCTTCGGCAAACTAACTGTATATTTTCTTCCTTCTCTTTTAGTGCAGATGCACTTTTCCTTGAATAAATAAATATTCATAAGACTATCTAATATTTCACTAGATATTTAAAGTAAATGATACTAATATTAACGCTTTGAAAGTTCATTTTGGAAGATGTTTAGCCCAAGAAGCCTTATGCAATAAAGTCTAGCATTAGAGTTTGTGATAAATGTGTTGTCTTTAATGTAAAGTCAGAACATACTTATTGTAAAATTACATTTCTTTTTGTTTTGTTAGGTTTGAAAGAACCTGATAGTGAATCAGCAGGCCAGTGGGTCCATGTTAGTGACACTTACGTGCAGGTGGTTCCAGAATCAAGAGCACTTAGCGCACAAGCGTACCTTCTTTTTTATGAAAGAATATTATAATTATTTGTTAATTGTTAATGGTAATGATTATTTAGATCACTTTTATTTAAATGCTGCAGCGATAACCATTATATGCAATGTGTCTTTGTAGTCTTTTCTGTAGGAATAGCATGTCCCTCAAATGCTCCTGGACATATTTACCATTTTGGTGAATCCTTTTAAAGTAAATTAAATTTACTAAATGCTTTCAAAATTATATTCTTAAAATAAATGTAAACACATGTTTTTAAAAACATATTTGTCCTGGGAAAAAAAACCCAGAATTTACAGTAGTAGAGGAAACTCCTTTATAATGTGGCTTATTACTATCAGCATTCAGAAATGATGCTGGCTAAGTCAAATCATTCCTTAAAACAGTGTTTCCCAAATGTGAGTCAATACCACCTTTCTGTTTTCATATATATATGTATATATATCTCCTATGCCATTGTTTACTTATTATTATTATTATTATTATTATTATTATTATTATTATTATTTTTGCAGTACGCGGGCCTCTCACTGCTGTGGCCTCTCCCGCTGCGGAGCACAGGCTCCGGACGCGCAGGCTCAGCAGCCATGGCTCACGGGCCCAGCCACTCCATGGCATGTGGGATCCTCCCGGACCGGGGCACGAACCCACGTCCCCTGCATCGGCAGGCAGACTCTCAACCACTGCGCCACCAGGGAAACCCCTACTTATTATTTTTAAGCTTATTTTTTAGCCTTTTTAAACCATAGTCTTATTTTGAGCATATTCTACATTTTATGTGCTAGTTACATTTTTTCTAATAAACATTAAAATAAATATATAACTAAAGAAAAATTGCTCATTCATGTAGCACTTCACTAAAAATCATCTCAGGGCTATCCAGTAGTATATTACACTGCTGTGTCGGACACATTGCTATAACATATACTTACACAATTGGCATACTGACCTTGTCATATATTTTGTATGATTCAACCATATAAAATGGTACCACTGTAGCTTCAGTAGTATGGATTTACAAATAATATACTGGTTAGCTTATTGCTTTGAGGTTTTGAGAACTGGAAAAATGCTGAAATATTTTATCAACATATTATTTGCAGCCTATTCATGATGGAGTTGAGAATAATTTGCAAGTGATTAGCCAAAGTCAAAATATATTTATAGATAATTGTTACATGCAGAATTGGTAAATAGAAGTTGTTAATCCATATGGGACCATAGGATACCTTTGAAATGTAAATTACCAAATCATATTTGTAAATGATAGAGAATTCTATTCTTATTATGCTTAATAGGAAAATGTAATACATTTTCTAGTTCTGTAGATCAGTAAATATTAATCATGTTTTTGGGGTTTTGAGATCACCTTTTGTCTTCAGCAAGCATCATCAGTAAGTTCAAATAGGTTTAGTTTTTATTTTAATGGAGCATAAAGTTGGCATTTTGGATTTTCTTTTAAAATAATTAATAGCAAACATGGTAGTTTTTCCCCCCTAGAAAACAAATTATTAAGCTGTCAAAACTTGGCATGAAAATGTTACCATTACTTAGGCTTAAATTTTTTTAAAATGACTACTTTGGTGTTACATTATTAAGTCAAAACACATAACTGCATGGTTCAAGCATCCTAATCATTAGGGCTAACGAATGATAGTACAGGCAGATGCTGGGTAAGTGCCTGGTCCTAGTTCCTTCTCCTCTTGTTAAGGAAGGATAAGAATAATGGCTGTAGTTAATGTGTGGAAATATTTAACGAAGACTCTCACCCTTCTTAATATTTAAGTATATGTAATATTATCAAGGTTACCAGTGCCGCCTTTTGATATATGGATGAATGGAATTGTGATTAGTTTTAAAGATGGTAATAATATACGAAATTCAGAGCTTAAAAGTGTCATTGCATAAATTGTATTTTTAAGCTGTTGAAATTTCAATAATAGTGATTTTCTTGATTTTTAACAGTGAAATGATGGAGAAATGTATCTTTATAAGTTAACCTGTAAATTCAGGTTGTGTCCTGTAAAAGGTAAACAGTGTTTACAGTGTTTTCTGTTTAATTGTAATGCGTTAACGTTGAAGACTTCAGTACCAGAGCAGTGAAATTTTTTGAAAACTATTAGTTAATCCTCTTTATTCAAGTCAACCGTCTTGGTAATGACAGTTACCATCTCCTGCCCCAAATGTAAATATTACATTGTCTCATTTTTCTCCTAGAAAAGATACCATTAAGAGGCATGCACTTTTCATTGGATGGTCACCTGCTTCTTATTTCATTGATAGATGGATAGATGAAAGAGAGAAAGAAAGAAAGAGGGAAAGGAAGCAAGAAAGGAGGGAAAGAAACAAGAACATTCTTTTCTGTTGCCTCTTGGGTTATCCCTTACAGAGTTAAGTAGAGATGGTAAGTGATAGGTGAGGGCAAGAATCAAAGAAGGTGCCTGGTTCCTCTTTTCATTGGATGCCAGGAAATGAACTAGTGCTGAATTTATCAAATTAGGAGATCTTTTAAGCTTTATTCTGAATACCAGTTAAGACTGATTTTTCATTAAGTGAGTGATATATTGTAGCTTCAGAACATTACCTCAGTACTCAAATACTACAGTAGTTTTTATGCTTAACTTCACATTTATTCATTAAGTATATATTTATTGAACATCTACTAAGGGTCAGGCCCTGGGCTGACACTGTTTTAACATGTTTTAAAATGAAGAGGCCTATGTAAGTTTTAGACATTATTCTAGAAGTAATAAGATACTTTTATTTTCATTTCCACAGTGTTAAATGAGTTAATTCTGAAATCTGTTTTTTTATGGCCTAAAGTTTATGAATGCTTTGCTTGTCCAGGTCTGCTGGTAATGGAATAAATTTGATTTTGAGATCTAAGAATTTCCTAAAGATAGCTTTTGTAATAGAAAAAGTATGTTAAGTTACACATGGATCTACATTTAAATTTTTGTTTTTATTTTGAATATTTCCAAAGCACATTTGCAGGGGTACTAAATGACTCCTTCCAGATGACCTCAGGAAACAGTACAAATCAGTGAGAATGTTTACAGATCCTCAAAACAACTACTATAGTGTTTGGCGAAATGAATTTAAGAAGTAAAACAGGAGTTTAACTAGCTTTATTTAGAAACTAGTTTATATCTAAACTCGGGTTCCCCTAGTTTTTCCATGTTTAAAATGATACATTTTTTTGACTATATGCCAATTATGTGAATATTTTTGACATAACCAAATGTGTGTTTATATTTAAGATTTTGTCATTTAATGTTTTTAAAACTGATGTGAAGGCCACCTTTTCGAGTGGCCAGGGAGAGTGGTGTCAGTTCTAAGAGCAGTTGATACCTGTTTTCTTACTGTAAATGTGCCAACAAAACTATTTTACTATGATATGTATTTAAGAGCTCTTAGTTCGCATGTTTGACTTCAGTCAATGATTTTATATGATATCTGAATAAAATTTCCTGAGGATTAAGCTGTGAAATATATCACCTTCATCTAATTTTTGAGGTATAAAATAGTATCTTGCCTACTTTTATTAAATTCATACTCATAATTTGTCTGTGTCCTACCTGAAAAAATAAGCCTAAACCAGATATGTTATGTGCAATAAAAGTGATTCTTTATATGTTATCTGCTGAATTAAGAAAGACTATTTTTAGATATTTAAAATGTTCTGGTTCATGTAGAAATCCATCAATTCAAATCTATTTAAAAGATAGATGACTATATTTTTAATTTTGAGTAATAATTGATTATATATCATTCCTACCATTTTATCTTTTTTTTGCAGTGTTTTTGGAAAATAGCTATGTAACTTATGGAGCATTATTTTGATGTTACTATGTAAACATGCATAAAATATTAAATTCATATTTACTTTATGTTTCAAGATTGGTCCTGGAGTTTTTTTCAATGCACATTATTGACAGAATATTTTGTGTACAAACACTGTATTTGCTTACTTAGCTATATGCAAAATATCCTTCCTATTTCAGAAGTTTATCGTTTCCAAATAAAATATCTCATGGGCCTCTTTCATTCAGATTTCAGTGTCTGCCAAGGGTGAGCTTCATCCTTTCAGATGTTTCTTTGAGTTTTTTAGGCAGGATAATTCATTAGGAAACATTTTGTCTACCTTTTTGTATTTAACCCTTTTTAGGTCATGAAGCTCTTTGGGATTATAATGAATGTTATAGACCATCTTTCATATTTATTGAATATCTGCTGTGTGGTAGGCATTGGGGATACAGCATTGACCATGGGAGATAAAAATCTCTCTAAGAAGTGAGGAAATAGACATTCTAAGCAGTGAAGATTAAATAAAAGATATTTCAAATGGTAAATGATATGGAGAAAAATCAAGCAACATTACCCACAGAGCCATATGGGAATTAAGGTCCATGGGATGAAGGATGTTCTAGGGATAAAAGGTGTATGATATTAGTCCTGATAGTCCCAAAGAGAAGCTATGAGTGTTGGAGAAAGTGGAGGGTTTTAATTCTGGGGCCCTCTCCTCACTCCTGCTAATGGCAATAGAGAGGCTGGGAAGGGAGATCTTGGCACTTACATCTTCTTAGAAAAATATATGCCCCAGATTTTTGTATGTAATTTCAGAGGCTCACAGACCCCCTGAAGCCATTTTCATACATTTTTTTTAAGTTGCACTCAGGCAGAAATATCTAAAATGTTTGCATTCCCATATGTATTAGAATAGGCTGGGTTATGCTGCAGTAACAAATAACTTCACATCCCAGTGGCTTAGCACGACAAAAGTTTATTTCTTCCTCACCCAAAACCACTGTGAGTCTAGTCAATCTGCAAAAGCAACTGTTTTCCAACTGGTGACTCTCTAATCCTGGCTGACTGTCTTCTGGCTCTATCATTTTAACACCAGGCCTCTTCACTGGCAGGGGAGGAGAACACCAAAGGTCTTGCATCAGCAATTAAATTCTTCATCTTGGATGCGTTGCGCACAACCCAGTGGCCAGAAGTAGTCCCATTGGCCCTGCCTAACTGCAAGGAAGGGTGGGTAGGAAAGAGTAAGTCTCCCAGGGCTCAGAAGCAAAGGAGAATGGCCTAGAAGTCTCTCACAGTCTACCCTCTGGTCACCAAATACTCAGCTCTTCTTTCTACATGTGGAACACAGTGACTCCCCAACAGCCCCAAAGGACCATCCACCATTCCAGAACCAGGCTCTTTGGAAGTGCTATGTCAGGTCTGGATGTTGTTCCCACTGATCTGGAGACCCAGGAGCCAAAAGAATATGTTCTGTTTTCCACAGACTTACTGTACAGTGGTGAAACCAGTGGAACTATAACCACAATAAACATTCCAGTTCAGAAAGGGGAAGAAGAATGGAGATATTGTCAATCTCTTACCCTGGGCATGGGGAATGTTCATTGTTAGACCTTTCCTCTATTCCCTAAGAATTCCCTTCTCCACTGTTCTCTGTGACTCCAGACTTCACCCCTTGGAAGAATCTTTTTTTTATTATCCTTGGCTACATCTGAATGGCTGTTGAGGAATATGCCATCCTTGGAAGTTGCACAGCTTTTTTTCAATCTGTTTCCTAGATAATTGGGGGTTGAAGTTGTTTGTTTGTTTAAAGTTTGGAATAGTCACAATTTCTGTTAGCCAAGGCTTATGGTTTCTTTTCCAGTACAACTCTTAAAAGCTTAGTAGGCCTCTTTGTTTCTGGTCAGATTTATACGTCAGTAACCATACCATTTTTTTTTTGAGACAAGTAGTTCTTGGGTTGGTTGTATTTCTTTGATTTCCTACCTCCCTACCTCTCTCCTGACCTTATGGCAGGTACCTTCTGTCTATAAGCTTTGATGGGAGAGCTATCCTCTTAACCACATTTCCATCCTTAGGTTTTTTTTTTTTTTTCCAAGTGAGAAAAAAATTAAGGTTACCTTAATTACATCCTTAATTAACCCACTGAAAATTTCCAAAATAACTATGATGTTTACACCCTTAGTTATGATCTTTGCTGCAAGGCTGAGTTTTAATGATCCTTTGTCATTTAAAGGCTTTCTCAAGTTTATCTCCTACTGCTTGGAGTTGAAAAACACAAACGTGAGGCTCAAATTCTGGTTGCCTCTATTCCCTCGTGTCAGCTTTTACAAATCAACCATTCCTCTCTGAGCTCCACTCTTTCTCATAATACCGTGCCAAATGCATCCAATAATACCCAACACACACTTATTTTTCAACTTCTTCCCCTAGCTCAAAAGTCAGTAGGTACATTTTCTGCCTCCCAGGTTATTGGGGGTGACAGTTATATTAAATTTACCATTGCATAATGTGATGTCCCTGTTTCTAGCCTCCAATATTAGTTTCCTATGTATACCAACCAACCTCTAAGCTAATGCCACATATTTTCAGTTCTTTGAGCAGCACCCAACTCCTGTTACCAATATCTATATGTGTCAGGCTAAATTAGGCTTATGCTTTATTAACAAATGTCTCCAGAATCTCAACAACTTATTTTGTGGTCATTGCAAGTCTTCGCTGATTTGGGGCTCTTTCTGGCCACTGTTTCCCATAAGGCAACTCAGTGATCGTGGCTGACAGAGAATATACCAACCTGTAGCTGCCCCTTTATCTGCCTGTAGACTTCTTGGTTGATGTGACAATGCTTACAGTTCTTGTAAGCTTAGGTCCAGAAATAACTGTCATCACTTAACCCACAGCCCATTGGCCAGAAGTAATTCACTGAGTACTACCTAAACTTTAAGGAGGCTTAAACCTTCTGTGTGCTGTAAGTCAGTGGAGAATCAGATATTGGTGAATACTAATAATGTCTACTACATCATACAAGGGACTTAAGTATAGAAACAGTAGTTTGAATCACAAAATATTTTTAAGTAAGAATATGCCAGTCAGTGAACATAGTAGGTGTACCTTACTTTCTCCAATCTGGTCTAAATGGTCATTACATGCATGAAGTCCAGTTTGGTCCATTGTTTTTTTTGGATTTTTTTTCTTAATTTATTTTATTGAAGTATAGTTGATTTACAGTGTTGTCTTATTTTCTGCTGTACAGCAAAGTGATTCAGTTACATATTTGTGTATCTTTTTCATTATGGTTTATTACAGGATATTGAATATAGGTTCCCTGTGCTATACACTAGGATCTTGTTTATCCATTCTATATATAATAGTTTACATGGTCCATTGTTAAATAACTGAATTATTATTGTATGTTCTCATATTTCATTATGACACATATTCTCACTACTTTCTAGGAGATGCTTAAGTAAGAATCAAAAGAGTTGTAATTTATTAAGAATTTAAACAGTTGTTTTAAGAATTATTATTTAAGAATTAAAAGAGTTGTAATTTTAAATAATTTGCTTGTAGCATATTAGCTTTATATACTTTTTAATCCTCCATTGTAGTTCTACTGTGGTAAAGTAGATGTAACATAAAATTTACCGTTTTAACCATTTTTAGGTGTATAACTCAGTGGCACTAAGTACTTTCACAATGTTGTACAAATATCACCATTTCTAGAACCCTGTCCTCATCCCAAACAGAAATTCTGTGCCCATTAAATAATAACTATTCCTCTCTTCCTCCAACCCCCAGCAACTGCTATCTGTCTCTATGAATTTGCCTATTCTAGGTACCTCATATAAGTGAAATTATACAACATTTGTCCTTTTGTGTCTGTCTTGTTTCACTTAGCATAATCTTTTCAAGGCTCATCCATGTTGTAGCATGTATCAGAATTTCATTCCTTTTTAAGGCTGAATAATATTTGATTGTATGTATATACCACAGCTTTAAATAATTTTTTATTATATGTTTCATATATACAGCATTATAATTCAACATCTGTATACACTACAAAGTGGTCACTACCATAAGTCTAGTTACCATTAAATAATTTTTATTCTTAAATTTTAAGATGGATGTGATATGGAACGTAGTAACACCTTAAAGGTTCAGATCTCAAGAAGTAGGAATATTTCTTAATTTTGTTTCTTTTCCACATCTCATTTAACTTTTTTTCCACTTTACCTTAAGGATAACTTGTTTTCATAATAATGCAAAGTACTAACTTGAATATATCCTCCCCTTCAAACGCTCTGCAACGAGGGCAAGTTAATAAAAAATTTAACTTACGAAGCGCCCTGATTGTTAGTCATAGACAGCAGATTGCTAAGACTGGCAAGATGGCAACTGTTACTGCACTTTCTAATCAAGGTGCAGAATGACTAGACTGCAGCAGCTCGTGTACACAATAGCTGCTCAAATAGACACTTTAACACAAAAATACATTGTGAGAAAGTCTGGTGTTGAAATACATGTAAGTGCCTGGTGTCTCCTTCGAATCCTAAAGTTACAGGGAAATCCTGGGTGAAAGTAATGAGGGAAAGGGAAATATGGGACTGTAAAACTCATTTCCTGGTCTGGCAAACAGTGATTGCTGAGAGTGCCTCATTAGACTGGTAGAAGGAACAAACGTGAGTTATTTAATAATTATCTCATTCGACAAATGGAGAACTTTCTGTATGCTAAGCAGTACGCTGGCCAGCTGGAGAACAGAGATGGGAAAAACAAAAAACAAAAAACTACCAGAAAACTGCTTCAACTTTACTAGGGAAACAAGCAAACAAATACAAGATGATTATAGAAAGTAGGAACATATGAAAGTTTCTCTAGGGCAATCAGGTTTCACAAGGAAGATAGAATGTTTCTCTGATTAGAATGTTCCTCAGAGAAACTTGAAAATCAGGCCCTGGGCAAAAACTTGGAAAATGATCACAGAGCAAAATCAGAGACGACCACTGATAATACGTGGTAAATGTCCTAGTTTTTGTTCCATAAAGTGATTTAAAAAAACTAGGGAATTTCCTGGCGGTCCAGTGGTTAGGACTCCATCATTTCACTGCCCAGGGTCCAGGTTCAATACCTTTTGGGGGAATTAAGATCCCACAAACCGCAGGGCTACCCAAGAAAACCCCAAAATAAATAAAAATCGCACTAGACTGTTGTGTCGTCCTTTTCTGTGTGTGTGTGCTTTTTTTGGTGAAATTATGGAAAGGGTCAAAGGAACCAAATTTTCTTTTTGCCTCCAGTAATACTATGCACTCACATTATTGTGTTGGTAGAGGTGTAATTAGTTATCGTTTCTCCCAAGATGAAGTTGTATTTTGTGGGCCACTTGGATTTGAGGACCAGCGAATCTTTATCTATTGAGGACTCTGTTCTAACGCTGATGCAGGAGAATCTGGGTTTCAAGTGTTTCTTCAAGAAGACTGGATTTCATGCAAACAGGATCTATTCTCACGTCTATCTTTATCTTCTTTATCCATCTAGATGTATTCGTAGTATTTTATTTCCACTGTTATTTGCTATTTCTTTTGCACAATTCCCAATTAAACAATTTAGATACTTGGTGCGCAAAAGTTTCATGTTACTCTCTAGAAAGGATCTTTCCAATATTTATTTCCAATATTTATTTTCCAAAGTATCTTCGGAACATTTTTGTTTTCTTTGTAGCTTCTAGCCTGGAAATCGATACTTTAGATACCTGAACGTCGTTCATATTAAAACACCATGGAATCAAAGTATTCCATTCGAAGAACTGAATTGCATAAGTCCTGTCGGGAGGCCATCTTGTGGTTGAGAAAATGGGGCAGCAGGACGGAAACGGGACGTCTCCGCCACTTTACCCTAAAGGTCCCGGGGAAGGAACGAAACAACAGGACTAGCAGGGTGAGGCCGAGCTGAGCAAGTGTCCCCGGAAGGGGGCGCTATGTTTTCGAGGTTAACAAAGAGTGACCGCTGCGGGGGTCAGCTAAGGTCTCCGCTATAGCTACCATCTACACCGGTCACTTCACCAACGTCCGGTCTCCCTGGATGCGGAGCCCTCGGAGGCGCTCCGTGAGACCCAAGTCGGGAGTATTCCGGAAGTTCGGGCCAGACTCTGGTCGGTGTGAAATACGGCTAAGGGCGCACCGTGCAACCCGCCGGAGTTGGTTCATTTGACCCTGGGGCCCCTCCGTAGCCTGAAAGGAGTGCCGCGAACTCAGCCACCTTTTCGGAAGGGAACATACCTCCCCTTGAAGGAGGATCATGTTACTAAAGTAAAAATTTCGAGCGCGCTCTGTACAGAACACTCAAACTCTTGGCTTTCTGCCCACTGTAAAGATAAAAGTGGGTCGGGCATGGCGCTGGCTACATTAAAAGGTAACGTACAGGAATGTCCAGACATTTGCATGGTGTTGACTACATAGTCGAGGTGGTTTTGCCCATAACAAAAATGGCGTCGAAACATGTTAACCGGGTACAGTCACGTGGTCAAAGACCTGGCTGGGGGACAGTATGGCTTCAGATGACAAACGGATGTTATTATTCACTTCCGGGTGAGACTACTCGGGCGCCATCTTGTCTTGTTCGCGAAGAAGTAGAAGCATCGAAAGGGTTGGAGAGGTGTTATAGGAACAGTGGCGACACGGTGTTCCGGAATCAGAGTGGGTAAGTGGTGGAGAACGATTAGGTGTGGGGACTTGCCGGGTCATTAGAATCTTCTTGGTTTCTGTGGCGAAGGTAGCATAACTTAAACACGTAGGCTGCGTACGCTGCTTGGCGCGACCGCTGGAACCTCATCTCCCTTAAAGCGGTGGCGTCCGCCTGACTTGGTGAATCACGGCGCTGCTCCCGATTTAAAGGAAATGTTCGTATTGAGGAGACTGCTCGCGACCTCTCCTTCTAACTGTGAGAGTTCCCTCTAGGAAGAGAAGGGAGTGATTGTTGGGCTCCCGACCGGCCGTTAAGCACTGCGCGTGCGCAGTGGGAACCCCCAGTATGGGGAGCGGGTGCAGGGGATCAGAGGAGGCGGGGGCCCGGACCTGGACCTTCTCTGCTGTGCACCTCCGACTCCGCAGGCGCAGCGAAGGGCAACTGTGTCCTTTTAACTAACTACAGTTAGGTTCCTTAGTTTGTATTAACCTTGTGTTTTTAAAGTCATAGACACTATGTGTTAGGTTAGCTTCGGGAAAGAAGGAGGTAGCTTCCAATGTTTCAGTTTTATTATCCTGTGATGGATATCACTGTCATCTGAACATCATGGGTACTCGACACGTTTTGGTTGTTGGTGGTTAATTCATAGAACAACAAAATAAACTTGGAATTTCTGGTTTGAGTGCATCAAGGCAAATGCAACAAAACCCAGAACCTTGAAGGTGTTTTGTAAGGTGTTACGTGGCTGTAGGTAAGGTAACAGTAAATCAGTTCTCTTAAGATGGTGTTGATTGAGACTCTGTTAAAATTTTGTTGTTATTGTTGTTAATAGACTTTACTTTTTTAGGACAGTTTTTGATTTACAGAAAAATTGAGCAGATAGTACAGAGTTACCATATAAACTACCCCCCAACCCCCCACAGAGAGTTTTTCCTATTGTTAACATATATTAGTACGGTACATGTACATTTGTCACATTGAATGGACCAATATTGACACATTATTGTTACTTAAAGTCCATAGTTTATTCACGTTTCCTAAGTTTAAACCTAATGTCCTTTTTCTAGCCCAAGATCCTATTTAGAACACCCTATAACATTTAATTGTCATGTGTCCTTAGTCTTCTTTGATTGTGACAGTTTTTCAGACTTGTTTTCTATGACTGTTACAGGCTGAAAATTCCTACAGTGAAGACCTAACTTCAGTGCCTCAGAATATGACTGTATTTGGAGATAGGGTCTTTAAAGAAGTAAAATGGGGTCATTAGGCTAGGCCCTGTGTGCTATAATGGTGTCCTTATAAAAAGAGCAGTACACAGAGGGAAGACCACATAAAGACAACGGTAGGAGACAGCCATTTACAAGCCAAGAAGAGAGGCCCCAGAATGAAACCCACCCTGATGACAGTTTGATCTTGGACTTCTAGCCTCCAGAACTATAAGGAAGTAAATTTCTGTCGTTTGAGCTACCCAGTCTGTGGTACTTTGTTATGGCAGCCCTAGCAAAGTAATACAGTGACCTTGACAGTTTTGAGGGGTGCTGGCTAGGGATATTGTAGGGTGACCTGCTATTGGAATTTGTCTGATGTTTTTCTTATGATAAGACTGGTATTAGAGGTTTTGAGGAAAAAGATCACAGAGGTAAAATGCCTTTTTCATCACATTCTATCAAGGCTACATACTATGAACATGACTTATCATGTTGATATTGACCTTGATCACCTGCTTGAGGTAGTGTTTGTCTCATTTCTCCACCGTAAAGTTACTCTCCTCTGTCCACTCCCTCCTTTCCATATTGTACTCTTTGGGAAGGAAGTCCCTTTGCACAAAGCACACTTAAGGAGTGGAGAGTTAAGCTCTCCCTCCTTTAGGGTGGAGTATCTACATAATTTATTTGGAATCCCTCCGCATGGAAGATTTGTCTCTTCCCTCCAATTTATTTATGTCAGTAAGGATTCAATAGATATTTATGTCATAATTTGTGTTATAATCCAGTACTACTTTATTTTGTTGCCCAGATTGTTCCAGTTTTGCACATTGGTAGCTCCTTCAGTTGTCTACTGCGCACCTTTGACATGCCCCCATCTTCCCCCTCCCCCCTTCCCCCCTCCCCCTTTTTCTGAGCATCTTCTTACTTCCGGGCACTACAAGATGCTCCAGGCTCATTTTGTATATTTCTTGCCCCAGTTCTAAGAATCAGCTATTTCTCTAATGATCCCTGATTCCTTTCCTTTGTTAGAGAATGGTATTAGAACCAAGGTAAGTGTTCTTGTCGCCACTGAGGGGTTGTTTCCTTTAGGCTTTTTACATTTCTTTTCTTTTTTTTCTTCCAAATTTATTTTTCAATTAATCACTTTTTTTTTTGGTATCTATAACCAAAGTATTCAATTCTCCAATATTTTTTGACTACCTTTCTTGAGCTGCAGACTACAAAGTATTTCAGTATATACTAAAATGCATGTCACATCAAGTATCAAAAAGTTACTACATTTCAAATAATTACAAGATTAACTTCGTTAGTGCCATTTCCACCGAATCTGAATTGATCCAAATGATTTCTTTTTGTCTTTGAGATCCATTACCTGGAGTGTAAGACTGAATGGCAGGGGAGAAGAGGATTGTTGCGTTTTGTGGTTTCTAAACTTTGTGTTTGATATGAGAAACATTTCATTATATGCACCAAAGGATGGGTGTGTTACTGTATTTCTTTGATTTTGCAATTGATGCTTAAGGGCTTTAAAACAAGCACTATAGTTCCATTCTCATTTATCTGTCACACAGTCTAAGGGATGACTTCTGCAAATATTAATGATTGTCATTTAAGCAAGTAATTTTAAGAACCTCAAAGCAATGAATGTTCTAATATAGAGTCATGTAAGAAATAAGATAAATGACAGTCATTTCTGGTTGTGTTAGTTTCTTAGGGATGCTGTACCAAATTACCGCAAACTGGCCTTAAAACAACAGAAATTTGTTCTTTCACAGTTCTCCAGGCTACAGATATGACTGAAATAAAGGTTTTGGTAGGTTCATGCATGTGTGCTCGACAGCCCGCCCTCCCTCTCTCTCTCTCCTTTTCTTTTCTTTCTTCTCTCTTCTGTCTCTGCTCTAGGGGAGGATCCTTCCTTGCCTCTTTCTAGTTTCTGTTGGTTCCCAGCAATCTTTGGCTTTCCTTGGCTGTAGACACTTTATTCCAGTCTCTGCTTCTGTAGTCATGTGGCATTCTCCCTGTCTTATGTCTTCTTCTAAAAGCACTAATCATTACTGGATCAGGACCTGCTTTAATCCAGTATGACCTCATCCTAACTGGACTATGTTTGCCAAGACCCTATGTCCAAATAAGGTCATGTTCACAGTTACTGGGAGTGGAGGTAGGACTTCAACATATCTTCTAGGGGGACACAAGTCAATCCATAACACTGGTCAAATTCATAAACTAGATTTTTATAGCTCTGTGCGATAATGTGCATAATCTGCAGCAAATCCTGGTTGTTGATCTTTCTGTTCTTCCCAAATCCCAGTTGTTTCCAAGGAAATAGAAATTAATTTAACCCTGTAAAGGGAAAGTCTTGTAGCCTGGCTCATCAATAATCACATTTCTCTAAACTTGAGAAATGGAGCTTAAGAATCTTTAAAATTAAGGCTAAAGGAAGAATGAATAAATTGGAATTGATTTTTGATGTTATAAATTCAGAGTAGCAGTACTAGAGTGTCATCTTCATTGTTGAATATTAATATATTTACTTGATAATAAATTTCAGTGACTGAGTAAAATATTTTACCACTTAATATGGGCAAAGCACTTTGGAGAATTCAAATAACTATCAAGACATTTCCTCTGCCCTCAAGAAGATTCTCGTTTGAGCCAAGACAAAACACGTGAAGATTTTCATGACCAGCTTCCTGATTCTTTGTATCTTTAAAAATCTATAGTAGATTTATTTTTAAAAATACACACTCGGGCTTCCCTGGTGGCGCAGTGGTTGAGAGTCCGCCTGCTGATGCAGGGGACACGGGTTCGTGCCCCGGTCCGGGAAGATCCCACGTGCCGTGGAGTGGCTGGGCCCGTGAGCCATGGCCGCTGAGCCTGCGCATCTGGAGCCTGTGCTCCGCAACGGGAGAGGCCACAACAGTGAGAGGACCGCGTACCACAAAAAAAAAAATACACACTCATGGTTAAATAATTCAAAGAATATAGAAAGGTAGAGAATAAAAAATTAAAATTAACTCATCTCTGTTTTCCCTCTCCAGAGCTTACCAATTTTAAGAGGTTTTTGGTAATTTAGGAATTTTCTATACTAAATTGTGTTCTTTAAAAAAAAGGAACTTAAAGTGGCATCATTATTCATCCTGTATCACATGATTTTTTTCACTATACAATTCATAATACAGTTTGTACATCAGTGTATGTCAGCATATAAAAGTCTACTTTATTCATTTTAATGGCTGAATAGGAGTCCACTGTATGGTTCACTCTTATCTCACCTACTGCCCTTTGAGTGTCACTGAAAGCAGATGTTCACTGTTACAGACATGCTGCAGGTTTTTGAGTTACATGGTGTGTATGCTCATCCATGGTTTTAAGTCCTTGAAGTGGAGTTGCTGGGTCAGAGGGATGATTATTTACAATTTTGATAAAATACTTTAATGCTAACTTGTCTTCCAAAAAGACTGAACATTTGGTGTTTTACCTACACCCTTGTTCAACACACCCTCTGTAGCCAAATAAAGTTTCTCAACTGCAGATTTAATTGAAGCATTTTATTGAATAGCTTCTAACTTCTTACTTCCTTGACTTTTACTGTTACCTTCTTTGCTGCGTTTTATTCTGCTCTGTTTCTCACAATTTCACATCCTTTCCATATTTTTCTCAGCCTAAGTGTATCAATCATTGTATTTGAATAATAGCTTCTATAAAAACTTTAGGGGGAAAAGAGCTTTGGAAAGCATAGTAAAACTAGAAGCGGTTGGTTCTAGTTTTACTATGTAGCCATCAGAAAAATGGCTACAAATAATACAGATCACTCTTGAAAATATGCATGTAAAACCTCTTTGTGCGTAGGAAAACATGGAAGTTTTTGTTTTGTTTTAATAAAAGCTACAACCTATGATATTGTGAGAAGTAGGGACATTCCAAAGATAAAATGAAATCTGGATAAGTCTTAGATTGCTTTAAGAGAAGAAAATGGAATTGAGTAGAAGTGGATTGGCTTGATCACCCGTCCCCACCCTCAGCTGTAAACTTGAGTGCTATCAAAAACAATACTGAGAAAGTCTTAGTGGTGATATTGACCACTACTTATTGAAGCTTTCTGGGCCAAGTCTTTATATGTTTCCCATTTAATCCTCACAATAACCCTATGAGGTAGACATTTATTACATTCACCACTTTACAGATGAGAAAACCAAGGATTAGAGAGTAATTAATTTGCACATTTTCACACAGCTAGTGAGTGGTATAGGCAGGCATCATGAACCAGGGCTTGTGTCCTTAAGTCTAGGTGACAAGTGGTAATCAGAAAACTTAAAAGGGGAATTGGAAACGTTGGCCGTGATAACCATTAAACAGGAGTAAGTAAAAGAAACTTAGTTTAGAGTGATTTCTAGAAAAGTAAATCTATGTATTGGAAATGATGATAGGGAGTCAATATACATCATTTTCATCATTAAAGTGGTTTTATTGTGTGCACATCTATTTGCAACTCCAGTAGGCACTGTGTAGCGCTAGTTATAATGCCTACATTGTATGAGTTTACAACCTACGACAGAAAAATCTATGCACTGAACTCTGATGTGCCATTAGAGCTTTGGAAAACATAGCAAGCTCTGCTTACACCAGCTTTTTTGGTTCTCCTGTATATAGGTCAACAGCTTTCTTATCATTAACCTTTAAAAGTAAACAGAGGGAAAGAAGAACCTATAGATCATTCATTTATTCATTTGTTGCTTAGTGACTGCTGGTCACTTGCTTTAGGACAGCAAGAAGCTGTCTGGTACCTTTGGAAAGTAAAAAGATGAATACATTTGTCTTTCTATCAGCTTTAAAAAGGTATTAATCTGGGGACTTCCCTGGCGGTCCAGTGGTTAAGACTTTGCCTTCCAGTGCAGGGGGGTGCAGGTTTGATCCCTGTTGGGGAGCTAAGATCCCACATGCCTCATGGCCACAAAAACCAAAAGATAAAAACAACAGAAGCAATAATGTAACAAATTCAATAAAGACTTTAAAAATGGTCCACATCAAAAAAAATCTTTAAAAAAAAAGTATTAATCTAATGGGAAGAAGAAACCGTTTGAGGGACAAAATATTCTCACCTTGCTGATGTAATTTTTAAACTTAAAATTCCATAGAAAAATCTGAATTTATTACTTATTTGTACCATTTAAGTTCATATCAGATGGATGAAATCTTTTAAAATGTTTGTTGTTCCTTTTTTTCTCAGCATATATGACAATTCCTAAATTTCTTGACATTATTTTGTATTGTTAATTGTTCAAGTAAATAAAAAAGATATTTTTGAAAGCAAAATGTTTTTAAAGCTTTGCCTTCTCATTTCCGATGTACCTGTTTCCCTTAACTTTATAATGGTAAATCTTTTCTCATTATAAAATTAATGGAAGAAAAAGTTCAAATTAATTTGGAGATGATCACACTTCCGTGTTGCATCTCTAGAATTTATTTTTATTAGTTCAAATAGCTCTTCAAAATTTAAGTGCAAACATACACTTTTTTTTTTTTTTTTTTTCAGGGCATAAGTAATCTTGCTGCTATGCTTCCAAGCTGTAGTTCTGAATCAACCTAAATTTTAAACAGAAGGTGAACCTCTGAGGTCAGTCAAAATAGCAGTTGGTATTTCTTCTGGGTGTTCCTCTTTATTTATTTGTTACCTTTTAATTAAAGTTAATTAAAGTTTTCAAGAGTGCTAATGAGTTATTGGTCTTTCAAGGGCTTTAAAGGTATAGTTGGAAAAGAGGAGAGGGAAAAAAGAAGAGAGAAAATCGGAAGAGAGATTAGGAAAAGAAGTATTTTTAGCTTGGAATTGATACCCAGTACAGTTGTTGGCCTCAAGTGTGGTCCTATTTAATGCCTATTTTGCCATATTCTAATAATCCCCTTATAATAGAATATATTAATACAACTAGAAGATAAGTGCACTTGACTCATAAGTAAACAAGGTATAACAGAGGAATGCATCTTTTGTAATTCAGTGTTCTTCAATTGAGAGGTCAGGATCTGCCATTGACAGAACTATGTAACATTCTGAGAATGCTGCAAAGACTGTGGTTGCAAGCTCTAAGAGCCTGGATGGTAGTAGCCAATTGTCATATTAAAGTTGGTGTCTGTTACTTCCTTAATATCTGGCTTTCCCACTTTTTGTGACCCTGCAATAAATACTAAGGCGTAGTTTTGTATTGTTTTTAGAATAGAGGAAAGGGTCAGTCTGAAAGGATTCATTTAGTAAACATTTATTTAATGCCTGCTATGTGCTAAGCCCTGGGGTACAAAAATGAAGAAACACACTCTGCTTACTATGTGTGTCATTGGTTCTTGAATAGGGTTGTATATCAGTGTTGGATGAAGTACAGAGATAAAATGACTGTAAGCATTTAAAACTTTTTATTATGGATGTTTTCAAACTAGATTACAGATAAGTAAACTAGTGTGATGAACCCCCCTGCCCCCATACTCATCACCTAGATTTAATAGGTATTAATGTATGTTTTTCCCCTCTACTTTTCCATGTTAATTATATGCTAAGAAACCTGGTCTTGGGTAGTTCCCTGGTGGCCTAGTGGTTAGGATTCTGGGCTTTCACTGCCGTGACCGGGTTCAATCCCTGGTCGGAGAACTGAGGTTCCACAAGCTGCACGATGTGGCCCCCCCACCAAAAAAAAGGAAAGAAAAGATAGCTGGTCTTGTGGACTGTCTCACCTTCTAGATTTGTCTGATTGTTTCTTTTGATACTATTTGGCCAGTACCTTTGTCCCCTAATAATTCCTTTACACTGAAAGTGAGAGCCGAAAACTCAGTTGGATTCAGGTAAACATTTTTGGTGAAAATATTCATAGTGATTCTGGGATGTAATTTTGTATCTCGTGAGGAGACACTTAATAATCTGTAGGGATGATATTTCGGCAACCTTTGAATTTTTGATTTCCCATCAACTTTTCTTCGAAGACTGCCTGAAACAGCTGTTTTTATTAGGTTTGACAATATGGTAATTTTCTAAATCTTTTCTACCTTATGCATTCATTAACTATAATTCATAAGGAAGAGTTTTCCTTCATTAGCTAGAGCTATTTGGTTACCCTCTTCAGTGAGCCTTGGTTTGAGGGAGGGTACATCACTTTTTTTTAATAATCTTCAAAATAATTACATTTCCAGAGAGTTATATTGGGAAAAATTAGATTTTTCCCCCTTTTGAGCTAAATTGAATAGAGCTGTGCTTGCCCCTAAACTCTTGACATCAGCATTAACATGAAATTTTCTACTCTTGTTTGCCAACTAAAAAATTCCAGTTGCCTTTGGCAACCTTTTGAGCAGAATTTTAGAGCTCTGATCACATAAATGTATCATCATATAATAATTTCTGATGTGTAAGCTTTAACATTAAAGAACACTCATTCTCATTTTTAAGCTATGTTTATTTTGTTGAAGACAGAAAATCAGATACACTTTAAAAGTCAGGATGTGGGATCAAGGAGGACAGCCTTGGCAGCAATGGCCCTTGAATCAACAACAGTGGATGCAGTCATTCCAGCACCAGCAGGATCCAAGTAAGGAAACAAATTGAATGTGGGGAGTGAGGGAGGCGGGTGTATAGAGATGAGTGGGACATAGGCACTGGAATTAACGGAGGTAGAGTTGGGATTGGTTTATTGATCATTTTATGGTCAGATTTTAATTTTTTCTTGTAAATAATCTTACCTAGCATACATATTAGGGAATGGATTTCCCTTTGGAAGATTTCCTCAAAGAGTATAAAGCTTTATGTAGATTTTAATATTTTTAAAACTGATTTAGTTCTTGTTTTCTAAAGAAAGAGGAAAGTTTTAAATGTGTTGCTTAATCATACTTTTGTTAGTTCGGAATCTTAAAATTCTATGTAGATCATAGTCAACAGATGGTATGCTCTATCATTTTAAAATTTCTCTTTAATATGGAATATTTCAAGCATATACAGATGTAGAAACGAGTATAGGGAGCCCCCATTTATTACTTAGCTCTAGCAGTGGTTAATTCGTAGCCAATTTTGTTTAACTGATATGACCCCTTCCACTGTCCTGCCTTTACTGGGTTAATCTTATCCTATTTCTTTTTTTTAATAGCTACATAGCATTCTGTTATAGGACTGTACTGTAATAAATCCACTTTTAGATGATAGATTGTCTGTGAGTTTTTGCTTTTTGAAGTCATTCCCATAATTTTGTATATGTACCATTATTACTTGTCCAATTATTTTCTTAGGAAAAAAAAATCTAAGAGATTTGATAGAGCACAGTTGTACATTTAAAAGTTTTAGATGTACATTGTCAAGTTTAACTTCATTTTCATCAAAAGGTATGAGAATATTTATTTAATCTTTGCTAAACTGAGATGTAAAAAACTATCTTAATCTACTTTGTTTACTTTATTAATAGAATTAGATCTTAAAATGTTAACTATAGATATTTGATGAAAGGAGGAACTTTAAGATAGCAGAAACAATGAATTTTGAATAAAGAATGGCTAAGAAGTTGTTAAGGAGATATATTTTGACTAGAGAAGGGAGTTAAAGATGTTAAGAAGGGTGACTGAGAAGGAACAAGAAGAACTATCTATATTCACGTGAGGTGTATAGGATCCAGAGTTGGGATGGGACCTGTTAGAGAAAGAGTGAGATTAATCATTTGTTTTTATAGTGGTTTAAAAAAGGAATAAGAGTTTAAAAAAATCCAGTAAACTTAAGGTTCAGGGAATAAATTTTCTTATGAGTTAATATTAGAAATTGGTTAAGAGTGTTTTTGTGGATGTCTTAAGTAATTTTCTGAATGTCTTATTAAGTAATTTTTATTATTTTATAGCCTGAATATGGGTTATTTTTATGTATTTTTTCAACTATAACATTCTGTAATATTTAAAATCTCTAGTAAGGAATAACTGAGAAGCTTGTTTTACATAGAGACACTGTTCTTTTAGCTCCTACATTCTGAATGCCAAATTCTGCTATGTTAAATTATGTTAGGCCAGATTGACTGGGCTGCATTGGCTCAAGCTTGGATTGCCCAAAGAGAAGCTTCAGGACAGCAAAGCATCGTAGAACAACCACCAGGAATGATGCCAAATGGACAAGATATGTCTACAATGGAGTCTGGTCCAAACAATCATGGGACTTTCCAAGGGGATTCGAACTTTAACAGAATGTGGCAACCAGGTTTGTTGTTTATGTTTTCCAAATTTTAGGACTATTTTTAAAATAAAATGAAGATTAAAATTAAATTGTTTAATTTGCTTAGTTTTATGACTTCTTGAAATTAATGCTTCTTAAAGACTAGGCAGTTTCAATTAGATTTGACCTTGAAATTTTGTGGTTAAAATTATTCTATACTCATCTGCTAGCATTGTGGCACTCAGTTTGATTCTTTTCTTGGTTCTTCATTCCTAGGCTGACAGGGGCTGGGAACACTGGAAACCTCACTTGGCATCTAGGGAAGAGAGCATTCTATGTCTCTCTGTTGCAACCTCTGGCCTTTTCAGCAGCAGCACTGGCAGAGCAAAACATGTCTAGTCTCTAATTAAAGAAAAATTGTGTCACTATGTGACAAATTAGTCTGTCAAATATACTCTGCCCCTACCATCCACCCGTCTCTCTCTCCCCTTTTTTTCAGATAGTGAAGATCTTCCATAAGTTTTTATCTGTTTACTTTTTTTGTTTGTTTGCTTTTTTACTTCACAGTATGACTAGGTTCCTTGATGCTAGTTCAGTTTTCTATGACTTGTGTTATTAATTATTTTTAACAGTCACTTCACATTTTTATAGGTGAATCTTATTTTGATTATGCTAATGGTGAAGTCATAGCTCCTTTTCTTTATTAGTACTTATTATTGTTTCTCAATGTAAGAATGGAAAACTCAGGAAGTAATCCTCTAATATCACTTTTAAAAGAATAACGAATATTCTAATCTTTAATACTGGGAAGTAGTTCATTTCTAGTTTTCTGGAGTCTGTGCCAAATTTTCCCACATTTGAAAATGTTTTGGTTCCTAAGTTCATCAGTGATTCACCCTGGCATTCCCACTTCCCCAACTTTACTCTGCTGGTGTTCTTTGTGTCCCAGGCAAGTGATTTACCTCTGTGTGCCTCAATTTCCCTTCCTGAAATTGGCAAAAATAGTACCTGATTGCTCCCTACCTCACAGGGATGTTGTGAGGATAAATGTGTTCATGGAAGAAAGGAATTATATAAAAATCTCAAGGTATTATTTTTATGGTATTGTTACTGAACAGAAATAGAAAAATTCAACAGAAAATTGCTTTGGATTTTGTTATGTTCATTAAAAATAATTTTGGGCATTTGATTTCCACTTGTTTAGGATATGAATTAGAGTGGAAGTTAGCTCATTCGAATTATTTATTAGATTAATTCATTGCTTATGTTTAAGATATGCAAAAGAAATTGGACCAAGAAGTCATAAATTTTTTAATCTGTTTCTTTACTGAAAAATATAGCGTTCTTGAGATCTTAAAGATGTGTGCTGATTTTGTTATAACCCCTGTTGAATGTTTTTATGCCTAAATCCTGAATAGAATGGGGAATGCATCAGCAGCCCCCACATCCCCCTCCAGAGCAGCCATGGATGCCACCAACACCAGGCCCAATGGACATTGTTCCTCCTTCCGAAGACAGCAACAGTCAGGACAGTGGGGAATTTGCCCCTGACAACAGGCATATATTTAACCAGAACAATCACAACTTTGGTGGACCACCCGATAATTTTGCAGTGGGGCCAGTGAACCAGTTTGACTATCAGGTGAAAGATATTTTGTTGCTTTAATATTGTAGATGTGCACGTAATCCATTCTTTGGAGGTGTCTCATCAAGAGTACCTAAGATATGTGTTTCACTTTTCAGTCTTGTACAGATAAGCACATATTATGTCTCAAAAAAAGTTATCAGTTTTTGAGTATTAAAATCATGAGACTTTTATTTTCTCGTTTTTGATTTGCTTAGGAAAATGGTATAAAGGATTGTTAGGGAAAAATTTGGATAAAATGAAAAATGTGTAAGTGCAATAGCTATATGATGTTTTGTTTTCTAATTTATAATTTCAAGATGGTACCTTTAAATATTAAATAAAGTTTAGAAAATGCACGGTAGTTGAATACATTATTTATCAAAAATAGATTATGGTTAAGACATGAATAAAATACATGAAGAACATAGATCATCTTCCTAAATGCAATTCCTTCTGCTGTGTAGAGTTAAGACATTTTCTAGTGTTGTCATTTTTTTTCCATTCTGACATGACATGTTAATGAAATTGTACATAATTTTCTTTGTAGCATCTAATTCATTCCTAGGGACATAGAACTCTATGGGGAATAGTGTCATTAAGAGGGGCTATATTTTCTCTAATCACTGTGCCAGGGTCCACCCTTAAATTATAGTGCTAGGTGTCATTTTGAAATAATTGATTGCAATCGTTACCTTTAAACTGAGCTATCATTTAAAATTTTGGAAAAAACTCATGTTATTTCACTAATTGTATGGATAATGGGCATAATCGTAAACAGTATTCACCTTGAGACAGTTATCCTCTTATTCATTCAGATACTTTATGGGGCTTCCCTGGTGGCACAGTGGTTGAGAGTCCGCCTGTCGATGCAGGGGACACGGGTTCATGCCCCAGTCCGGGAAGATCCCACATGCCACGGAGCGGCTGGGCCCGTGAGCCATGGCCACTGAGCCTGCGCGTCCCGAGCCTGTGCTCCGCAATCGGAGAGGCCACAACAGTGGCGTACCGCCAAAAAAAAAAGATACTTTATGAATATTTGGTATACAGATAGGACAGTTTCTGTTTGTTTTGAAAAAATGTAGTAGTGGGGAGCTTCTACTTACACAACATTTGCTTTGTAGATACCCATGCTAACAAGACACAGCTCTGTTGGCATCTGGCTTAGAAAAGCCTCTGAAAATGGCAAAATTACAAAAACATATATATATAATGTAATGATTCAGTAGCTTTTATCTTAGCTTAAAATAGATATTTCTTGCAAGCTGATAGAAATAAGTTCATAACTAGGAAGTTGGAATTGATTTAAAACTTTTTTTTCCTGTGATTTTCTAGTTACAGAAAAACTGACATTTATTTGATTTCTTGGTAGTGGAAGGATTAGTTTATAAATGGATTCAGAATGAAAAACCTTATTTATATATTCTTTTTTATACTTCTTGAATATAGTATATTATCAGCTGGATTTTATATGGCTCTTTGCATTTACATAGGCAGAAAATCTTTATCTTTCTTAAGAAAAGTAAGCCTAGGTTCTTGGGGCTACAGAAATATCGGTGGATATTAGAACATGGAATTCTTGGATTTGCTGCACACATGGATTTCTACTGTCCCAGTTCATAACACACGTGTGTCCCAGAGAGTATATTGTATTAATGTGAAGAAAAATAAACTGCAATACTCTTTCAGCATGGGGCTGCTTTTGGTCCACCGCAAGGTGGATTTCATCCTCCTTATTGGCAACCAGGACCTCCAGGACCTCCGGCACCTCCCCAGAATCGAAGAGAAAGACCATCATCGTTCAGGGATCGGCAGCGCTCACCTATTGCACTTCCTGTGAAGCAGGAGCCGCCACAAATTGGTAGCTATTTAAGTTTAGTGAACCACAATTGGCATGATTTTTTGATCATGTAAAAAGGATGTTTTATTTTCTTAAATTGTTCTAATACTCTGATATGTTAGGAAATGATACTTTAAAATCCTATCATTTTATAGTCATAAACCTTAAAATTACAAAAAAGATGCTATCTAAAATCTTTAAAGTTTTGAATATTTTTCTTTAAAATGAATCTTTTACCTTAAACTCCAGATTTTGTGATGAAATTTAAATTTATTGTGACCATAGCATGTTGATATTTCTTCAGTGTTGATAGCTACAGCTACATTATGCCAGTATATGATCAGTTCCCCCTTTAAAACCTCCTGTTTGTTCTCTCTCTATGGACTCTTTCCACTCTCAGTTCATCTGATAATACTGCTGTCAGATTAATTTCTTTATTTCACTTTCCATAGTGTTTGGCAGAAAATTTTAATTTTTAAATAACATAATAGAACTAGTTTATTGCAACTGACAAATTACGTATTTATGTTTCTTTTTATCTGGAAATCCAAATCTAGCACTTAATGGACATTTAAGCCTTTCTTTTTTTTTTATCACAAAGTAGACATTTTAGGAAGATTCTAACTTCTGTTTTAACTTAAGGAATAATATTAGTTCAAATGAATTCTTACTGGGCTTCCCTGGTGGCGCAGTGGTTGAGAGTCCGCCTGCTGATGCAGGGGACACGGGTTCGTGCCCCGGTCCAGGAAGATCCCACATGCCGCGGAGCGGCTGGGCCCGTGAGCCATGGCCGCTGAGCCTGTGCGTCCGGAGCCTGTGCTCTGCAACGGGAGAGGCCACAACAGTGAGAGGCCCACACACCGGAAAAAACAACAACAACAACAAAAAACTTACTGTGAAGGCTTGTGGTTTTGTTTAATTCTGTTCTGTTTTCACATTTTAGGAAGCAGCATAGTATAACAGTTGGCTCTGAATTAGCCCACATCACTACTTTTTGTCTTTGTAACCTTGAGCACATCACTTAATCTCTTTGAGCCTCGGTTTCCTCACTTAAAAACAGATGGAGTAATAGTAGTGCTCTTTTAGGGCTTTTGGGGATGAAGTGAGATGATGGACTTCCCTAGTGCCTTGGCACATTACAAGCATTAAGGCAGTGTTCACTCTTGCTATTAAAAGTGATGATTTTAAAGAAAAGCATTTAGTGGATTGTTTTTATTACCACTGCCATTCTGGAGAATGATAGTATTTGTCACTAGCACTCAAGTGGCACCAGAATTATTTTTTTTTAAGTTACAAAGATTGTAGAAACTTACGAATAAGAAACTCATGCATTTACAATTTTTACTTAGCTGACTTACGAATATTTTGTCCCACATGAAACAGATGCAGTAAAACGCAGGACTCTTCCAGCTTGGATTCGAGAAGGTCTTGAAAAAATGGAACGTGAAAAGCAGAAGAAGTTGGAGAAAGAAAGAATGGAACAACAACGTTCACAATTGTCCAAAAAAGAAAAGAAGGCTGCAGAAGATGCTGAAGGAGGAGATGGCCCTCGTTTACCTCAGAGAAGTAAATTTGTAAGTAGACACTCCTGACATAAAACTCCTTGTGACATCTGTGTGAAAAGTTAGTTGACTTTTTCTGTCTTATTTGACTTGGTATGATATCTCTAGGTCCATCCATGTTAGTGTAAATGGCATTATTGCATTCTTTTTTATGGCTGAGTAATATTCCATTGTGTGTATATGGCATATTACACATGCACACCACGTCTTCTTTATTCATTCATCTGTCAGTGGCCATTTAGGTTACTACCATGTCTTGGCTACTGTAAATAGTGCTACTGTGATCATCAAGGTGCATGTATCTTTCTGAATTAGATTTCATCTTTTCTGGATATATGCCCAGGAGTGGGATTGCTGGATCATATGGTAACTCTACTTTTAGTTTTTTAAGGAACTTGCATACTGTTTTCCATAGTGGCTGCACCAATTTACATTTACAATTTACAAATATCATATCATTTATATGTGGAATCTAAAAAAAAAGATACAAATGTAAAACAGAATAGACTCACAAACATAGAAAAACTTACAGTTACCAAAGGGGAAAGGTGGGGGAGGGATAAATTGGGAATTTGGGATTAACAGATACACACTACTATAAGTAAAATAAACAACAAGGACCTACTGTATAGCACAGGGAACTTTGTTCAATATCTTATAATAACCTATAATGGAAAAGAATCTGAAAAAAATACATGTATACTGAATCACTTGCTGTGCTCCTGAAACACTGTAAATCAACTATACTTCAATTTTTAAAAAGTATTGAAATAAATAGATATTAATTTAGCTTATAAAAAAGTATTAGAGTAATGTCCTAGAGATTACTTTCAGTAAGTATATTGGAGATTGTTTTTATGTATGTATTGTTGAGGGTAGTAAGGAGAAAGGGGACAGCAAATTTATAAAACATTTCATTCCAGAGAGAAATTATTCACTGGGGTGCTAGATAATAGGTTTTACCTTGACAAACAAATCTGTGTTCTTTTGTTGTAGTACAGCAAACTCCCTAGCGATGGACTATAAAACAAAACTATACTTACACCAAAGGATGTAATAACTTGCATAGTTTTTGACATAGGCACTGAAAGTAACATAAAGTTTTAACTCTTTAAATCTCCATCAGTGGGCTTCCCTGGTGGCACAGTGGTTAAGAATCTGCCTGCCAATGCAGGGAACACGGGTTCGAACCCTGGTCCGGGAAGATCCCACATGCCGCGGAGCAACTAAGCCCGTGTGCCACAACTACTGAGCCTGAGTTCTAGAGCCCGCGAGCCACAACTACTGAAGCCCACACACCTAGAGCCCATGCTCCACAATAAGAGAAGCCACCACAGTGAGAGGCCCACCTACTGCAGCGAAGAGTAGCCGCTGCTTGCTGCAACTAGAGAAAGCCCGCCTGCAACAATGAAGAGCCAATGCAGTCAAAATAAATAAATATTTAAAAAAAGAACTCCATCAGTTAGATGGCATGAGTGGCTTAGAAATTTTTTTGTTTAGCAACAGTATGCTTCTAGATGGTATGACAGCCACAGCATTGGCCAGTAATGCAATTCAGGAAATGGTTCTTCCTCCCAAGGCCATTTTCTGCTTCAGAAATAAGTCTCAAAGACAGCAAATTAACTAGACTTAAGCAGATTGGCTTTGCTTAAATTCCATGAGTGCCATAAATTACTTCTATTTTTTAACAAAAGAACCATGCCAAAGATATGATTTTATTTTGAGTGTTACACCAGTAAGAAAGAACAGACTGCCACTATTAAAGTTTACCTTTAACAAAGACAAAAAATTTTTTTTCAATCTTTACATGAAATAGTGGATTTTCAGGTTTGATGTTTTTTTTCAAGTGTCAAAAAAACTGTTTGGAGATTATCCTCCCTCTCCTCCCAGATGCCTTTGGACTTGTGTCACATGTATCTTCCCCTGGTTCAAATAGTCTTTCCATAGTTGTATTTAGGTGATCACCTTGTCTTTTACTTAGTAGGATTGTTAAGAGTGACTATGGAATACTTCTTTGCCTAAAGAAGAGTCCCCTTTTTAAGGTATGCTATCTGGATACTGAAACCCTAAAATCATTCAGAGAGACAAACTGCTGGTATTTCCTCTATCTGAAGTAGACCTCATTTCTTGCTTATCTGTCTGTTACGTAGCTAAAAACAAATTTCACTGGCTAGCTGATGTCTGGAAACTGACTTTAGATTTTTAAGTCACATGATTTTAGGTAAATAGCTTACATTTACAGCTGTAAAAGTTACACTGAGGGCTTCCCTGGTGGCACAGTGGTTGAGAGTCTGCCTGCTGATGCAGGGGACACGGGTTCGTGCCCCGGTCCGGGAAGATCCCACATGCTGCGGAGTGGCTGGGCCCGTGAGCCATGGCCGCTGAGCCTGTGCGTCCGGAGCCTGTGCTCCGCAACGGGAGAGGCCACAACAGTGGGGGGCCCGCGTACCGCAAAAAAAAAAAAAAAAAAAAAAAGTTACACTGAATAATATGACTGTGGTGCATTTATCCAAAATTCTACACGCCACTCATGTCTGTACCATCATATATAATGGATATTAATTAAATCAGTCTCTGGGCCTGATGTGCTTCTAGTTATTTATAAAATAAGGTAAAACTTAACTAAGGAAAGAAATTGAAAAATAATTGAAATTGATTCTCATAAGTCATCTTGTAGTCTTAATATTTCCTCTCAGGTAACATTTTAAATTATCAAATGAAATCTATAGCACAAAAATGTAATTTAGAGAAATTTCATTTTTATATATGTTTCATAGACTTTAATTTGGGTTTTAAAATATAGAATATATAATTGTATTATAAGCATGAATTTGGGCTACCCGAAAGTGCTATTACTTTTTTTAGGATAGTGATGAGGAAGATGAAGACACTGAAAATGTGGAGGCCACAAGCAGTGGAAAAGTCACCAGAAGTCCATCTCCAGTTCCTCAAGAAGATCAAAGTGAACCAGAAATGACCGAAGAAGAGAAAGAGTATCAAATGGTAGAATGTTAAATTTCTTACTTTTACCATGTACAGGCTTAAAAAAATTTTTTTTAATTGAGGTATAATTGACATGCAACATTATATTATAGGGTTTATCTTGTTTATAATTTTTTAAAATTATTGGTTGGCTATCTTAAACTTGAGAGAGAACTTGTGAAACTTACACAATGTATATTTGCTGGGTGATAATGTCTGCAAAATCCAAGTAACATAATACAAAATCACAGCTTATAAAGCAGTTATTTAAGCACATTTTTAATTGAACGGTGTTTTACTACATGAGACCCAAGAGAACATTTATTATTTATTATTTATTATTTTTCTAAAGTGTGTTTTTTGAATACTGAAAAAAGATTAAAAGGCTACATAGAAAAATAAATTTAGGAAGCACTGGATTGAACACAGTTAAACATATTTCTTCATTGCAAGATTTCTCAAAGCCTTCAGTGCCTATCATGTGTATTGTCAGTTTCTGAGATTGGGAATATAATGTGCTGCGTTTCTCATATTGAAAGACCAGTGATATTTGAAATGTCTTTAGATGAAGCTGATTCAGTATACTCTTATTTTAGTAGATGAGTAATCTGAATCCCAGAGAGGCCCACATTTGAAACAGCTGTTGGTAGCCAAACCAGTGCTAGAATCCAGCTCTTATTTCAAGTCTATTGTACGCTGTGCTATAGTAATCAAGAAAAAAAGGACTTCATCTCACAGAATGGAATGACGGCCTTTTTGTTATTTTCCTCGTTTTTTTTCCCCTCAAATTTTACTTTGAGCTGAGGGTTAATGTAAGTTCCTAAGTGACATAAGAAAATAGTATTGTGCTGCTTACTAATAATATTATTAAATGAAGGGATATTCCTCTCAAAACACTTGTGGAAACTTTTATTAATAGGGACTTTAAAAAATATTTTGTCTCTAGAATTAGAATTCAGTTTCTCTACTATACAGATATAAATTCATATATATATTTTTTAATCCACATGATTTTAAAATTTTTAAAGTTTTGATAATACAATAATTTTCAAGATACTGTATTCCTTGGAATAGCTGGTCTGACCTCCTCTAAAAATGGCTTTGCCTTTTAATTTTTTTGAAAATGTCAAACTGTATCAGTAACTATAATAAATTAGAAAAAAACAAAATATCCTTCCTTAGATGTTGCTGACAAAAATGCTTCTGACTGAAATTCTGCTGGATGTCACAGATGAAGAAATTTATTATGTAGCCAAAGATGCACACCGGAAAGCAACGAAAGGTATATTGTGGGTGTTCTTGGTTCTCTTTTCCTGGGGGTCTTTTGGTTTTGGTGGCTACTTTGGACTTTTTTTGTTGTCCTTGTTGAATTACTAGCAGATTTTGAATATTCTCTTGCATGTTTTAACTCTTTGGGAAAGGTTAGATTTGTAGACACCATATTAAAAACTATACAGATATTTTTGTTTTATCCAACCTACCTGAGCACAGATTAGCAGTTTTGCTGTTGTTCTATAAAATGTATTGTGGAAAATTCTTGATGTTCAATTTCACCTGATTTTTTTTATATATATAGATACCATGATATTGGTATATGATTTCTGATACAATTAGTTTGCCTAATGAATTATGAACCTTCAGAATTTTCACAGTTTACCACTTATAATTTTTACAGAAGCAGCTAATGTCCCCTCCCCCCATATTTTTAGTAACACTTAAAAAGTATATTGAAAGAAAAATTTAAATTATGGGCCATACCTCAAAAAAAAATACCAGTGTACTGGTCAACATTTTTCCTCATTATCAACCAGTTTCAGCTCACATCAGAATTATAATTTCAAGGCCAGACATGCTACTGGTTTAAAATGAATGTTATGTTTTTAATGTTTCTTCTCTCCCCAAAAAGCAGCAATAGTAGTAGATTTAACAATACCGTAGACTCTCATGACTATGAAATCGTGGCTATTTGTGTTAACATGTTGTTCCTGTTGTTGATGTGATACAAAGCTCCTGCAAAACAGCTGGCACAGTCCAGTGCACTGGCTTCCCTCACTGGACTCGGTAAGTATTTTCCTTATTTGTGAGAGGGCCTTAAAGGGAAAAATCACACTTACCTTGTCTCTCTACGTGTTCTGTTTTGAAACTGTACTAGTCCTACACAGTTTATAAAATTTAGGTTTTAGGGTTATAGCCTCTAAAAGGTTTGCTTTTTTTTTTTTTTTTTTTAACTAAAGCATTCACAGTGGGATTATTATAAATGTGGTGGCTAATAGTTTATTAGTACAAGTTATAATAGTTCATAATTTAGCCATGATAGCATTTAAGCTCACTTTCAGAATTATTACATACATGCCTTAGGGAAAAACCTATCCACTAATGCTCTTAAGGACCTTTATTTAGATTGTGTTGCAGCAAGTCAAGTTTTTACGTAGAGGAAAGGGTTTATCTTACAGCATGATAGTAGTGATGTGTTCGTAATTTGCAATTTGCATGATATATTATCAAGTATATAAGAGCTTGAATTTGCCTTTTCCACATCATCATTTCAAATTAATATTTGTGAGGGTCAACAGAAATGGGTAAAACCAAGTGCCCATGTGATTTTGTTATGATTACTATTTAGATCACTTCAGGGTGGGGAGCAGTTTTAGCACCATACCATTTCTGTATCAGTGAGAATTACAGTATTCCAACTTTGTTAGGAAAAAAATATTTAGCATCCCTTGGATTTCTAAGCTTTGAACAATGAAAGAGTTAATTTTAGAAATATTTTCAGGATCGTCATAAATTTGAGTAAGGTAGTTTGAATTGACTACGCTTTAGTAAGGCTTTGTTACTGCCCTATTAAATGGCTTTGTTGGTTAGCATGGACAGTAAGACAATCATTTTCAAGATTCCCTTATGGTAAGAAATATATGAAATATTCTTGAAAGAATAAGATACTAAGTATCAGTTTTCTTGAGGATTCTGTGTTCTCCTTAAGCATTGTAATTTATACTCCTCCCCACCCCGAATAAGCATATTCTTCCAAGAAAAGGCAATGAAAAAAGAAATGAGCTTTCTTCTCGGACCTTAAAAAGTTTTTAGTGCCTAGAATAATTTTTACATATGATAGACTGGGCTTTATGCACACAGGTGGACTGGGTGGTTATGGATCAGGAGACAGTGAAGATGAGAGGAGCGACCGAGGTTCTGAGTCATCTGACACTGATGATGAGGAATTACGGCACCGAATCCGGCAAAAACAGGAAGCTTTTTGGAGAAAAGAAAAAGAACAGCAGCTGTTACATGATAAACAGATGGAAGGTACAGTTCTGTTCATATTTCTTTTTATTTTATAACCAACTTAAAAATACCAAAAGATAGAATTAAGGCTAGATTATAAATAATATGTGATGTAACTGAAACTAAGGTTTTTTGTCTCATTTGCAGCTTTTATCAAAGTTAAAGCCAAAATTGATTGTAAAAAGTGATAGTTTATAAAAGTTTTTTTGTTTTGTTTTGGGAGACATTAGTTCCCTTGGCTGTAAGTTAAGCTATTTAGTGTATTTTTATTTCTTATTAAAGTTCTTAACGTGACTACTCTGGTGGTCCAGTGGTTGAGACTTCGCCTTCCAATGCAGGGGGTGCAGGTTTGATTCCTGGTCAGGGAGCTAAGATCCCACGTGCCTCAAGGCCAAAAACCCAAAACATAAAACAGAAGCGGGCTTCCCTGGTGGCGCAGTGGTTGAGAGTCCGCCTGCTGATGCAGGGGACACGGGTTTGAGCCCTGGTCTGGGAAGATCCCACATGCCGCGGAGCGATTAGGCCCGTGAGCCATGGCCGCTGAGTCTGCGCGTCCGGAGCCTGTGCTCCGCAACGGGAGAGGCCACAACAGTGAGAGGCCCATGTACCACAAACAAAAAAAAAAATTTAAAAAAAAACAGAAGCAATATTGTAACAAATTCAATAAAGACTTTAAAAATGGTCCACATCAAAAAATCTTTAAGAAAAAAAAAAGTGCTTAAAATGAAAAGACTTTTGAAAGGGGAAATATATTGTAAGCTATTGAAAAGTAATTTGTAGCTAGCATATTTAAGGATAATAGAAGACTTTTTGGAAGGTTTTTTATGTAAAATGCTGTACATGTGTACAGTTCTTAGTTTATATAATGATACTAGGAATAATGAAAGAATATTTAGAATTTCTTTTTTGAAAAATCTTATTTGGACAATTTGAGAAGGAATTATTAAGAGTTAACAGCCAAAAATTTCCTATAAATTACTTACTTACCTTCAAGTTGCCTTATTGTACAAAAGGGAAATCTTACTTGCTTTACTCTACCTCTACACTTTGGTACTCTATTGCTGTACTGTCCAGGAAGGCAGCTAACTGCATGTAGCTATTGAGCATTTCAAATGAAGCCAGCCCAAATTGAGATGTGCTGTAGGTATAAAATACTCACTATATTTCAGAGACTTTACATTAAAAAAAAAAAAGGTGCAGAATATCTCAATATTGTTTTTAACTGATTACATGTTGAAATGATAATATTTTTTATCTGTTGGGTTAATAAAATATGAAAATTAATTTCACCTGTTTCTTTTTACTTTTTAAATGTAGCTGTTCAAAAGCCCTGAATTGCTTATTGCATTCTATTTCTGTTGAACAGTGCTGCTGTATTTTTGTAGTCTGGTAGCTTGAAATTTGGTAGCATGGGAGTTTTTTCATTGCACATTTGCCTTTCTTACTGTTTTTGTCTTTTTCTGTTTCAGAAGAAAAGCAGCAAACAGAAAGGGTTACAAAAGAGATGAATGAATTTATCCATAAAGAGCAAAATAGTTTATCACTACTAGAAGCAAGAGAAGCAGATGGTGATGTGGTTAATGAAAAGAAAAGGACTCCAAATGAAACTACATCAGTTTTAGAACCAAAAAAAGAGCATAAAGAAAAAGAGAAACAAGGAAGGAGTAGATCAGGAAGTTCCAGTAGTGGTAGTTCGAGTAGCAATAGCAGAAGTAGTAGTACTAGTAGTACTGTCTCTAGCTCTTCGTACAGTTCTAGCTCAGGTAGTAGTCGCACTTCTTCCCGATCTTCTTCTCCTAAAAGAAAAAAGAGACATAGTAGGAGTAGATCGCCAACAATTAAAGCTAGGCGTAGTAGGAGTAGAAGTTACTCTCGCAGAATTAAAATAGAGAGCAATAGGGCTAGAGTAAAGATTAGAGATAGGAGGAGGTCTAATAGAACTAGCATTGAAAGAGAAAGACGAAGAAATCGAAGTCCTTCCCGAGAGAGACGTAGAAGTAGAAGTCGCTCAAGGGATAGGCGAACCAATCGGTCCAGTCGCAGTAGGAGTCGAGATAGGCGTAAAATTGATGATCAACGTGGAAATCTTAGTGGGAGCAGTCATAAGCATAAAGGTGAGGCTAAAGAACAAGAGAGGAAAAAAGAGAGGAGTCGAAGTATAGATAAAGATAGGAAAAAGAAAGACAAAGAAAGGGAGCGTGAACAGGATAAAAGAAAAGAGAAACAAAAAAGGGAAGAAAAAGATTTTAAGTTCAGTAGTCAGGATGATAGGTTAAAAAGGAAACGAGAAAGTGAAAGAACATTCTCTAGGAGTGGTTCTATATCTGTTAAAATCATAAGACATGATTCTAGACAGGATAGTAAGAAAAGTACTACCAAAGACAGTAAAAAACATTCAGGCTCTGATTCTAGTGGAAGGAGCAGTTCTGAATCTCCAGGAAGTAGCAAAGAAAAGAAGGCTAAGAAGCCTAAACATAGTCGATCGCGATCCATGGAGAAATCTCAAAGGTCTGGTAAGAAGGCAAGCCGCAAACACAAGTCTAAGTCCCGATCAAGGTAGTATACTTTTTAAAGTATTTTGTCTGATTTAAAAAAAAAAAAATTTGACTGAATTTATGCAAAGTTGAAAGTGTCCTTTCTCTCTCTCTCTTTAATAAACTCAGTTTGGTACTTGATAAATGATCATAATCTTAAGTAATTTTAGAAATCCTATATAATAATATTTATTTGAAAATTGCAGATTCTTTAGTATAAAATACATTTTTATTTTTAAATTTTATCTTTTCCCTTTCTTTTTTTCAGATCAACAACCCCTCCCCGTCGTAAACGCTGAGGAATGATGTGGCAAGAATGCCATGATGTTTAAAAAATTCCATGAGTTTTAAGGGCTTGTCTCATTATAGAGGCACATTGTGGCTGTGTAGGTGAAACCAGAATTTTTTTTTTTTAATCTGTAAATAGGTGTATTTTTTCCAAATGCTGCTCCAAGTTACTTAATAGGATTTCTTTGTATTACATTTTTTCAAAAAATAGTGCATAATAAGACTATAAACATGCCATTCTCTTTCAGCTGTAATGTTCTTAAAATTATTCTTGAATGTACTGTGATGTCAATAAAGCTCTTTAGTTCATTTTTGTTAACCTCTTGCACATTAATTTTATGATTTTAATCTAAGGAACGTACTTTTATAAAAAGGCAGCTGGAGTTTTGTATAACAGGTTTTAAAGGTACTTCCTCTCATCTCCCCCAAAGAAAATGGTTTTAAATTAATAGTTTGTCAAAATCTGTAAATTGTACCCATGGATTTTTGTCAAATTTTAACTATAAGGGTGTAGAAGAGGGCCAGAAATAGATCTTTACGTTCATTTGGAAGCATTTGACAGCTTTCTAAACTTTTCTTCCTGTTTTGGGGATTTGCAAGTAATATGTTCTCTGTGTGTATAAAGTATGGTCCACTCCTGTAAAATGAAATTGCTGGAATCAATCAGAGCACTGCACCATTAGAATTATTTATAACGAATTACTGTGTTTGACAGTAGCAGCAGTGCAAGTCTGGAACTATATTCTGCAGTTTCCCACTTCTGTTTTAAAGCATATTTTAAACACTTTGGGGTTACTATAGAACTAAAACTCACAATTTGATATATTTATTTATATTTTTAAAGTATAATATGACCTCAGCTCAGTGGAGGAATACTGTATTATTCAGGTTTGTGTCAGTTTCATAACATTAAAATGATTTGGTTTTGTCAGTTTCTTAAAATTATGATCAGTGAGTAGTCTAGCAGTTTAAGGCAGTCATAACTTTTGAGTAAAATGAGGCTCTGCAGGCACTGAAATGCTCAACTGAAATGCTTTTAGGGTCCACTTTATATGATTACTCACTTATGCCACAATAGATAAATCTTTGAAAACAAACGCTTTTAAATTTTAATTTAAAAAGGAAAAAGCAGGTGCAGGTCGCAAGAGTTTTAGAGTATGCCTTGTTACCAGCAGTAGTTCATTTTAAAGTAAGCCAGGTTTTTGCTAAGATCAGTGTTTCCTCAAAATGAAGGTAGAAATAGACTTATAATAGTGTGCTCTTGTACCTCTACATAGGTTCTTAAATAATTTTGAGCAGTTACGCATTTATCTAGAGGAAATCAAACTGTGAATAAATGCATGTTTACCAAAATGATTGTTTTACAGTGCATTTAGTTCTGATATTTATTAAGTTGACATTTCACACAATAACTTTTAAATAGTTTAGAATTCTATATAGTTTAGACATCAGTCCCATCTGAGATAAGTAAAGGAAAATGTGCAATATTTTTTATGTAGGTGAGCTAACACAGTGTACCTAATTGCGGAATTATCTGGTTAATTTGTAATAGATAAGTTGTATAACATTTTCATATCTAAAAATGTCTTTTAGATCAATCTCAAGTGAAGTAATATTTTCAGAATAAAATGATACAGAAAAAGTTTACTGGCTATGATATGCACATTTTTAAGCAAGATATGAACTAGAGCCAAAAGCAGCAGTTGACAGTTTGATTTACTCTGCCATAACGTGCAAGCTTCTCATCTGTAGATATTTTTAAAAACATAGTCATGATGTATGTGATTATTAGTAAATACATCAGTATTATAATTAGATATTTGGGTTTTCAGTTTAGGAAATACATCATTTCACTGACATTAATGGAGTATGTTTACCTTGAATGGTAAGATTTTATAAATAGGGCTTCCATGATTTGGGATGTGAATGCTAAAACTTATACGTAAGTTAATTAGATGTGTAATTTGGTTATGAAGTCTTTTCTAAAATGATACCACCAGAAAATTAATAGATTAATTTTTTGAGACAATCATTGGTCTGGATTGGTTAATAAAAACTGTCTAAAGAGGTTTTCTTTTCAAATATTTCTAGTGTATTAATCATACTTGTTTTTGTGGAATGGGGGTAAACCACACCATTAAGAGTACAAAATGTAATTTGGAAAGAGGTAATTATAAGATTTGTTTCAGGCCCCAAAATATAAATAAAGATTGGTGTGGAATTTCAGTGTATATGTTTCCTGCCCTTGTAAAATATCTTTTTAAAAAAGCATCTATTTCTAATGGTATAATACACAGTAGGTGAACTTTCCAAGCATCATCTTTTTTTTAATGTCTGAGTTCTTTTGTTTCTTCAAAGGAAGACATGAAGTATAAATAGTATTTTTAATTTATTGAAGTTTCTAAAATGTGCAAAGCATGGTTTAGTGGAAATAGTATTAGATTCATTGGATTGTCCTGCCTCTGCTGTTTGATATATTTTGGGCAAATCACTTAATCACAGTGGAACTCAGTTTCTTCAGCTGTATAAGGGTGGGATTAAATTATCTCTAAGGCCTTCAGTTCTTCAGTTGTAAGTAGAATTTGGTTGTAATGTCTAAACCTTATATGAGAAAATGGGCTTAAAATAACTTAATAGCCCTTAAAATAACTCATGTGTGATGAGTTACATTGATACCATGAAGGTTTACTATAGGTGTCATCCATAGAGTTTTCCTATAAAAGCACATAAATCTGCCACATTCTGATTATGGTAATGTTAAGATAAAATTATCTTAGGTTACCAATTTATTGAATATATGGAATTTTGTAAATACAAAAATTTACCAGTTAAACCTAAGTGGACGTAGTAGTGTTATCATTTCAAAGAGGTCAAACTGTGTTAGCTGTAAGGGAGCACTTAACCCTTAACTTGAATGAAAAAAGTTTATATAAAATTATAAAATTGAATTTCAAAGTATTAAATCTTTAGTTTTATAGCAAAATAAACTGTAGACTCTATAACACGTTTATGGGTGAGACCATGGGGATGATCTGAGAAATATCTCACAACAGCCATACATCGCATTATAGCTGCCTTTCCTCCAGTACAACTTGGGTTTAAGTGTCATTGGAAGAGCCTTTTATTGATATTTGTAGAGAAAAGTACTGCAAGCTAATTTTGCTTATCTGAGCCAAACTAGTGGCTATTCAAGAGGCTTTTGTTTTCTGTTGGTATTAAGGCAAATCACTGATTGCCTTTGTTGTTGAACTGAAAATGTAGTGGAGAGGCTCTGAAACCCAGTGGGGGGAATCATTCAAAGAAAGTACACGTAAATCAAGCTCTTAGAACTTTAATCATACTTGCACTTTGCTTTTTCCTGGGATCTGTCACTCCAGCAGATAAAACACATGCTAAATGTTCTTCTGTGCAGAGCTTTCTGCCTTCAGTTGGAGAGATGGTCATGCATCTTGAGGAGCTCTGAAGACAACTGAAAAATCTGCAACCACTCTTAGGAGGAGGTCAATATTTTACTAAGAAGCCATAACGGAAAGACCATTACTGAGCAGTAAATTTGACTAATTCAAAGAACCCTTTACCAGTCTGATCCTGCCTGTTAAAAATGTATAATGATTTTGTTTGTCTTTGATGTTGGACATTTATCATTGTTCTTACCCAAGGAAAGGCTGTTACACATTTAGAAGTAAAATGTTAGGTTGCCTGTTCTAACCCTTAAGTGAAGTTTGCCTAGCCTGAGTGATTAACAGTTTCCTGCTACGTAATGTGTGCCCTGTCGGGAACATCATCAAGTCACTCACAGAAAACAAGCTTTCAATTTAGACTTCTGGCCCTCTGACATTTGAGTGCCTTGAAATGGGAAACAATTCTCTTAGGGAAGAAATGTTTCGGATCTTTTGTGATTATAAGTTTCGGTCAGTGTCTTACAGGAGTGTCCTTGGGAGACATCTGTTAAATATGAAATAATTAGAGCTACACAGGAATAAAAGCTAGATCACATAGCTCGAAGTGGTATCATGACCGATGGCTACTTTGAGGTGGTCATACAGGAATAGGCGTAATGGAGGATCTTGAAGTTTATGACAGTGGAAACATTCTATAGTTTAACTGCATGTACAATTTGACATGTTGAGCGTGAAGAATAACTACAGTCACACATCTATAACACCCATCACTGCGACCATGATTAGTTTGGCTCTCGGAAACTTTCTGTTGGGGATCTTTTGCGGGAGGGACCGGAAGAGGTGGATCCTTTCTGTCGTGATGTGGGGAGGCCGCAAGCTGAGCTCCTCCTGGAGTCGATATTTAGGAGCGCATAAGTCGGCGTTCCGGGGCACACAGGCAGGCTGTCTTCGCTTAACCACGTCGGCGGGTGAGTGTGTGCGTGGGGGTCGCTCGCACCCAGCCCACGGCGCGGGCTGGCTGTTCTGCGCAGGCGCAGGCGAGGGCGGCGGGCTGTCTCGGGGCTCCGCGCGGCGTCAGCCAAAGACTTGTACGTTGGGTCCTGGGCCTCGCTGTCCGTTGAACGCTCGGTCTGGGCTTTTACAGTCCCTTACCCAGAGGCTGGGAAAAATAGCTGAGGGCTAGCGGTCCTGGCCGAGGAGAGCGCAGCCTGCGGGCCACCGCCGTGTATCCAGTGACCTTTGTCTTATTTTCGTTGAGCTCCTTCTGCAGGAGCCGGCCGCCACTGTGCCGGCTGGAGTCTCAAGGTCATGTGCCTTTTTCCTTTGCCCCGGCGGGAAAGGACACCAGCTGTCTCATAGTTATTGGTCGCCTTTTATTTGTGTTTTGTTTTGTTTTGTTTTTGCGGTATGCGGGCCTCTCACTGCTGTGGCCTCTCCCGTTGCGGAGCACAGGCTCCGGACGCGCAGGCTCAGCGACCATGGCTCACGGGCCCAGCCGCTCCGCGGCATGCGGGATCCTCCCGGGCCGGAGCACGAACCCTTGTCCCCTGCATCGGCAGGCGGACTCTCAACCACTGCGCCACCAGGGAAGCCCTTATTTGTGTTTTGTTTGCACGTATCTTGCCATGTTTCAGAATTTAAGGCAGCAATATTATTTTTTGATGAATAGGTTAATTCAACACATTGTATTGGCAAATAAGATCAAGAAAGTAACACACCGAACCTGATGCTTGTAGAAGACAGTTTGATTATTTAACTCCCAATATTAACCAGAACGTTAAGTTCATTTTTTACATGAAACTCATTTAACAAATACTGTTTGCCAGGCACTGGGAATATTTAAGGAAGTGATACCTAAGGACCTCTTTAAAAAAACGTCAGGATGGAACTAAGATCAAGCTATAAAGAGCAAAAACTGGGAAACTTAAAGCCCTCCAATAGAATTGACAAGTTGTGGGAGTTCCCTGGTAGCCTAGTGGTTAGGCTCCCGGGATTTCACTGCGGTAGCCGGGGTTCAATCCCTGGTAGAGGAACTGAGATTACGGAAGCAGTGTGGCCTGGCTCAAACAAAAACAAAAAAATAATTGTTAAGCTATTACTCTCAATAGAGTGAAAAATAGTGCAACCAATAAACATGATTTAAATCAACGTGTAGCCACATGGAAAATGATTAGATGTAGTGTTAAGAAGGTAAGTTACAGAAGACCTAAATAGACATTTCTCTGAGGAAGGCGTACAGATGGCCCACGGACACATGAAAATCTGCTCAGTATTGCTAATTATTAGAGAAATGCAAATCTACAATGCGGTATCACCTCACACCAGTCAGAATAGCCATCATTAAAAAGTCTACAAATAATGTTGGAGAGGGTGTGGAGAAAAGGAAGGCTCCTACACTCTTGATGGGAATGTAAATTGGTGCAGCCAGTATGGAGAACGGTATGGAGGTTCCTTTAAAAACTAAAGATAGAGTTACCATATGATCTTGCATTCCCATTCCTGGGTATATACCTGGAGAAAGCTCTAATTTGAAAAGTTACATGCACCTCAGTGTTCATAGTAGCACTATTTACAATAGCCAAGACATGGAAGGAAACTAAGAGTCCTTTGACAGATGAATGGATATAGAAGATGTGGTATATATACACAATGGAATATTACTCAGCCATAAAAAAGTGAAATAATGCCATTTGCCACAACATGGATGGACCTAGAGATTATCATACTAAGTCAGACAGAGAAAGACAAATATCATATCATTTATATGTGAAATCTAAAAAAATGATATAAACGAACTTATTTACAAAACAGAAATAGACTCACAGACATAGAAAACTTATGGTTACCAAAGGGGATAGTGGGGGGGGGGGAATAAATTAAGAGTTTGGTATTAACATATACACACTAATATCTATAAAATAACAAGAATCTACTGTATAGCACAGGGAACTCTATTCAACATCTTGTAGTAACCTGTAATGGAAAAGTATCTGTCTGAATCACTTTTCTGTACACCTGAAACTAATGCAACATTGTAAATTAACTATACTTCAATTTTTAAAAAGGTAAAAAAAAAAAACACCTTACAAATCAGTTTGTATTATGAACTTGGAGATATATAGTGAGAATAGAGATACATCAAAATTTTAACAGTGATTATCTGAGGTGGAGTTGGTGATCTATCATTTTATCATTCATTATATACTTTTCATAATTTTTTTCAGTAAATATGTCTTTTATAATCAGAAATTTAGAAAAGATACAGTATAAATATTTCCAAATTTTGGAAGTGAACTTAGAAGGAATAAATATTTGGGATGAGGGAAACTTCTTAAACAAGATATTTAGGGAGCTGTCTGGAAATTGTCCAGTTTTAGAAGAAGTTGGAGTGGCCAAAGGACCAGCTTGAGTATCTGTGAGGAGGTTTCTAGGAAACTGCGAGGTGTTCCTTGAAAAGTACAGTGTGGATGGAGGGCTGGAAAAGAGGGCAGAGAATGGCCAGGGATAAGACAGACATTTTAGGCCATGACAAGTACACGAAAGACCATGTACACCTCCTGGGATTGACTTTATCTTCAAGACAGTGGGAAATTACAGAACGAACAACATACTCAGACTCGTTTTTTAGAAATAACACTTGGCAGCTGTGTAGACAGTGGGTCAGAGGCAGACAAGACTAGGCTCAGGGAGGCCTTAGAGTAATCCAGACAATAAATGATGAATGCTGGAACCACGCCATTGGCACTGTAGAGGGCTTGTTCACTGTCAGCATGGTACCTGATAGGTGTTGATAAATGACTTTTTGAATAAATTAAATGAAAAATTTCCCCATTCCTTTAAAATTTCAAATACCAGAATGATCACAGAATCGAGGTAAAGAAGGAATTGGTAGCATTCTATTAATACAAACTTGATTAGTTTCTCTCAGTTATGGTGAGGTGGATTTTAAGGCTCTTAAGAATTCTGGCCATACTGATGACTGAGGGACTAATTTTCCAGAAATAGGGGAGGTGAGAGGGAGATTGGGGTCATCACTGACCAGAGAGCAAGGACTGTGTTGAAATCTTTGAGGCTCAATTTCATGATAATACCTTACACAGTTGACCCTTGAACAACACCAGTTTAAACTGCACCAGTCCTCTTAAATGTGGGGAGTTTTCTTCCAATAAATATGTACTACAGTACTACACTTCCTGAGGTTGGTTGAATCCAGGGACGTGGAGCAGCAGATGTGGAGGGCTGACTGCAAAGTTATACCTGGATTTTTGACTGCATGCGTGCTTTGGCGCTGCTAACCGCCACATTGTTCAAGGGTCAACTGTAAATCCTTATCTGTGTATCACAGTCTACATAATTCTCTGATATCTCATTTACCTACCTAAAGTCATAAGGGAGGTGATATGTGACCTGGGTCTTAAAAAATAATACAGATAGAAATGGTGGAAGAGAGAATAACTTGAGCTAAAGCCTAGAAGCACAAACTTTTTTTCTGAGGATGTTAAAATGAATTTTGGCCAGGCTGTGAGGTCCTATTAAACAAAATAAAATTTTAAAAACATAAAAAGCTCAGGAGAAAAATGTTCAGAGACTATGAAAAGACAAGACATGAAATATAAATGACCATTTGTCTTAGTCCATTCCTACTGCTACAACAAAATACCACAGGCTAGGTGGCTTATAAACAAGAAAAGTTTATTTCTCACAGTCCTGGAGATTGCAGAGTCCAAGGTTCGGTGTCTGGTGAGTGCTCACTCCCTGGTTCATAGGTGGAACCTTTTTGCTCCCTGGGGTCTCTTTTTACAAGGGCACTAAACCCAATCATGAGGGTTCCACCCTCAAGGCCTAATCCTTCTCAAAGACCCCCGCCTCCTAATACCATCCCCTTGAGGGTCAGGATTTCAACATGTGAATTTGCGGGAGACATAAATATTCAGACCATAGCACCATTAAACTTAAAAAAAGACACTTAACCTCACTCATGATAAATTAAAACTATAGTGAGATACCATTTTCACCTATTGGATTAACAAAGATAAAAAAGTTTGATAATACACTGCACAGGTGACTATCAAAGTATTATCAGTGTGGGGAAACCAACACTAGAAACTCATAGTTTCTAGTAAGATTGCAAATTGGTTCAATATCTAAGAAAGTAATTACAAATTTATAAATGCACATGCCAATTGACACAATTCTTGCAGTTTTACATACAGGTACTCTCAAAAAGAAATTATCTATGTAATTCAATCTTATGTTTTCGGAATAGCAAAAAATTAGAAATAACTTAAATAAATGTACATTAATAGGACACTGCTTAAGGCAGAAATAGAGACAGATGTAGAGGACAAACGTATGGACACTAAGGGGGGAAAGTGCGGGGGGTGGGGGTGGGGGTGTGATGAATTGGGAGACTGGGATTGACATGTATACACTGATGTGTATAAAAGGATGACTAATAAGAACCTGCTGTATAAAAAGTAAATAAAATAAAATTCAGAAAAACATAGGGCACTGCTTAAATAAATGATGAGTTACAGCCATACAACGGATTACCTTGCAAACCTAAAAAAAAGGAAGTTCTTTATGCTCTATTATGAAAAAAATCTCCAAGATACATTGATAGACGGAAAGAGCAAGGTACAGAACAATGAGTATACTGTGCTACATTTTGTGTAAAATAAGAGAGAAATTGATACACAAAAATGAAATATGTATAAAATACCTGGAGGCTTACATGCAAATCTAGTAACATTGGTTGCCTGCAGAGAGGGAAGTTGGATACCTAGAGTCAGGGGGAGGAGAAGCACTTTGTAGTGTCCACTTTTATACTTTTTAATTAAAAATTTTTTATTTTGAAATAGACTCATAAGAAGGTGCAAAAATAATACAGAGAATTTCCATATGCCCTTCACCCAATTCCTCAGTGATAACATCTTACATAACCATAATACATTGTCAGAGTCAGGAAATTGACGTTAGTATGATACCATCAACTAAACTACAGTCCTTCTTTGGATTTCACCACCTTTACATGCACTCATTGTGTGTGTGTGTGTGTGTGTGTGTGTTACCACACAGAGATTTGTGTAATAACCGCCACAATCAGGATATTGAACTGTTCCACAATCACAGCGAAACTCTTGGCAATATTCCCTTATAGTCAAACCCGACCACCAACCTTAAACCTTGATCTATTTTCCATTACATTATATTATTATTTCCATTATAATTTTGCCATTTCACAAGTGTTATGTAAGTGGAATCTTACAGTATATTCCTTTTGAAAAAATGTTTCTGCACTCAACATAAATACCCTTGAAATCCATCCAAGTTTTTGCATGTATCAGTAGTTCATTCCTCTTGATTTCTGAGTAGTATTTCATGATATGAATATGCCACAGTTTGTGTAACCATTCATCTATTGTAGGATATTTTGATTGATTCCAGTTTGGGGCTGTTATGGATAAAGTTGCTGTGAACGTTGATGTACAGGTTTTTGTGTGGACTTAAGTTTTCACTTCTCTGGGATAAATGCCCAGGAACACACTTGCAAAGCTGCATGATAAATATATGTTCAACTTTATTAGAAACTGCTAAACTGCTTTTCATGATGTCTCTACCATTTTACATTCCCACTAGCAATATGTGAGATCTAGTTTTTTCATGTCCACACCTGGTAATATCAGGGATGGTTAAATTTTAGCCAATTTGATAGGTATGTAGTGGCTTTCATTTGCTGTTCGTCTAATGGCTACTGCTATTTAACATCTCTTCATGTGCTTATTTGCATCTGTATATCTTCTTTGATAAAATGTCTGTGTCCTTTTTTTTTTTTTTTTTTTTTTTGCGGTAGGCGGGCCTCTCACTGTTGGGGCCTGTCCCGTTGCCGAGCACAGGCTCCGGATGCGCAGGCTCAGCAGCCATAGCTCACGGCCCTAGCCGCTCCGCAGCATGTGGGATCTTACCGGACCGGGGCACGAACCCGTGTCCCCTGCATCGGCAGGCGGACTCTCAACCACTGCGCCACTAGGGAAGCCCTGTCTGTGTCTTTTTATAATACCCACAGCGATTTTAAAATTGGATCGCTTATTTTGTTTTTCTGTGGGAGGTTTTTTGTTTTTCTGTTTCGTTTTACTGTTGAGTTTAACGAGTATCTATATATATTCCACATACAAGTTCTTTATGGAATATATGTTTTACAAATATTTCCTCCCATTCTGTGACTTGACTTTTCTTTTTTTTTTTTTATTTTTCGGTACACGGGCCTCACTGTTGTGGCCTCTCCCGTTGCGGAGCACAGGCTCCGGACGCACAGGCTCAGCGGCCATGGCTCACGGGCCCAGCCACTCCGCGGCATGTGGGATCCTCCCGGACCGGGGCACGAACCCGTGTCCCCTGCATCGGCAGGCGGACTCTCAACTACTGCGCCACCAGGGAAGCCCGACTTTTCTTTTTCTTTTCTTTTCTTTTTTTTTTTTTTGCGGTACGCAGGCCTCTCACTGCTGTGGCCTCTCCCGTTGTGGAGCACAGGCTCCAGACGCGCAGGCTCAGCGGCCATGGCTCACGGGCCCAGCCGCTCCGTGGCATGTGGGATCTTCCCGGACCGGGGCACAAACCCATGCCCCCTGCATCGGCAGGCGGACTCTCAACCACTGCGCCACCAGGGAAGCCCTTTCTTTTTCTTAACAAGGTGTTTTGCCGAGCAAAAGTTTTAAACTTTGATTAATTCCAATTTAATCAATATTTTCTTTTATGGATTGTGATTTTGGTGTCAGATGTGAGAACTCTGTGTGTAACCCTAAGTCAGGAAGATCTTCTCCTATATTTCCTTCTAAAAGTTTTATAGTTTTGCATTTAGATGATTTTGAGTTCAGTTTTGTATAAGATGTGAGATTTCAGTCAACATTTTCTTTTTTGTCTATGATGTCTAATTGTTTCAACACTATTTACTGAAAAGACCATTCTTCCTCCTTTGAACTGCTTTTGCACCATTGTCAAAAAATCAGTTGGGTGAATTTTTTTTTGTTTTCCTCTGTCTGGACACTCTTGTTGCATTGATATTTCAGTCTGTCTCTCCTCCAGTACCACACTGTCTTGATTACTGTAGCTCTATTATAAGTCTTAAAATTGGGTATTTGATTTCTGTAATTTTATTCTCCTTTTTAACATTGTTTATTCTGTCTCTTTTGATAGAAATTGTGTCAAACATATAGATCAATTTGGGGAGGATTTATGTTGACTCTTCCAATCCATGAACACAGTATGTTTCATCATTTACTAGGTTGTCTTTGATTTCTTTCATCAGTGTTTTATATAAATTTTCAGCATACAGACTCTGAACATGTTTTGAGGGATTTATACAACAATGGAAGTATTCTTTCTTGGACTGATTTTAAATAATAGAGCATTTTGATTTTTGCTTTCCAATTGTTCATTGTTAATGTATAGAAACAGTTGACTTTTTTGTGTGTTGAATTTGTAGTCTGTTACCTTGCTGAACTGACTTATTCCAGGAGCTTTTTATTTTTATTTTTTAAAGATTTCTTGGGATTTTATACATAGACAATAATATCTGCAAATAGGGACCATTTAATTTCTTCCTTTCCATTCTGTATGCCTTATATTTCCTTTTCTTGCCTTATTATACTGGCTAAGATTTTTAGTAGTACGTTGAATAGGAGTCATGAGAATGGGCATTCTTGCCTTGTTCTTGATTTTAGGTGTAAAGCACTTAGTCTATCACCATTAAGTACTTTGTGAGCTATAGAATTTTTATGGGTGTTCTATCAGATTGAAGAATTTCTCTTCTATTCTTAGTTTGCTGAGAATTTTTAGTCCTAAGTGGGTGTGGAGTTTGTCAAATGTTTTGTCCACATTAATTAGTAAGCTTATGTGTGTTCTTCTCTCAACTATTAACATGGTAGATTACATTGATTGATTTTCTATTCTTGAACTAGTGTTGCATAGCCAGAATAAATCCTACTTGGTTATGCTGTATTTTTCCTTTTATATGTTGCTGGATTCTGTTTACTAATTATTGAGAATTTTTGTGTCTGTTCATGAGAGAAATTGGTCTGTGGTTTTCTTTGCTGTACCATCTTTGTCTGGTTTTTGTCTGTTTTTTGCCAGAGTAATTTGTCTTCTTGGTGGATTCTCTCTCTCTTTTTTTTTTAATTGAAGTATAGTTGATTTACATCTATATATGTAGATTTATATATAGGTGTAAATCTATAGATTTACATCTGTATATGTAGGTTATTACATGTATATATAACCTATATATCCTATATATAATCTATATATCCTTTATAGGTTATTACAAGATATTGAATATAGTTTCCTGTACTATATAGTAAATCCTTGCTGTTTTATCATAATGTAATGTCCCTGGTAGTTTTCTTTGCTCTAAGGTCTACTTTGTTTAAATGTTTATTGAACAACTGAATGTTCTGCAGCAGAGTAACTAGTTCATAAAGCAGGTCCCTGTGTAAGTTGGAACACATAAACTGAATGACTGTTTATTTTAGGAGATACATATGTCTATAAGTGCACATTTTTTTTCCTCTGTAAAATGTGTTGAGCATACATAAATATCCATTTCATGTAGCTAACATGAAAGTGACATAATTTGAACTGGTTTTGATAAATAATCTCAAAATTAATATTACCCTAGTTTGTGGGAATTCCCTGGTGGTCCAGTGGTTAGGACTCTGCGCTGTCACTGCTAAGGGCCCGGGTTTGATCCCTGGTTGGGGAACTAAGATCCCACAAGGTGTGTGGTGTGGCAAAAAAAAAAAAAAAACTCTAGTTTAAAAGATAATGTAGTTTTAATTTGAATATAATTTTTAAATAATTTTGTGCAGCATAATGTGTATGTAAAAACAAATGGCATGAAAACTTTACCATAGGCATTACTTATTTTTGATGATTATTATTTCAGAAATATCTGATTGGAGTTAGATGGCAGAATGCAAGATTTTTATTTTATAATTTAAAGTAAAATCCAAAATTAAGGGGAAAAACCCTTTTGTTTATCAACTGTAATATAAGATTGCTGTATAAAATAGTTTCTTCAACTACATGCATATCAGGGATTCATACTGTGCAATGCTTTCTCTAGACATTTAATTTTCTTTTTTCAGCTTATTCAAAAAATCAGCTCAGTTGGACTCTACAAATTAAACCATCGGTTTTCAGTGACTACAGAATCATGTGTTTCAAATCCTATAGCACGACTTTTGCCTGCCTGAATAGGATGAAAAGTTACAGGTAAGTTTATTCATTACTGTGGCAAATATTCACATAATTATGTGCAATAATAGTTTAGTATTGATTGTGTTTAATAAACTTTGTCAGTATAGCTCATGTGGTTTGATTAAGGTAGCATTTATTTATTTAAATATTCTTATTTTTCCAACAACTTTTAAATTTGGGAAACCCACAGAAAATTTGTAATATAATGTACATCCAGTGCATGCCTTTCATCCATATTTAGCTATAGCTTTTATTTTTAATGCAAGACTATATTACTCAGAGAACTACTTTTTACTTCCTCATAATATCCTTATGATAGGACACAAATAACTCAGTGCTTAAATCATGAATGATTTGGGTGTAACATAAATATAAGGTGGCTAAGTATACATTCTAGATAGTAAGATTGAATCAAAGTAATATCTTTATGTATTCATATATTAGAAACCAGTTTCTAACTTTGTGAAAAATATTGCATTGGGTTAAGGTATGAGCTCTGTTTTCCAAGTGCATGCTCCACTTCTCATAGATGAACTGGCTCTTTTAAGATTGGCTGTCTGTAAAATCATTCTTAGTCAACTGAGCAACCACCTACTGTTAACTACTGTAAGTTAGTCCTTTTTAAAAATTTTTTATTTTATTTATTTTTGGCTTCGTTGGGTCTTAGTTGTGGCATGCGGGATCTTTCATTGCGGCACACAGGCTTCTCTCTGGTTGTGGTGTGCAGGTTTTTTTTTTTCTCTCTAGTTGTGGCGTGCAGGCTCCAGAGCACGTGGGCTCTCTAGTTGAGGTGCGTGGGCTCAGTAGTTGTGGTGAGGGGACTTAGTTGCCCCATGGCATGTGGGATCTTAGTTCCCCGACTAGGGATTGAACCCATGTCCCCTGCGTTGGAAGGCAGATTCTTTACCACTGGACCACCAGGGAAGTCCCTGTTAGTTAGTCCTTGATTACTGAGGCTTTGCATGAAGCATGAAAAAGAGGGTAATATTCATAAAATAATATTAAAGAAGAGTGATATTTAACTCTTAAAAGGATATTAAGTAATCAATATAGAATGTACTCTATGTAGCTTAGAAAAACATAATAAAAATTTAAATGGCATTACCTATGCTAATGTAACAACCTATTCTCTTTTACCCAAGAACCTCTGGAGGATTTTCCTATCATGTACTTTGACATGAGACCTGGTGTAGTGTCTGTCTGATCCCCATTTAGTCCCTGTTTGATTCCATTTGATTAAAAAATATATTTACGTGAATTATATACTTTTCTGGGCCTTCTCCTTCAGATTATTTATTTGACAAATATTTCCCGAGCACCAACTGTGTTTTAGGAACTGTGCTTGTCACTAGGAATAAAATGGTAAGCAAGACAGCTTATGTTCTAATGGAGAGACATGATCAACTAATCACATAGGCTCACAAAGAAGTACAGAGTTGTGTAGGAGTTAAAATAGGACAGTATTAGATGACATTCCATTTAAACTAAGGTCTAAAGGATGAGAAGAAATTAATTAGGTGTGTAGAGGAGGGAAGGGAGAATGTGAGAACGATGTTCCAGGCAGCGGGAATGACATGTCCAAAGTATCTGGGGAATGAACAAGCATGGCCAATTCAAAGAACTTAAAGAAGGCCCATGTGGCTGGAGTAGGGAGGACGAGGAGAGTAGTGGGAAGTGACTTTGGAGAGGGAAGAAACTGGGGACCAAATAATTCAGAATATTGTATGCTATGCTAAGGATTTTGGTCTTTCTCCCAATGTCACTGGAAAGCCATGGAAGCATTTCAAGTGAGAAAATAGCATGATCATATTTATATTTCAGAACAGTCACTCTGAGTATTGTGGGGAACAGATTAGAGGGGGATGAAGTCCTAAGCAGGCCAACTAATTAGAAGGCTAGGACAGTAGTTCAGGCAAGAGATGACGGGAGCATGGATTAGTATGATCAAGCAGTAGAAATGGAGAGAAGGCTGAGGCATCTGAGTTCAAATCCTGGCTCCACCACTTAATCTCTCTGAGCCTTCCTTTTCTTGTCTGTGCACTAGAGATAATAATAGTACCTACCTTATGGAGTTGCTGAGGATTCAATAAGATGACATATGACATATAGGTATTTCTTAAACAAGCAGTACCTGGCATTTAGTAAGTATTCAGTAAATAGTTACTACTTCTGCTACTTCTACTTCTACTACTACTGCTACTACTACTACTACTACTACTACTACTACTACTACTACGTGACCCAAAAGGCCAAGTTTTATAAAGTTTCATTTTTGTTGTAACTTACTTCGAAAGCAAATTAATTTGTTTCATCTGTGACTATATATATATATATGTATATATACACACATATATATATATTTATTTATAAGCAATGTGATTATAAGAAAACTTGTTTTGAAGCATCAAAAATGAGCGATACATGTATTTAGAATCTAATAAATTTCAAATTAGAATATCTTTCTACTTAATATATCCCATGTTGCATTTTTTTAAATGGCAGTTTTTGCCTGGCTCTTCCTTCTGACCTCTTAGACTCCCTTGGACAAGACTGTACAGTACTTCCCGGACCACTGTAGACAGCAGTGAGGTGAAGACCTTCCTGGCCTTGGCGCACAGGTGGTGGGACGAACAAGGAATATATGCACCTCTTCACTCTATGAACGACCTGAGGGTGCCGTTCATTAGGTAACATTACAGAAATTCTAGGTCTTTTAAAATACAACTCTTTTCAATAATTCATTTTCTTTCGAGTTCATTTTTCTCTCGGTTTATGCCTAGGTTCAAAATGCTGCATTTTAACTTTGCTTTAGAAATTAGGGAGATTCTCTTCAATGTCCATTGTTTGACACTATTAATTTAATTTAATTTAATTTTATTTTATTTTTTGCGGTACGCGGGCCTCTCACTGTTGTGGCCTCTCCCGTTGCGTAGCATAGGCTCCAGACGCGCAGGCCCAGCGGCCATGGCTAACGGGCCTAGCCGCTCCGCGGCATGTGGGATCTTCCCGGACCGGGGCACGAACCCGTGTCCCCTGCATCAGCAGGTGGACTCTCAACCACTGCGTCACCAGGGAAGCCCTAAATATTTTTTAAAATTTGTTTTACTTATTTATTTTTGGCTGCGTTGGGTCTTCGTTGCTGCACACAGGATTTCTCCAGTTGTGACGAGCAGGGGCTACTCTTCATTGCAGTGCACAGGCTTCTCATTGTGGTGGCCTCTCTTGTTGCAGAGCACAGGCTCTAGGCGTGTGGGCTCAGTAGTTGTGGCTCACCGGCTCTAGAGCGCGGGCTCAGTAGTTGTGGCACACAGTTTTATTTGCTCCACAGCATGTGAGATCTTCCCGGACCAGGGCTCGAACCCATGTCCCCTGCACTGGCAGGTGAATTCATAACCACTGTCCCACCAGGGAAGTCCCGAAACTATTAATTTTTTAATAGCATCACTCGAATTCTACACTGTTTCATAAATTGAAGTATTTTTGGATATTATCGAGTTAATTGGAATTAAATCCATATGAAAAGGAATTAGGGTCTTATGGCATCAAGGTCATTTTATAGCATCTTTGGCCTTTAGGCAGTTCTGATAAAGAGAATAGTACTGAGAAAATTCAATTCAACAAATATATTTTTGAGAACTTAACTTGTACAGAGCTTGGGGGCTAGAATCTGTAAACGCTACTGAGATATTCATCATTCAAAACACAGTCCGTGTGCTTCAGGAACTTAGAGTTTGCCATGGGAGATAAAGGCAAGGGCTCATCAGACTCCACTTATCCAGACTCCACTTATCAATTGTTCATTCGTTCTTCTGTCCATTTATTTATTTATTTATTAAACGTTTTTGAGCAGCTGACATGGGCAAGGCACTGTGATAGACACAGAATATCAGATTCAGACTGCCCTCGAGGAACTTCCTGATTGGTTTTTGCTGGTTTTATCAGTGCAGCAAAAAGGAAAATATTGGCGCATTCTTATTACCACTGAATTAGTGGATCATTGAAACACTAAGGCAGAGAAAAGCAGAAATGTCATTCTGTTAGGCTAGATCAGTGGTTCTCAAGGTTAGCCCTGGACTAGCAACATCAGTATCACCTGTGATCTTGATAGAAATACAAAATTCTCAGGTCTCACACTGGACTTACTGCTTTGGGGAGTCAGCAGTCTGTGTTTTCCTTCCAGGTGATTCTGATGCACGCTCAGCTTGAGAACTACTCTGTTCCAACTAATGTGACATTACTAGTTAGACATCACACTAAAAAAGACCATCCAGGGCAGTACAAATTATGGTTAGAAGCTTAGATTTTATTCTGATCATAATTAAAACCATTGAAAGGGAGCAATGTGATCTAAACTATGATATAAAGAAGTCATTTTGGCCATTGTGTGAAGAATGGATTGGATTTCATTTGAAATGGGTCCTTTCTGTATATTATAATGTCCTGAAATTAACTACTTAACCACTATCTAGGTTTTTCTTAGAAGTCAATTAATTTGAATAGCAATAAAAGATTTCCTAAGATGTCCTTATTATATATGACATTTATTTTAATATAAGTATAGTTAGAATTTGTATGTAGTCCAACTTAAAAGTTTAGTTTACGATACTGTTAGCTATATATATATCTGTGTGTGTGTATGGGTGTGTATGTGTGTGTGCTTACATTTGTGTATGTGGTAAAATATTGCTATGATTATCTTAGAATTAAGTTTACTTGATTTGAATGCCTGTTTACATGATCATGAAAACACCACTAAGAAGATGAAAAGTGACTCAATTTAGAAGGGAATATAGGCAAATTCTGAAAATATGGATCTCCAGTCTGCTTCTGCTAAACCCTGTAAAATAACCTATTTGTTGCTGATATGAAATGGGTCTAGCAAGTACTAGCAACATAGCTAATAATACCTCAGGTGACATGATATCTCAAGTGAATAAAATTAGGTTAATCTAAGCTAGATTGTTTTTAAAGTTTTTCTTTAGATTATTACTAAAGTAATAGTTAAGTCATAATTATTACTAGATTATTTCAAGAACTTTACTTTAAACCTCCTGCTTCTGATTACTAAAAATATCTTATAAATTAAGCATAATGTCATTTTATGCTGAAAGTAAAAGTTTTTTTACCCCCAAAATCAATAGTCTATTTCAAAAGAGAGTTTAATATTTCTTTGAAAATTATGCACTTTTAAGATTTAAGATAAAATTAATAATTTGTTTTTATATATTTTGAATTTTTTTAAAAGAGACAATCTTTTAAAAACAGTTGCTGATCACCAGCCAGGAAAACCTTTGTCTGGGATGAAGATTCTTGATGTTGGCTGTGGTGGTGGATTGTTAACGGAGGTAAGTGATTTACAACTGTCCTGGCATTTTTCTTTTTTTTTTTTTTAAGGGGAACTTTATTTTTATTTATTTATTTATTTATGGCTGTGTTGGGTCTTCCTTGCTGTGAGGGCTTTCTCTTGTTGCGGAGCATGGCCTCTAGGTGCGCAGGCTTCAGTAGTTGTGGCACGCAGACTCAGTAGTTGTGGCTCTCGGGCTCTAGAGCACAGGCTCAGTGGTTGTGGCGCACGGGTTTAGTTGCTCTGCAACATGTGGGATCTTCCCAGACCCGGGCTCAAACCTGTGTCCCCTGCATTGACAGGCAGATTCTTAACCACTGTGCCACCAGGAAAGCCCAACTTTCCTGGCATTTTTAACTGGGAAAAAAAAAAAATTGAGAAAAAGTGGGCTTATGCCTCTTTTATCCTTTTAACAATATTGTTCATTTTAAAAACAGGAAGTGTATAATGTTTTTAATATTTTTATGATTATAAACTAGTACATGCTTTTTACTTTCTTAAAAATATATAAGTATTTCAGAAAATTATAGTGAGGAATTTTTTTTTTTACACAAAAATGGGGCACTGGTAAAAATAAATAAATGGGACCTAATTAAACGTAAAAGCTTTTTCACAACAAAGGAAGCCATCATCAGACAAAAAGATAACCTACTAAATGGGAGAAAGTATTTGCAAATGATATGATTGATAAGGGGTTAATATCCAAAATATATAAACAGCTTATACAACTCAACATCAAAAAACAAACAACCAGGTCAAAAAACAAACAACCAGTTTAAAAAACGAGCAGAAGACCTGAATAGACATTCTTCCAAAGAAGATATACAGATGGCCAATAGGCACATGAAAAGATGCTCAACATTGCTAATCATCAGAGAAAGGCATATCAAAACCACAATTAGATACCACCTCACACCAGTCAGAATGGCTATCATTAAAAAGTCTACAAATAACAAATGCTGATGACGATGTCAAGAAAACAGAACCGTAGTACACTGTTGGTGGGAATGTAAATTGGTGCAGCCACTACAGGGAACAGTATGGAGGTTCCTCAAAAAACTAAAAATAGACCATATGACTGAGCAGTTCCACTCCTGGGTATACATCTGAAGAAAACAAAAAAACTAATTCGAAAAGATACACACACCCCAATGTTCATAGCAGCACTACTTACAAGAGCCAAGATATGGAAGCAACCTAAGTGTCCATCAACAGATGAATGGATAAAGAAGATGTCACTCACACACACACACACACACACACACTGGAATAATAGCCATAAAAAAGAATGAAACTTTTGCCATTTGCAACAATACCTAGAGGGTATTACACTTAGTAAAATAAGTCAGACAAAGACAAATACTGTATGTTATCACTTAAGTATGGAATCTTAAAGCAAACAAATGAATATAACAAAACAGAAACAGATTCACAGATACAGAGAACAAACCAGTGGTTGCCAGTGGGGAGAAGGAAGGGGACAGGGACAAGATATGGGCAGGAGGATTAAGAGGTACAAACTACTATGCATAAAATAAATAAGCAACAAGGATATATTGTACAGCACAGGGACATATAGCCATTATTTTATAATAACTTTAAATGGAGTATAATCTATAAAAGTATTGAATTACTATGTTGTACACCTGAAACTAATATAATATTGTAAATCAACTATACTTCAATTTAAAAAAAAAGCACTGGTCATTTGGATAGCTTTGGAAATTTTGTTGTCTCTTCTCTCCCAAGATATTAGGCAATTTCTGCTGGTTTAAATGCACTGATAAGCTGTCCTTTTGCACTTGCTTCAGTATCAAAACGTAGCAGAATTTTGCCTGCTTTGGGGGCTCTCCCCTTCTTAGGTGCTCTAGAGTACTTCTCCCTGTGAACAATACTTGCTTTAGCTGACAGAATATTTATTCCCTACAGTTCTGTTTTGTAATCGCCTATCAACACAATAACTTTTTGTTTAAATGCTGCATCATAATCTTTGCTTGAAATATATTTTAAGCAAACAGTACAGGATACAAATGTAAGTGAAGATACAATGGTGTGTGTTACTGTCAAGGTCATAACAGCCAAGTTGACAGTGAGGTTAACAGAGAGAGGCCTTTGATACATAGCTAAGTTTCCATATGCACAGAAAATGTGTTCTTCATATGGCAGTGCACTGGTTTCTCTTGGCATCAATTATAAAATTTCAGGAAATGTACAATATGTGAAAATACATCCCTTAGAATCAAGAATATGAGGTGTATCAAATTGTAAATTAGTACAATTTTACTGTATGTGTTCTATGATCTTCTCCATGGATTATTACAGATTTATGTCTCTAAAGTTAAAATAATTTGATTTATACTTATTAACTAAAGAGTTATAAAATAAATGCTATGCAGTTTTGATCAAAACAAAGGCTGTGTTTAAAAACCTGGGCAAGTCATGGGAAGTGACTGAATATAAAGGCTGAAAGAAGAATTAGCTACGAAGAATTGTTTTTAGTCAGTCACAAGAGAAACTATGGAGAAAAAAATGTGCTTTAGAGAATTTGAGTATAAGAAAATTTTGCTCTTTTTACAATGACATGTTACATTTATTGCACTTTAAATATGTTAATACTGTACTGTGTGCCTGTAAATATATCTAGAGAATGTAGACAAAAATTTCCTCACTATTCTTAAGCAGTTCTTGATAAGTTTTGTTGTTGTGATTATTGTTCTCACTTTTAAGCTTTTTATTATGGAAATTATCAAACACGTACAAACTAGAGAAAATGGTATATTGAACTTTCGTGTACCCATAACTGATCTCCAACAGGTATTACCTCGTGCCTAATCTTGTCTCCTTTTTGAGAAGCTTTTTATTGCTAACGTGTGTTCTATTTTCTTCCTGAGGGTAATGTTTTCTTATGCCATTAGCCTCTAGGGCGGCTTGGGGCTTCAGTTATTGGAATTGATCCTGTGGATGAGAACATTAAAACGGCACAGCACCATAAATCATTTGACCCAGTCCTGGATAAGAGGATAGAGTACAGAGCGTGTTCCCTGGAAAAGATTGTGGAAGAAACTGCAGAAACATTTGATGCTGTCGTAGCTTCTGAAGTTGTAGAACATGTGATTGATCTAGAAATGTTTATACAGTGCTGCTGTCAAGTGTTAAAAGTAAGACTTACAGAGTTTACTTATTTGTTTTTCCTTTTGAGTTTGTGTATGTATCCATAGCAATAAATGTTTTATAATACTTGAAACCAGAAAGACAGGATGAGGGGACCGCATCTCTACTGGAGACTACTTCTGCCTCTCAGCCTGCCCTCAATATCTGGGGTTTTCCAGATCCAGTATCTTGATGTCCAGGGATCTTGAAAAATGTTGGTGCTGAACACTGCAATACAAACAATAGATTTATAGTGGTATTTTTCTTTGGTATAGTCTGGATTAATTACCTAATAGGCATTGAATGACAATTACTAAGAAATTGACTTGGATTAATACTTAAAAATAAAAAACCATAATTAGCATAAATTGGTTAGCCAGCATTTGTTAAGTCACTCTGTATATGTGATATGTGTAACAGTTATCAGCTTATAACAGAATACTTCATACAAATGATCTCATCAGATCTTACCTACAACCAGATGAGGAAGGTAAGACAGGCATTGTGACCTCCTTTGACCCAACGAAGATCAGAATCTGAGAAGTGTCAGAGGTCACATGGTCTTTAAGTCAAAGGTCACTAGGCACTTAAGTAGGGCTTAAGGCTACATCTTTTTATCTGCTCAGCGGCATGTGGGACCTTCCTGGACCAGGGCTCGAACGTGTGTCCCCTGCATTGGCAGGCGGATTCTTAACCACTGCGCCACCAGGGAAGTCCCTACATTATTACGCTTATATAATTTGACACAGTCCTCTGAAGGTGGTTCCAAATTTTCTTTTAATAAATATTTCCAAAGTAGTAGTAGTATTATTACTATATCAACTCTGTTGTTTATGTATTCAAGAGGTAACTCCCTAAGGTCAAGAGCTAAAAGAACTAAATGCTTAGCCTTTATCTAAATAGAGCTTTTAAAAAATACGTTTTGTTTTAAAATAATTTTAGATTTATAGAAGGGTTGGAAAGAGAGTACACAGTGTTCCCACTGTGAAGGGTGGTGAAGGGTGCCCTTCACCCAGTCTCCCCTACTGTTAACGTTCTACATAATAAAGGTAGGAACTGGGGAGAGGCAGGGGTGGCAGAAAGTCAAAGGCGGCGCTCGCTTTTCTGCGCCAGTCCTGCACTTGCACGCCCCCGAGAGTGAGCGCCTCCTTGGATTTTGTGCCCTCAGTATCTCACTTGCCCCACCGTACTCCTAGCCCTGTATGTAGCCCATGGTATATTTCTCAAAACTACAAAATTAGTTGACATTATACTATTAACTACACTACAGACCCTGTTAAATTTCATTAGTGTTTCCACTAATGTCATTTTTCTGTTGCAGGATCCAATCCAGTATTCCATATTGCATTTAGTTGCCATGTCTCCGTAGTCTCCTTCAATGTGTATAGTTTCTTGGTGGTGTTTCCCCTTAAAAACAAATTTTATTAGGTATACCTCCTATTTTCCAAGGAAACTTCCTTACTTATTTCTTTTTGTGTAGTGTCTCAGTCAGTGTGTATGGATGAAGTTCTCACATATATTAGGGATACTGGCATCATGGAATTTAAAACTAATTTTTGCTTTAATGGAAAGCCTATTTTAAAAAAAAAATGACCAATGCTCATCACTGTTTCCTTAGAGTAAGGTTTTATGAAACACAGATTAGATATTTATAAGTAATTTTTCCCTTAGCTCTACTGAGATATAATTGACACATAAGTGATTTTTAATGAGATATTTTAGAATACTAGAGTTTTACAGAGAAAAGTAATAATGTGTAATGAAGTAGTGTCTGATATTTAGTTTTAAGGGCACATCCCAATATTTCAGGGCCTTCTCTTATTATTTTTATTTTTGGTTTAGAGTGGTATTTGAGATATTTTCATACATACATATCTTAATATGATTATTTTGGAAGGGGTCTTTGGCATTTTATCTCCATCAGGTGCTAATGAGAATGTGTGGAAGAGACATTAATGTTCTTGCCATTTGTGGGAGTAGATACAGGAAACACTATAAATATAGTCACTAAAAAATGGCAGACTAAACAATCCCATAAGTGGTTTGCATTCACTGAAGTTCTTATCTTGATCTCTTTATATTCTTTATACTAATGAAATCAAAACAAAACAAAACACTTTCATACCTTAATCATTAAGGCTTTTGTCAGAGAACACCTATTGGCCTTGCCAGCCTGCACAAACCATGGGGCAGTGTGTGCTGTACCAAACAAGTTAGGCAGGCTCGGCACCCAAAAAGAAAGCAGTGTTGACACATTAAGACATCAATGTGGACATGTAACAAGGAAGAGCAGCCAGATCTCATTTCTATATTTTTATTATAAATTATTTGATATGTACAAAAGAATGTATAAATATAAACATAAATCATAGTAATGTATGATTCTAGGAGTTAGTTGTAAGCACTGTTGCATAAACTCAGTACGCGCATCTGTAGTGGACTGCCCATAACAATGAACTTCCCGAGAGAAAAAAACCCTCTATTTTGGTAGATTATATTTTATTCACACTTGTGGGTTTGTGTTGTTTTTTTTTTTTGGCCGCGCGGTGTGGGATCTCAGTTCCCCGACCATGGATCAAACCTGTGCCCCCTGCACTGGGAGCACGGAGTCTTAACCACTGGACCCCCAGGGAAGTCCCCATACTTGTGTATCTTAACTGCACTTAAATTGTTTGGAAGGAAGGAGGAGGGTGGGGGAAGCCAAGCCTTTATCTAACTGATACTCCTAACATTTAAAATTTTACTTCTACACATATTTTTTTTTAGCCCGGTGGTTCTTTATTCATTACTACAATCAACAAAACACAGCTGTCCTATGCCTTGGGAATTGTTTTTTCAGAGCAGATTGCAGGTATTGTACCAAAAGGTACTCATACATGGGAGAAGTTTGTTTCACCTGAAAAGCTAGAGAGCATTCTGGAATCAAGTAAGTATTAAAATTTTTTCCAACTTCCAAGGCCTAACTGAACTTTTAATGTGCCTATAATTGTTAATCACATAACCTAGCACTTAATGAAATAGGCCACTATTCTTTGGATGTTGGTTTTCTCTCCTCAACTAGATCATAAACGCCTTGAAGTTAGGATTAAGTATTATATCCACTTTTCTATCACCTATGGCACCTAACCCAGGACCAAGCAAATCATAGATGATCAGTGAATACTTTTTGGCTGTTTAGTCCTCACCTGTTTAAGGATGAGGTACAAATGTCTTTTAGTTACACATCCTCAGTTTGTCCTGTTGAGGCCGTGCTTGAATCAGCTTATTTTACGTATTACTTTTCCTGATTCCTTCATAGTCAGATATATTCAGATATATTTTGAACTTCCTTATCACTTTTTTTTTTTTTTTGCGGTACGCAGGCCTCTCACTGTTGTGGCCTCTACCGTTGCGGAGCACAGGCTCCAGACGCGCAGGCTCAGCAGCCATGGCTCACGGGCCCAGCCACTCCGCGGCATGTGGGATCTTCCCAGACCGGGGCACGAACCCATGTCCCCTGCATCGGCAGGCGGACTCTCAACCACTGCACCACCAGGGAAGCCCATCACTTTTTATGTAGCATTTTATGCTAGTTATAGCATGCCTGATAGTACGGTTATTTTAGTGTTCTTAACCTCTTTCTGGCTTGAAGGCAAGACTGTCTCCTTTTTGTGCTCCCCACAATGCCCAGCTCTGCTTTACACCTCGTGAGCACTTGATTTACCTGTTGAATTCCTGTCAAGTAATAACACTTGTCAGTTCATTTATTTGGCATTTGGTATTCCTCTTAGGCTCATGCTTTTTGTTCATATAACGGTATATCAATAAACTTGATTTTACTTGGAATAATATTATCTGTCCAGTGAAATGTGGTAATTTCTTCTCTGCAAGTAACTGTTGAAAATAGAGTAGAAAAAATATTTTAAAGATGATTGGAACAGTCAGTTGTTGGCAGGTATTTTCTAAAAACAGCTAACATTTATTGAGTACTTACCAAATTCCAAATACCGTGCTAGAGTTTATGTTCTGCTGCAGTAAAGAATGAGCTGTTCATGGCTACAAAGTATTTGTGCCTATTGAGTTAAGAATCCTTTTTTAATTTGGAGAGTTGCATGAGACTCTTGACATGTGGAAGGTAAATATTTATTAAATATGCTCTGTCTGATTTTTTTTTTTTTCTCAGACGGTCTGTCAGTTCAAACTGTGGCAGGAATGCTCTACAACCCCTTCTCAGGTTACTGGCATTGGAGTAAAAACACCAGCCTTAATTATGCAGCTCATGCCGTGAAATCCAGCATTCAGGAACACCCAGCTCCTGCCGAGTTTGCTTTAAAGGAGGAAACAGAAGAGCTCCGAAATGAAACCTCCACCAACTCAGGTGTGCATGAAGAGCTGAAGAAATGAATTGTTTCTAAGGACAGTAGTAAAATGGCTTGAAAGTCTGATGTTTACAAATACACAAAATATACCGTTTGTCTTTTGAGACAGGATCATAAAGAAAAGAAAGTCAATAGAAAGGGCTAAAACCTTAGATAAAAGCTTTTGTTGTTTCATCTAATAGCTACCTTCAAGGGATTAGTCTATGTATTAAAAAAGTTTTCATGAGGTATTATGTGATCTAGGAGTTTAAGTTTCTCAGCCTTTGTTATATAAATAGGGTATACATATTTCGCTTCATCTTACAGATTATATGATATTTTTCCCACATGTATGCACATACATATATACTGTAATGTTTTAATTTAAGTAAATTTGTATCATCTAGGTTCTTCTTTATTTGGTTTTAGTTACAGGCAGTTATGCTTCTGACTGGTTTTATTTTATACCACATATTTAGGAAGATAAAATGTCTTTTTTCCTTTAAATTTTGGTTTTTGGAAAGCAAATTGATTGTTAAATATAAACTGGGTTTGGTCAAACATTAGAATCAAGGAATTCAGATTATGTTGGACATTTTTCTCTGTACAGTTCTATAAATGTTTTGTGGTGCCTTTTTTAAGTAGAAAAGATTTTTGAACTCAATTTAAGAGTTTAGTTATGGAAATTTTCTTTTTCGGCTAACATTTTGTAATTAGAGGCACTGACTTGAAATATACTTTCACGCCTCTTGAAGTATGTGATTTTTTGGCTTTTTCTGAAAGTCCAGAATGTATAAGGACTTTGATAGAGGGTGTTGACCAAATATGAGAAATATAGGTTGAACGCCTGTGACTCATATAGAAAGTCAGCTTTTACTTTCTAGCCTTTCTCACCGTTTTTTGTTTTTGTTTTTGGCTGCACCCCACTGGACCACGGGGAATTCCCTAGCCTTTCTCACTTTTAAGCTCATAAGCTTTGTGTATTTCTTTGTCAGTGCCTGTTGGATTGGGCTCACCACGCAAACAATTCCCAACCATCTTAGCTTATCACTTGCTTGTTCTCAGTGGCATTCCAGGGAGGAAACTGAAATTTAAAGGGTTAAAAGAAATTTTAACTTCGGTTGCTAATGTCTAATTAGGACACTAAAAATCAGGAGTTCCCACTGGGTTTCATTTAAAAGTTTGATTCTTAGTCTGAATTCTAGTAGTTTTGTTACCAAAGCAAAGCTTCTTCATTCTATCTTGGGAAAAAAAAAAAGTGTTGGTATTAGAAATTAATCTAAATGGAAAACCAGAAACCATAAAACTCTTAGAAGAAAACATAGGTGGAATACTCTTTGACATAAATTGTAGCAATGTACTTTTTTTTTGTCTCCTAAAGCAAAGGAAACAAAAGCAAAAATAAATGAATGGAACCCAATTAAACTTAAAAACTTTTGCACAGCAAAGAAAACCAACAACAAAACAAAAAGACAACCTACCGAATGGGAAAAAGTATTTGCAAATGATATGATTGATAAGGGATTAATATCCAAAATATATAAACAGCTCATACAACTCAACATCAAAAAAAAAAACAGATTAAAAGATAGACAGATGACCTGAATAGACATTTTTCCAAAGAAGATATACAGATGGCCAATAGGCACATGAAAAGATCGCTAATCACCAGGGAAATGCAAATCAAAACCACAATGAGGTATCAACTCCCATCTGTCAGAATGGCTATCATCAAAAAGTCTACAAATAACAAGTGTTGGCAAGGATGTGGACAAAAGAGAACCCTTGTACACTGTTGGTGGGAATGTGAATTGGTGCAGCCACTACAGAAAACAGTATAGAGATTCCTCAAAAAACTAAAAATAGAACTACCATATGACCCAGCAATTCCACTCCTGAGTATATATCCAAACAAAACAAAAACAAAAACACTAATTCAAAAAGATCTGTGCACCCCAACGTTCATAGCAGCTCTATTTACAATTGCCAAGATATGGAGGCAACCTAACTAACCATCAACAAATGAATGGATAAAGAAGATGTTATTTATATATATATATATTGGGTTGGGCAAAAAGTTCGTTCAGGTTTTTCCACCCGAACAGTTTTTTTTTTTTGCCACCCTAATACACATGCACACACACACACACACACACAATGGAATACTACTCAGCGACAAAAAAGAATGAAATTTTGCCATTTGCAACAACATGGATATTGTTGGAGGGTCTTAGATGCTAAGTGAAATAAGACAGAACGATAAGGTGAAGGGGCAAGATAACAAGAGACACAAACTACTATGAATAAAATAAGCTACAAGGATATATTGTACAGGGACTTACCTGGTGGCACAGTGGTTAAGAATCTGCCTGCCGATGCATGGGAGGTGGGTTTGATCCCTGGTCCAGAAAGATCCCACAGGCCGTGGAACAGCTAAGCCCGTGCACCACAACTACTGAGCCTGCGCTCTAGAGCCTGTGCACCACAACTACGAAAGCCGGGAAACCTAGAGCCCGTGCTCCGCAACAAGAGAAGCCATTGAAATGAGAAGCGCGCGCACAGAAACGAAGAGTAGCCCCTCCTTGCCACAACTAGAGAAAGCCTGTGCACAGCAACGAAAACCCAATGCAGCCAAAAATAAATTAAAAAGTTAAAAAAAAATGATTAATCTAAGGACTGTGTAATGAAATTGATTAAAAGGCAGCCCCCAAACAAAGGGCATTTATTTTAGAAAGAACACTCTAACTTTCAATTATTAAAAATATACATTGTTAAGTGATGGAAATTCAGTATAATTCAGTAATAGCCCCATTAGGTAGGGACTACCGTCCACTCCATTTCACAGAGATGTTAGATGTATTCAGCTTCACACAAGTAGTAAGAGGCAGACCCAGGCAGTCTGATTGCTGAGCTTGTGCACATCACCACCTTGATACTTGTGTCTAGTATCTGTGCCATCATATGGTCATCGTGGTAGCATAACCACACACAACTGGATTATTATCACTTATTTGAATTGTCTGTATGCAAGGTAGCACCTTCAAAAGCATTTAAATCAAACAGCGTCACAAAATCTGGGCTATTTGCCTCAGTTCTCTTAGAGCTTCATTGCCTTTCTATGACTAAAACAATTACATGCTACTGATGACAACTTAATAAAATACTTTAAAGCCCCCAAATAAAATTATAGCCTTACTTTCTATTATAGTTACAGGTTTTACTATTGTATTAATTATAAATTGAAGAGAAGTATTGAATTCAAGTACTACACAACAAAAATATCTCAGTCAAGCAAAAAAGTAAAAAACTTTGACATCATTTGAAATGTCTTTTTTTTTTTTTTTTTTGCGATACGCGGGCCTCTCACTGTTGTGGCCTCTCCCGTTGTGGAGCACAGGCTCCGGACGCGCAGGCTCAGCGGCCATGGCTCACGGGCCCAGCCGCTCCGCGGCATGTGGGATCTTCCCGGACCGGGGCACGAACCCGTGTCCCCTGCATCGGCAGGCGGACTCTCAACCACTGCGCCACCAGGGAAGCCCTGAAATGTCTTTTTGATGTATGCTAGGGACACTCACGAGGGCTTCTGTGATACCGTTGACCTGGAATACACAATATTGAGAGGCATCAAGTAAAGATTTAGAGAGACTGCTTGGTAACGAGGCATAGGAGTAAGTCATGCTTACTGGAAATATTTTTTAAACCTGGATTGGCAAGGTCCCTGCAATTCTGTAAAACATATTTGTATAATTATAGGCTTACAGACGTTGATCCAAAAATCTACAAATCCTAACAAAATGTCAATGGAGAAATAAAGATGGAAATGAAACCAAATGAAAGTGTTAGAACAGTCAACACATAATTGCTTTTATTAACTTACAATGTGACTCTATCTCCCTTAGAAGGGAGATTCTTACTTGACTATTACTAATGAGATGCAAATGAGATGCAAGTGTTCTCTATCAAAAAAAAAAAAAAAAAAAAGCCAAAAATCCTGGCACTGATGGTTTGCATGAAAATCAAGCAAAAGAATTTATTGTGAGATCAATAAACCTCTTGTATCCCAGCAAGACAAGGATGCAGCACATATAAATGAGCCACTGTCTAGGAACTAAAAGTCACCAGTTGGAGCCAAAGGAAGAAAATATGTTCTCAAGATGATGTGGACAGAACTGAGAATGGGGGTGGAGAGTTACAAAGTAAATATGGACACGAGATGTTTCCACTCTGATAGATTTGAATCTTTGTTTCCCGTTGACAGATGGGACCCAACGGACATAAAGTCACTGACATCATGTAAGATCTGCATTTGTCTTTCTGACTCTAAAACAGCCTCTGTATCTGGGGTCCTGATACAGGCTTCTGAGGTTCTAGGAGCCCCCTGAAATAGGGAACAAAATTTTGCGTGTGTGTGTATTTTTCTGCCGAGAATGTCCCCTAGCTTTCATCAGAGTCTCAAAAGTTTCATGACCCCCAAAAAAGGTTAAAGGTGACTATAGTTAAAATACTGCAGTAGGGAAATATAGTCTTTACTTGACAGAATATGTCAGGAAAAGAAAACTATGGTCACTGTCTTCTGCTTATATTTTGTAAAAGTGAACATGAAGGCTGTCAATAGCTGTGGAAGGTGAAAACTGGATCACGATTTAAATTGCCTCTTTTTGGTCATTCTTTTGATACTAAATTGAAGAGACATTCTGGGATTCTGTTTTTAGACTTAGTTTTGTCAGGATGGGATGGTAGAAGGCCAGTCTAGATTAATTAACAATTAGATTTATGCAACGTTTAAAGAATTTCAACTCATTAAAAAAAAGGATTGATTTATTATTTATGTATTTATTTATTTTTTGGTCGTGCCCTTGGCAGTGAAAGCACAGAGTCCTAACCACTGGACTGCCAGGGAATTCCCAAAAGATTGATTTTAAATAGAGATAAATAGTTGGATTAACCACCTAGGTAGCAGGCTAGGTGGATGGATGGATGAGAAATATGCAACCCAATGTTATCAAGGAGCCTAAGGGAACTGCCTTGTGTGATGGGATATCCCAGCAGCTCTCCTCCTCATCTTCATCTGCCCCCATCCTCACACACACCACCAGGTAGCACCCAGACTCACCACATAGTAACGAGGGCTTTGCGCTCTCAGGCCTCTGCTTGTTTACCTGAGCACCCACCGACCTGGCAGTTTTGCTCTCGTTTTTCCCTGAGAACCAATCAATGGATGCTGAACCTTAACTCTTCCAGAGGCAAATCTCTCTGGCTCTTGAGATGACATCTTCCTCTGAGATCAATCAGTTCAGGCCCAGGTGACTGGCACTCCACAGACCTGCTGGGGCCAAATGTTTTTGACACTCTTGTAGCCTGATAAGGATCCCTGCAATCTCTAGTCGTTGCCCAAGACTCAGACACCCACGCTGATTCTTTTCTATGATCTCTCCCTAAGACTGTTTCTTGAATTTGTCTTCCCTGACTCAACCTCCCACTTCTCCCTTCTACACTTTTCTGCTGTGACCTCTATAAGCACCAGTTCATGATTTATCAACTACCCTACTTCTCAAGTCTGCATTGAAGTTTCCTTTACTTTCTACCTTAACTGAAACCTGGCTTTCCTCTGAGGGTATGGTTTCACCTGCCGCCATTCTGAGAGGAAGTTTCCTATTGTCTATGAACCTCAGAGTTGCGAGATGGGATTTGAGTCCTTTTCACTCACTGCCATTACACTTTTTTTTTTCTGCTTTTTAAAAATTCTTTTACAGAAGTGGACTCCTACTACATATGAGGTTTTATAAATGTACTGTTCAAATTTATTTATTTATCTTAGGCCCCACCATGTGACATGTGGCACCTGGTTCCCTGACCAGGGATTAAACCTGCACACCCTGCATTGGGAGTGCGGAGTCTTAACCACTGGACCACGAGGGAAATCCCACTGCCATTACTCTTTTTTTTAAAAAATATTTATTCATTTATTTGGCTGTGCCAGGTCTTAGTTGCGGCATGTGGGATCTTTAGTTGCAGCATGCGAACTCTTAGCTGTGCATGTGGGGTGTAGTTCCTTGACAGGGATCGAACATGGGCCCTCTGCATTGGGAGCGAGGAGTCTTAGCCACTGGACCACTGGCATTACTGCCATTACTCTTGAATAAAAGCTCTCATGTCTCCAAGCCTCAAGTCTAGCTCTCCTAACCTCTACTCCCCGTTTATTGCCAAACTCCACTTCTGGCCACAACCCTCAATCACAGTGTCTTTGTTCTTACCTAAGGCCTCCCAGCTTCCTGAGTAACTCCAACGTCTATGTGGATGGTTTGTGCATTACCTCATCAACAACAGAACCTTGTCTCTAGAGGCTTCTACCATACCTTTATGGTCAACACTTGAGGTTGCCTAAGAACATCTGAAGCCATAGATTGGAACATCCCACTCAGAGGAGAAGGCCTCTTTGAAACTATGATAGAAAACCAAGAAGCCGTAGAAGAAAAAATTGAAAAATAGCAAGCTGGGGAAAATATTTGCAAACTAATTTAGAGAAAAAGAATTCTCTTTCTCAATTAGGACCTCATATAAATCAATGAAAAAGACTAATAACCCAGTGAAAAAAAATGAACAGTTCATAGAAAAGTCAATACAAATGCATCTTTCAAAAAAATGTACTCAACTTCACATGTAATAAGAAACACAAATTTAAAACTACAATGAGACACTGCTTTCTCATTGACAATTAGGAAGGATCAAAATATTTAAGAATATGTGTGGTTAGGCTACGTATGAGAAAAGAGACACTTTCAAAACTATGGAGAGTGTGTATTGCTCTTTATGGAGAACAATTTGGCAACATCTATCACAATTACAATGCATGGCTCTTTTGACCCAGAAATTCCACTTCTATATATATATATATATCTGTGGTATTCTATGAAGAAAGAAAGAAAGAAAGGAAGGAAGGAAGGAAGGAAGAAAGAGAAAAAGAAAGAAAGAAAGAAAAGGAAAGAAAAAGAAAAAAAGCTTGGAAGTTCTATGTTTAAGATAAAAAAGAAAGTAAGGTGCAGGACAGGCAGTTAAATGATACAATTTGTGTAAAAATAAATAGAAAATGTTTTTATAATGCATAGAATATCTCTGGGAATAAACACAGAAGCTGATGGTTGTATTTGTCTCTGGGGAGGGGTCTGGGGAACAGTTAGGAGGAGACTATCCTTTAGCGTCCCAGCAGGAAGCTGAAGGCACATGCAAACCGGATATTTTGAGGACCATTTAATAAAAGGACTATTTACAAAAATGCAGAACCCCAGCGCTAGCAACAGCAGGAAGCCATTGCCAGCCCTCCGGCTGAAGGAGAAATGTGTGGACTTTGTTCCTGAAACCCACAGAGGGAGCCACGTGAAGAGAGACACAGCATGGGGCAACTCTGCAGGAAAAGATACTAAGGGATTGTCATCCCTTCCTTACTCCCCTCCGGTCCTCTGATCTCCATCACAGGCAAGCTCCACGGCGGCAGCTTGGGTACCCACAACCACTGCTATCCTTCACAAAGGTCAGCATCTGGGGCAAGGAGCAGGGTGCATCCGGACGCGACATTGGTGTGTGTGGGGGGATATCTGGGTAGAAATTGACTTTTCATTGCATTCTCCTCTATAGCTTTTGAATTTTGTACTGTGTTTATGTATTAATATCAAAAATAATGCATGTGATCCCTTTTTAAAAAGAATGGAGAAATATTTATTCCCCTCTCTGACGATCAACCTTTGCTTCCTCCTTTCACAGCCAAATTCATTGTGGGTGTTTTCTGCACTTACTATCCCACCTTCATTTTTCAAGCCTGGCTTCTGACCCCCTGACACTTGAAAGTGCTCACCTGCCAAGGTCAGTAATGTCTACGCTGCTGGGCTAAATTTATTTTACTTGACTTGTTAGGAGCATATGATGCAATTGATCCCATCTCACACTTTCTTGAGACGCCCTCTTCCCTTGGCTTCTGCTGCCCTACACCTGTCTGGCTTCCCTCCTGGCCTCTCTTTCCTTCTCAGTTTCCTGGGTGGTCCTCTCTTCCTCTGGCCATCCTCTAACTGTGGTGTTCTCAGGGCTCTGTCCTTGGCCCCTGTCTCTTCTCACTTAGCATTCACCCTCACATTCTCATGTCTACGCTTTAATGACCCCCACCTATCTCATTCCCAGGCCCAAAGCTCTTTTCTAAACCCACACATTCTGTTGTCATTGGGCATCTCCATTTAGGCATTCAATAGGCTGTTAGGGGTTGAACTGTGTCCCCCTAAAATCCATATGTTGAAGTCCTAATGGTCCAGTACCTAAAAACTGTGACTGTATTTGGAGGTAGTGCCTTCAAAGGTATAATTAAGGTAAAATGAGGTAATTAGGGTGGTTGTAATCTAATATGACTGATGCCCTTAGATAAAGAGAAGATTAGGACATAAACGTACAGAGCAAAGACCATGTAAAGACACAGGGAGAAGATGGCCATTAACAAGCTAAGGAGAGAGGCCTTAGAAGAAATCAACCCTGACAACAGCTTGATCTCAGACATCTAGCCTCCAGAACTGTGAGGAAATAAATTTCTGTTATTTAAGCCACGCAGTCTGTGGTACTTTGTTAGAGCAGCCGTAGCACACTAATGCACTGCCCAAGCTAAAAATCTTCCAAACCCTTTCATGACCCACCTTCTTAATTGCCCCTCACTTATCTGAGCCTGGTTATTATTTGAATATCTTTTCTCAGCATCAAGTCAATCTTCAGGAAATGTTTTCTGAGTGTTGCATACTGATTAATAAAATGCCCAAGTCCAGTGGATCAGAAAGTAGATAGGCAAAGTCACCTTATGGTGACAACAAGCTTTCAGCTATAACGTTGGATATCTGGTTAGGGGAGTATTAGATCTCTTCTCCACAAGTCAAGCCAAGAAAGCAGAAGCTTTACAGTAAAATTCAGGGTAACATTATCAAGTAAACTGTTTATTTTTTGAATAATACAGAGATATTTTAATAAAATAACATTAAATTTCATTATATAAAACCAGCAATAATGCTAACATCACATCACACCACCTTTTTTAAAAAAATATTTATTTATTTATTTATTTGGTTGCTCTGGGTCTTAGTTATGGGAGGCAGGCTCCTTTGTTGTGGGAGGCAGGCTCCTTAGTTGTGGCTCCAGGGCTCCTTATTTGCAGCTCGCTGGCTCCTTAGTTGCAGCACGTGGGCTCCTTAGTTGTGGCATGTATGTGGGATCTAGTTCCCTGACCAGGGATCAAACCCGGGCCCGCTGCATGGGGAGCATGGAGTCTTATCCACTGCACCACCAGTGAACCCCACATCCACTTATTACTACAAGAGCAGGATCTTAAATCTCTTAAGCTATATTTTGAAGCATGAAGTATAACATTCTTGTGAAAACGCTTTCCAGGATAAAAGAAACGTATCAAATATTTTATTCACTTGTTTATGCTCTTTGTGTTGGTTCCTGAAAAAAGGTGCCATGATGTCACTACTCCCCCAGGATACTCTGTCTTCTCCCTCTTCTCCGTCTCACGCCCTACCCCCACCCCTCCTGCCCCGTGGCTTCCGCCCTCAGCTCCTAGAACTCGAGCATCAGGTGAACTTCTCATAAGGCATATGCAGTATTCTGTGTTCTAATTGCTTTTCTTGAGTCTTGATTCATTTTCTTTCCATTTCTGATTCTACTGCTGCCCCAGCCCTTTTATCTGTGTGTCTAGCGTCCAGACTCAGCAAGAATGGTGACTTAATCGGGTTGGTTAGGAACCATCCAACATGGGATTCTGTCTCTTTGGGGCAGAGTTTTTGGGGGTTTTTTCTTTATTTTTTTGTGCTTCATTTTTTTTCCTCTTTAAAACATCTTTATTGGATTATAATTGCTTTACAATGGTGTGTTAGTTTGTGCTGTATAACAAAGTGAATCAACTATATGTATACATATATCCCCATATTTCCTCCCTCCTGCATCTCCCTCCCACCTTCCCTATCCCACCCCTCTGGGTGGACACAAAGCACCGAGCTGAACTCCCTGTGCTATGCGGCTGCTTCCCACTAACGAGCTATTTTACACTGGGTAGCGTATATATGTACATGCCACTCTGGGGCAGAGTTGTTTTTTTTTTTTTTTTTTTTTTTTTTTGCGGTACGCGGGCCTCTCACTGTTGTGGCCTCTCCCGTTGCGGAGCACAGGCTCCAGACGTGCAGGCTCAGCGGCCATGGCTCATGGGCCCAGCCGCTCCGTGGCATGTGGGATCTTCCCAGACCGGGGCACGAACCCGTGTCCCCTGCATCGGCAGGCAGACTCTCAACCACTGCGCCACCAGGGAAGCCCTGGGGCAGAGTTTCTGATGCCCCTCATAAGCTAGTATTCTAGACCACTGATAATCAAAGTGTGGTCTGGCTTCACCTGGAAGCTTGTTAGAAATGCAGAATCTCAGACCTCACCCCAGAACTCCTGAGTCAGAATTTGCACGTGAACAAGATCCCCAGTCATTCATATACACAGTAATGTTTGAGAAACACTGATCTAATTGTCCCTTTTGATCATTGTGGCAGATTCTCAGATGATACATATACAAAGTTTGGGAAGCACTGATTTATTTGTCCCTTGTCATATCATTATGGCCAGGCTGCAGAGTGACATGACACAGACATAGCAATATCTGCGTAAAGGAATGGCCTAAATCTACCTTTCTCAAAAGGTGATAGCATAACAGGCAGGTGTTTGAGACTTTGTAGTCATTGGATTTAGACGTGGTTCAGAAGACTGAGCCACAGACCGATGGCCTAAAGAAGAAATACCATGGACAGCACTCCAGCACTGGTACCTGGGATGAGAGCCATTGTAGGTGGTGGAAAGCCCAAAGGGCTGCTGGTGTGGGACACATGGGGTTTGAATCCTGGCTCTATCATTACCTAGCTCTGGGACTTGAGCTTGTTAACTTACCTCTCTGAGCCTCAGTTTTCTTATTTGTAAAATAAGGATGCCAATAGTTAGTTAACACAGATTGTTTTGGTGAGTTACTGAAAAATGTATCATCACTAGACAGACAGGTGTTCAATAAATATTAGCCCCTTCCTTTTTTTTTTTCCTCTTGTAATACCTCAATAGTAAAACAAGTTTCTTGAAAAAATAAAAATAACAAGATGCCTCTAGCCTGGAGCTAATGTCATGGTTATGACGCCAAGGCTTTCAGAATTGGCGGTGGTGGTGGGAGGGGTGGAGTAAAGATGCTCACTCTAGCTCCCCAGGTCTTCATACCATCTCACTAGGTCCTCATGGCTGGACCTAGACACTCAGGCCAATAATTAGGTACAAACGGATATTCTTTAAGTACTGGCTCAACATTTAAAGAGAGCATAGGCGGGTGCCATGGGGGAAGAACGATGGAGAATCCCTGGTGCCAGTGCTCCTTGCCCCCTCTCTGCACAGAGCCTTTAGTTCGGATCCCAAACCTGTCCACTCTGCTTCCTATGCGGCCTCCTGCTCTCTCTCCCCGGAAGACAGTCTGGTGACCACCTTTGTCTCTCCAGCAGGCCCTTGGGTTCCACTCCTTGCAACCTGCCCGTGGAAGGTTCACTTCCAACCGCACGCTCTGCTTCTTGCTGAGAGGTCCCATAAACGTCTGCAGGGGTGTTTGAGACCCCTTGGTCTGGGCCCTGGCTGGCCCCTGCCCTTATCTGGTGGGGGCTGGCACCACGCCCCACATTATTAGCTGTATGACGGCCCTCACTGCCTGCTCTAAGGGGCTGGGACGGCAGGGGAAGTCGAAGGGCGTGTCCGCCTTCACTCCAATGTCGGCTCTCTCACGCAAACGCGTGGAGGCTTCCTATATCCATCCTTTCACCTTAAGAGTGATAACCGCCCCCCACCCGCCACTTGAATTTTTTTCAATTCCTTCAAACGATTTTAAACTATCCATGCTCTTGCTAAAATTTGTGTGTACATCATACACTTGTATGAAGCACGGTCCTATTCTTTGTACGTAGGAACTTTAAAAAATGATGTTAAAGGGAAGAAAATTGATCACACACACACACATCCACGATTGACAGATTTTCTGCACCGAAAAGGAAAGGAAAAACAACAACACGCCACATTCCCTGAGTTCCCTGATAATGATTTCCAAGGGGAAAGCCTAGGATTTGGGCTGCGTCTGTCGGAGGGGAAATCGCTCTAGAGTACATTTTTGTTGTTATTTATCAAACCAGACATCTCTCCGTGGGCACACTGCCGAGACTTAGGTAACTGTGTAATGTGATAAGTGTTTTTATGAGTTATGCAAAGACACAGCGCTTTCCTGACGGCCGGAGCAACGTAATTCGCGACCTTGTCCGGGCCCAGGTTCCAGGCTTGCGCGGGGCGGTGTCTCTGCCCGAGCTCCGCGCGGCCGCAGGTGAGTCCTGCGCGCGCCCCGCTCTCGCGCCTGCGGGAGGGGCTGGAGCGGAGGCGGAGGACGGGCCGGGGGTGGCGGTGGGGGACGGAGATCCGGGCCCGACTGCAGATTCCTCCGGGGGGAGCCGCATTTCCAGCCACGTCCGCAGCCCTGCCCTCGCGCGCCGAGCCGTTCCCGGCCGTGCCGCCTGGAGGCGCGGAGCCCGCCGGGCTCGCCCAGCCCTGCAGCTCCGGCCGGGGCGGAGGCCGCCGGACCGCGGAGATGCGGGGCGGGGGCAGGGCGCGGGGTAGGTGACTTTATCCCGCCTCTGTTTCCCTGCCCCAGGGAGCAATGACATCACGCGGCCTTCTCCCGGCGCCGACACAAAGAGCGGCGCGGAGAGGCCGCTGCGGGGGGAGCCGGCGGCCGCCGCTGCCGCCCCGGGCCGCTGGGCCCCGCCGGCCAGGCCCGCCGCCCGCGGCCCGCGCCCTCCCTCTTCCTCCGCCGCCGCCTCGGTCGCCGCCGCCCGCGCCGCCCGCACCGCCAGTGCGCCGCTGAGCCCGCGCCCGGCCGCGCCGGCCCCTTCCCATGCGGGCGGCGCGGGCCCTGGGAGGGGCGCCCGCAGCCAGCCGCGCAGCATGCACTGGGGGGTTGGCTTTGCCTCGTCCAGGCCGTGCGTGGTGGATCTGAGCTGGAACCAGAGCGTCTCCTTCTTCGGCTGGTGGGCCGGGTCCGAGGAGCCCTTCTCCTTTTATGGGGACATCATCGCTTTCCCTTTGCAGGATTACAGTGGGATCATGGCAGGGCTGGGCTCCGATCCCTGGTGGAAGAAAACCCTTTACTTGACCGGGGGAGCTTTGCTGGCCGCAGCTGCGTATCTGCTCCACGAACTCCTGGTCATTAGGTGAGCCGGAGAGAGGGCCCCATGCAGGGGCGCAGAGAGGGACACCTGGCCAGGGCAGGGTTGGCGCGAGGGGGGACCCGTGCCAGCCCCTCGGTCACAACGCCCAAACGCCCGAGTCCTGTCCTTCTCTTTCGCCAGAGGCAGTCCGTGGTCACCTGGCCGTGAGGGGCAGTTTGGAGTTGACAGGAGAATTAAACTGGTACTGGGAGGGAAAAACACTTGTCTCCCTATCATTCGGTGCTAAACGCAAAAATTCTCTGGGCAGTTATGGAGCATAATAGTCTGTTATGAAGATCTTAGCTGCAGTGTGTTTGCAACAATAGAATTAGGTCCTGCAGAAATACTAAGTTACATTTTTATGCAATGCCCTATTTGTTTATAGATGATAATGCTGGGATATTAACCACTAACCTTATCTTTTACTTAAAGGTTAGTTCTCCACTGTCCCTTCCCCAAGTGTCAACATCATCAAAAGACTGAAATTGCAAAAGCTTCAGAGACCTCCAGGTCCCTGTTAGGGATGCACAGCGGAGTGTGCAATTTTGATGCAGCCTTAACCCGGTTATGTGCTAATCTGGTATCTAAAGCTAAGCACCAGCTTCAGGTTTAAATGCCATTGTTGTGCGAACAGGAGGAGATCCGGGGACTGAACTAGCACATGGGCCTGCATGGGAGTTGCCCCAGGCCCTAAACAGTTGCCTCTGCCGCCTGCCGCAGAATGTTTACAGGATTGACTTGGAAATACCAGAAAATGGAGGCCCTGCTGTTGGTACATCCAGCCGGACACGAGATCTTTGTTTGAGTAGAATAATGCCATAGGCTGCCAAGACCAGTGGTTTGGCTAATTATACGCCAATTTACGGTTAAAATTTCCATGTGTTTGAGCCCTCTGTCACTGGGGGGAGGACCAGGAAAGAGCAGTTTTCAATAGCTCAGAATGTCCATCTTAGCCAATATTTTCTAAAGAGTGAGAAAATGTGTCTTACATGTCTTCTTCCCGTGGGGGAATCCTACACAATAGGTTTATAAACAAAGACAGTGATAGGTGACCTTTAACAGGCCTGCAGGGATTCCAAGAGGACACTGTAGCAGCCTAACAGGTATTTTGAATATTTTTAGTCTCTGAGAGAGTGGCAATCATTTAGGTCTGGGGAAATGTATTGTCTTTCATAATTAGGAAGTTTTATTTTAAGCTTATCATTGAATTCTCTCACTTTGCACAGTGTCTTGAATCTAGTTGAACCAAATTAAAAAAATTAAGTGATTTATTTCTCTAGATTATTGTATATATTTTCCAGTTTTAGAACTCTATTTCAAGCTAGGTTTCAAGCCATATGGAAAACGAAAACGTTTGTGCAGTGCTTGAAATGGTAACCCAGTTGTTCTGAAATTCATATTCCAGTCCAAAGCCTTTGGAGGATTCCGAACCATGTGGCTTCTCACCAGTCTTCCACTTTGAGGAGGGAGTGAGACACAGCTTCACAGGACTGAGTCTCAAACTTGCTTAACTGACCTTGCAGAAATGGGGAGGTGGGTGGGGGAGCTCAGAGTTGACCTTGGGAGCAGGCCACACCCTGGTAGGTGTGGTCTCTGTGCCCAGAAGAGCCCGCTGCCCACTTGGACACTTATTTGAAAAAGTGTTTTTAATCCTTGGTTTATTCACTTTTGTTTCTTGACAGATGTTTACACTGAGTCGGGAAACCCTGTTGTAATGCAAATAATAGACAAATGGTTGCCTGTTTTTGACCCCTTAATAGGTGGCTCTGCTTAGAAGTGCTTTACCTATGTGATTGCATTTAACCTTCGCAACTGCCAACTGCCCTTGAATGCTTGATCTCCATTTCTTAGATGAGGAAATTTAGGCTGAGGGAGGTTAAGCAATTCACCCAAGATCCCGTAGTAAGAGTAGTAGGATCCAGATTCAAATCTGAGAATGTGTGTCTGCGGGGCCCGCACTTCTACTACTTTCTCCTAACAAGTTTCAATTCTGGAGTAAGTTTTGATGGCGGAGAGGAAGAGAACTGGGGCATTGCTCAGGGAAGACAAGTCTGTGGCACAGACCTGAGTTTTTGACAACAGCTAGGGGCACAGAGGGAATAGGGGAAGAAGACCAAGGAAAATGCTGCCCTGGGATTTGGAGGTTACACGATAGAGACCTTCACTTGACGGGAAGTCTAAGTTTCAATTGTCTGTGGAGTTTAGGCAAAACACAAAACAATCTGAAATATGTGGGATGGAAAATCCATCTTGAAATGGCTACGCTGTCTGAGTTCACTGGCAATCATATTCTTCACCACGGTACTTGGATTTCCTGCTGCGTAGACTTAACCTTAATCTATGGGTACATCTCCAGAGTGGAAAGTAAAGTTGACAGGTAAGAATTATTTAGGAAGTTTAATTAATGAGTAAAATAACCAAAGTAGGTATTTTGGATTTTACTCGTATTTTTCCCATCACAGTATTTTTAAAGAAATAGAGTCCCAGCCCTTTACTTTATCCTCCCCTAGTGGAGAGAGCCTTGCAGCTCTCTTCAATTCAGTCCAGCATTTGGAAATGTGTTGTTTGTAAATTGAATGACCCAGGAATGACTTGTTACCCATAGCTTGTTTGTACTTTAGGCACATGGGCTCAGCCTGCCCTAGAAAACTTAGGGAATCAGAGCAGCCCATGGGTCATGTGATCTCTATAAACTAACAGCCCATCCTGTGATATCCTTCACCATGGGAGTAGGGGCTAGTCTTGCTGCTTGACAGGTGTTCTCTTAGACAGTCCTCACTATAAGAGCACTTTATAAAATGTAGCTGTCCAGATTACCTGCTCTTCTGGTCTTAAATTACAGAGAGAGCTTCCTGACCTGGAGGGAGGGCTCTAGAGCCAGATTGGGTTCAAATTCACTCTGCCTTTAACCAACCATGTAACCTTGGACCTGAGAGTAAGCTTGGTTACTCAGTTTTCTCATCTGTGAAATGGAAATAATAGTAGCCTTCCTCACAGAGGTGGTTGCATGAGTTAACACATGTGAAATGCTTAGCCAGAGTTTGACGTTATAGTGAGCATTCAATAAAAGTTGGCCATCATTAATTATTACAGACTTTCATCAGAAAGTTCCAGGCTTGTGTGGTCTGAGTCAAACCAGCTACTTTAATAAAATTAACTGAGGTATTGCCCATTTTTGGTGTAGTCGAAGTGCTTAAGAGCTTGGGAACTAACTAGTAACAACTTGATCTTAAATTGGTATTCCTTGGGCAAGTTATTTAACCTCTCTGAGCTTCAGTTTCCTTGTCTACTGTAAAATATAAGTATGATATAATATTCTAAATTTAAACTATAGCAATATCCTCTCTGTAGTGGTACTATCAGAAAGAAATAATTTAATATGTATGATGTACACAAAGTCATTGGCATATGCTGGTCACATCCATTCTTATTATGACATGGCCCAAGTTAACCATCAGAATTAGATGGTTCTGGCCAGTGGAGCAGGGGATTTTACATTTATCTCCTCTCTTTCAGTTCTTAAATTTTTTGCCTGGCTAATTTACATGAAATTACCACTCTGAGTTGAATTACTTGACTGGACAAAGTTAATTGTCAAAGCTACAGTTTGCCCTTTTTAGAAACATAGTCTAAGTGGCTTCTTAATTTTAGTATCTGACCTCCCAAACATTTCATCTAAGTGAAAACCTTTGTTTTATAGCAAGTATTGTCAGAAGGCAGCAAATATTTTTATTCTTTTGACTAGTGTTTTCAAAATTAGTCATTCTTAACTCTTTAAGTGGAAAGGGCGCTCCGGTGGTAAACTTCTCCAAAAAGAGTGTGTTTTACTGAACGGAGTTTCTGCAGGAAGTGGGCATCGTTGTGATGATGATATGAAGAGCTTGCCCTTGCTTGCTTGGGTAGAAGGAAGTGTGGGATTACACTAGGAACAGTGTGAAGGAACCAGAGGCTTAGGGAAGGCCAAAGGGGAAGGGTGAGGTTTATCTGACTGGGAAATGGTTGGGTGGAGTGAAAGATGGAAGTTGCAGAAGGTTCCCGAATGTGGTGTATGAGTGCCCCTGTGTGGAATGAGATTTTGTAGTTTAAGGGGATAAGACCATGTCTCTTTGAATGAGAATAAAGTCCACCACTTAATGCTTGATAGCTCACCAAATGTTTACAGATATTATCTTACTTAGTTCTCACGATAATTGAGGCAGAATTGGTACTGTCCTCACTTTCCAAATGAGAGAGGAGGAGAGGTCTTGGGTGACGTGGCCAATAGGAAGTAGGGCTTGCACTTGACCCCAGGTATCCAGAAGTGGAATCCAGCGTTTGATCTCCTACATGGTGGCTATTGAAAAACTCTACCAGGGAAGTCCTCACCACCCAGAAAAGTAGCCAAAGGAAAAGATAGACGTGTGGCTGAGACAGAAGAAAGGGAAAAGGCAGGGGTACTGGGATATATGCTGTGTGGTGAAAGTGGGGAACCTGTGAAGGTAGAGAGGAGGAGAGAGCACCAGAAGCCAGGTTCCTTGGCACCACAGGTGAAAGGTCAGGTGAGGGCATGGAGAGTTTGGAAGAGGGACCAGAATATACAGAGCCTCACATTCCCTGCAGACTTGAATCGTAGCAGAGCAAATCTGCACTGTTATTCCAAGGTCCTGTGGATGAATAGACTGTTTCATGGTACAGTCTCGTGGTCAAGAACATAGGCTCTGACTACATGGTTTAGTCCAAGTTCTGCCGTTTACTAGTAATGGGACTTTGGGCAAGTTTATTCTCTGTGCCTCGGTTTCCTTATCTGCAAAACATGGATAACGGTAGTACCTACCTCAAAAGGTTATTGTGAAGATTAAATGAGATAATACCCGTGAAACCCTCAGAACAATGCCTGATGCACAGTAAGCACAGAATATCTTTTTTTATCCATCCAACTTGTCCCTGGCAGGTAGACATAGCCAGCTGGAGAAGAGGTGGACCTATACCAGAAAGTACACATCCTGCCCATAGGCCACAGGTACCAGAAAGAGGTTGACATGTAGTTACTCTCCTGAGCCCTTGCAGTTATGGAAATAGCAGAGTTTGTGAGGTTCTCTTGTGTTTTGACCAAGCTTTCCCCCTCAAAGTGCTTGTTGGTGAGGTAAGACCCTGTGATAAACAGACCTGCTTGTCCATTGAGGAGCTACAGCCCAGCAGGGGCCTCTAAGGAACTAAGGGAACTGCATGTGTAACACGTGGATTGTTCTTTTTTTTTCTGTTTTGGTTTTGACAGGAAACAGCAAGAGATTGACTCCAAAGATGCTATTATTTTGCATCAGTTTGCAAGACCTAACAATGGTGTCCCCAGTTTATCTCCTTTCTGTTTGAAAATGGAAACTTATTTAAGGATGGCTGACTTACCCTATCAGGTACTTTTGTGCAAATATGTTTTATCCTCGTGGCAGCAATATTGGCTAGGGGGGGAAGTACTTAATCTCACAGGGTGGGAAGGGCTTGCTCTTGGTGCCAGAGGGGTGGGTATGAAAGCAGTGGTGCCCAGTCCTTAGTAGATACTTAGGAGACTTGATCCCAGTCTGTTGATTTTTACATCCAATTTAACGAGTGATCACAAGGGTCTGGACTTTCATAGTGTTGAAGGTCATGTTATTTTTTCCTGACAGAGTATTCTTTGGTTAATAGTTTGGCCTACTGGGAACCTATAAATAAAGGTGAGCCTGATGTGGTTCTTTCCTTCAGGTTTCTATTTGTTGGAAGCATTATATTTATCTCTTATGAATCCTGGGGACAAACGTCCAGCAGGCCACCAAAGAGATATTTGTAGATTTTGTGAGAGTTTTTCCTACTGATTTGTTGTTCTGTTTGGGTGACTTTCAGGGAAGCACTTGCTCATTTCAGCCTTAGAGAGGGAACAGAGGAATGAATGCGTTTAAAATATAAATTTTTCTCTGAGTAATGCTTGAGCCGTGTCTCACAAATTTGACAGGTTGTGTTTTCATTGTCATTCAATTATATTTTTAAAAAATATTCCCTTATGTTTTTCTTTTTCGCCTAAGTTCTAGTCATAGGCATTAAAAAAAAACTTTGATTTTTGTTATTGTTTTTTAATGTTATGGTCAAAGCAGGTAGTCTTTGTGATATTAATTCCTTGGAATTTACTGACATTTTAGCCTAGTGTATGGCTACTTGTTTATAAATGTTGAAAATAGAATCATATTCCCTGGGAATAGAGCTCTCGCTTTATCTACTTGTTTGAGCATGTTTAGTGTATTGTTTAGACCTGTTATATCTCTGTTTTTTTTAATTTAGTTTTTTAAATTAAAAAGATTATTTTATTTTATTTATTTATTTTTGGCTGCATTGGGTCTTCGTTGCTGCACGCGGGCTTTCTCTAGTTGTGGCGAGCGGGGGCTACTACTCTTCGTTGCAGTGTGCGGGCTTCTTATTGCGGTGGTTTCTCTTGTTGTGGAGCACGGGCCTAGGCATGCAGGCTCAGTAGTTGTGGCGCACAGGCTTAGTTGCTCCACAGCATGTGGGATCTTCCTGAACCAGCGCTTGAACCTGTGTCCCCTGAATTGGCAGGCGTATTCTTAACCACTGTGCCACCAGGGAAGCTCCTCTCTTTATATTTTGTCTGCCTCTTCTAGCAGTTTCTGGAAGGATTGGGTTTAAATATTCAAGTGTATTTGTTGATTTCTCTCTTTTCCTGTCATTCTGTCAGTTCTTGCTTTAGGTAAGAGTATGTGTCTATTCGAGGTTATATTGTTAGGTCCATATAATATGAAAGATCACATCTTTTACTGGTATATAGTACCCATCTCTGTCCCTTATGATTTTTTTTAACCTTGAATTCTATATTATCAGATATTCAGATCGATTCTCCAGCCTTCTTTTGGTTCATATTTGTTTGGGATATCTTTCTTCATCCTCTTTCTCTATTATTATTACTTTTTTTTGTATTTGTCTCTTGTATGCAATGTATTAGTTATAGCCAATCGGAGAGTCCTTAATTGGTGAGTTTAATCCATTTCACTTGCAATGATTATTTTATTAGGACATATTTCTAACATGTTATTTAATATTTTTCTCCTTACTATGTTTTTTATTTTTTCTCATTTCCTGCTTTCTAATAGGTAAAAAAATTTTTCTTGTCATTTAAAAACAAATTCTATTTTTGTTGTTATGGTGGTTGCTCTTAAGATCCAAATTTGTGTTTATTTATCCCCACTCACTTCTTATATGGGTCAAAATCTGTGCTTTCCCTCTAATACTACAAGTCTGTTAGTAGGTTTGCGTGAACCTTGGGTCTCTTTCTTCCCAGGGCTTATCCCAGGTGTGTTGCTGTTATCTGATATTTTAATTCTGGAATTTTGGAAATCCTTTGTCTTTTTATGGTCCTTTTTAGGCCAGAAGACTTACTAAGTTATTTGACTAGCTTTACTTCCCATATATCTTATCCTACAGGATTTATTTATCTTTTTTATATGAGTACTTCCTTGATGAATATTTTGAATGAGCCTTTATGGGGCAAACTTTCAGTGGCTTTGCATGCCCAAGAACATCTTTATTATGCCGCACATTTGACACTTCTGTGTCCAAAGTTCGTTTCCTTCAGTGCTTTGAAAATATTACTCCATTGTCTTTTTGGTTTGCTGTTGCTATTGAAAAGTCTGATGTTAATCTGGATCTTTTTCTTTCTCTCTGGAGGCTTTTAGAATTCACATTGAATCTCAACATTCTTTTTTTTTTTTTAATCTCAACATTCTCAAATGTCATCATAACTGGCTTGGTGTGGGTCTTCACATATCTTGTTTGGTCCTTTATAAACTCTTTTCACCTCAAGTCTTTAATCTCTTTTTGATTCTAAGAACTTATCAATGTTCTTCACGTTTCCTTTTTTTTAAAAAAATTATTTTTTATTTATTTTATTTATTTATTTTTGGTTGCATGGGATCTTTGTCACTCCTCACGGGTTTTCTCTAGTTACAGCGAGCAGGGGCTTCTCATTGTGGTAGCTTCTCTTGTTGCGGAGCACGGGCTCTAGGCACGTGGGCTTCAGTAGTTGTGGCACGTGGGCTCAGTCGTTGTGGCTTGTGGGCTCTAGAGCGCAGGCTCAGTAGTTGTGACGCATGGGCTTAGTTGCTCCGCTGCATGTGGGATCTTCCCGGACCAGGGCTTGAACCCGTGTCCCCTGCATTGGCAGGTGGATTCTTAACCACTGCGCCACCAGGGAAGCCCTCCTTTTCTTTTTTGTTTGTTTGTTTCTCCTTCTTCTTTTCTATTCCTGATTATCTGGATCCTGGAATCTCTGCTATTATTTTCTGTGTTTCTGAATCTATCTCTTTATTCTTTTCTTCTTCCTTCTTGGAGAATTCGTCTTTCTGAGCTTCCATTGCATCCCTCTGTTCTCTTCTTGTATCCATCCTATTATTTATCTCATCCATTGTGTTTAACTTCTACATTTTTCTTCTTAATATTTTCCCTTGGTTTGTATTACAATCTCTTCCTTTATCCCTTGGAGGATATTTCTTATGCTAATTAGATTTTTCGGTCTGTCCCAATCATTCTGCCTCATGTTGTGTATATTATCTGTTGCCCTTCTCTTACAGTAACTGTACCCCTCAGGTGTCTAGTTATTTTGGTTTGAGGTCTCCTTTTACCAGGGATGTCAGCTTCCCTGCCCAGGAATTTGCACTGGGCAAAGGCTAAAGCTTAGGACACAGGTTGTTTACCTCTGAAGGAGTTTAAGAAAAGTAAGGAGGTGAGCCCCAGGCATCCCCACACCACTGTGATTCCTCCAGTTTGCTGCTACTCCTCCAAATGGCTCCCACTGGTCAGGGGTTCACCTTTAAGCTCTTACAAAGAAGCAGCATAGGGAGGGGGTGGTCTTCTTAGCAGGAAACAGAGCAGCTGGGAGGTTGGGGGGGGGGGAATGTTCCTCACCCAGCCAGGGTTTTGGCGCCCTGCTAATGATATTACCCCCCAAGTCTCGCCTCCTCATGGCCTGTGCTTTCTGAGCTGGTTTCTCTACAGAAGAGGGCATGGGGGTGGCAGTGATGCTCCTAAGGCAGTGCTGGGACAGTGGAATGACATGCTTAGCTTGGTAAGTGGTCCTCTGGGAATATGGCACTGAATCTGGACTTCAGTTAGGGGATCTGACAGGCATGAGGTGTTTGGGGAACAAAAAAAAGGGTCTTTATGACGGGGAACTGGAATGCAAGGGGTCAGTCTGGACAGAGAAGCAGGGAGATTATTCAGGACTTTCTAAGCCAGCAATGGAGGAGAAAATAGCAAAAGACCAGACAAGGTTTGAATCATCTACATACATTGGATCGGATCTGAGAGATCCTTGTTCAGCTCGGCGTTGGCCGTCAGCACTTGAAGATGTGTGTCACTGAGGGACTCACGTTGAAGGAAGAGACCGCTCCCTGCGGTTGCCTGTCTCTGGGCCGTTGTCACTCCCCACCAGGTCGCTGCATTTAGCCAGGACAGCTTTGGGGCAATTAGGGCCCCAAACCTGAGTTTCGTGCTCTGCAGCCTCTGGTGGCTTTCTTGATCTCCTGTGCCCCCTACCCTTGATGAAGTCCTCTTGCTGTTGACAGCGGCTGCAGCAGCTGCCAGGCTGTGGTGCCCTTTCCTTTCTTGCCTTCAAGCCATCAAGCACTGATTGCCCCAGCCTTGTCTCTGCCAGCAGCCTAACACCTTTGGTCATGTTTCAGAGCATGTTGCTGCACTGTTACGCAGTAACAGTGCATATACTGCTTTTAGTTAGTATAACTGGAACAACTGGATACATGCCTTGCTATGAAGCCTGGAGAGGCTTTCGAGAAGGGGACTGCTTACCCCCTTCCAAAATTAGTATTTCTTGTTAAGTATATTTTTTAGGAAAGGAGTGATATAGGAGTGTTTTTTCTTCTGTGAGGTCTCTATGGAAAATAGATGAAGGGAGTGTTCAGCAGGGTAGGTAACAGGAAAATGGTTCTATGGCTTAGAAAGGGATGCCCTGAGTCCCTGGGGAGGGGAGCGGGGGTGGGGTGGCGTTGGTGTGGGGGGAGGGACGGTGCCTTGAGACCCATGTGCCGTCAGCGAGGGTTTGTGTGCATGCAGGTGGTTCCTGGGTAGTGCTGGTGGGGCTCATCGCTTGGAGGATCAGTAGAGAGGTGTTCTGTCACAGACCCAGGGAGCTCTCCCCTCTTCCCCTTCTGTGCCCTGTACCTTTTAAAGAAAGATTAAAATGTCATCTTCCTAAGAGCACGACTTTATATTTGAAGCTTTTTTATTTTTTAACAGAAATGAGACGGGGATAAGTATTTGATGACCATTAGTAGGAACTCACAAGGGTTTTCTTAAAAAGCCTGATGTGGGGCTTCCCTGGGGGCGCAGTGGTTGAGAGTCCGCCTGCCGAGGCAGGGGACACGGGTTCGTGCCCTGGTCTGGGAGGATCTCACATGCCGCGGAGCGGCTGGGCCCGTGAGCCATGGCCGCTGAGCCTGCGCGTCCGGAGCCTGTGCTCCGCAACGGGAGAGGCCACAACAGCGAGAGGCCCGCGTACAGCAAAAAAAAAAAGCCTGATGTGTTGGTTACAGTTGTTATCTTTTAAAAATCAGAATATAAATATTGGTGGGTCAATTTTTAAAACTTTTCATTTTGTTATAATTATAGATTCATAGGAAGTTGCAAAAAGTGTACAAGGAGTCCTGCAGATATGGCTAATTTTTTTTCAAACTAAAAACGGATTTACCGTTTCTTTGTTTTTTGTTTTTTCCTGATTACATATAGATGGCATAAGGTCCTTATAAGAATTTCAAACACTACAGAAAAGTGTAAGGGGAAAATGAAAATCGCCTGACATCCTACTAGCAGGAGATTATCATCACTAATTCTTCTGACCATCTTTCCATACTTGTCTTTAGACGTACATATATAAAGACATCGTTTGCCATAACTGGTTGTATAGAAGCATGTATTTGACACAGTCACTCTTTTTATATACAAGAAAGAAAAAAGAAGGAAAATGGCTCCTTTGGAACTCTCTGCTTTGGCTCTTAGCCCTAACTTCTTTTTTAAAAAATTTATTTATTTATTTATTTATTTAATTTTTGAATTTTATTTTATTTATTTTTTTATACAGCGGGTTCTTATTAGTCATCCATTTTATACACATCACTGTATACATGTCAATCCCAATCGCCCAAGTCAGCACACCACCATCCCCACCCCCCCGCGGTTCTCCCCCCTTGGTGTCCATACGTTTGTTCTCTACATCTGTGTCTCAATTTCTGCCCTGCAAACCTGTTCATCTGTACTATTTTTCTAGGTTCCACATATATGCGTTAATATACGATATTTATTTTTCTCTTTCTGACTTACTTTACTCTGTATGACAGTCTCTAGATCCATCCACGTCTCAACAAATGACCCAGTAACGTTCCTTTTTATGGATGAGTAATATTCCATTGTATATATGTACCACATCTTCTTTATCCGTTTGTCGATGGGCATTTACATTCATTCCATGACCTGGCTATTGTTAATAGTGCTGCAGTGAACATTGGGGTGCATGTGTCTTTTTGAATTATGGTTTTCTCAGGGTATATGCCCACTAGTGGGATTGCTGGGTCATATGGTAGTTCTATTTTTGTTTTTTAAGGAACTTCCATACTGTTCTCCATAGTGGCTGTGTCAATTTACATTCCCACCAACAGTGCAAGAGGGTTCCCTTTTCTCCACACCCTCTCCAGCATTTGTTGTTTGTAGATTTTCTGATGATACCCATTCTGATTGGTGTGAGGTGATACCTCATTGTAGTTTTGATTTGCATTTCTCTAATAGTGATGTTGAGCAGCTTTTCATGTGCTTCTTGGCCATCTGTATGTCTTTTTTGGAGAAATGTCTATTTAGGTCTTCTGCCCATTTTTGGATTGGGTTGTTTGTTCATTTAATATTGAGCTGCATGAGCTGTTTATATATTTTGGAAATTAATCCTTTGTCCGTTGATTCGTTTGCAAATATTTTCTCGCATTCTGAGGGTTGTCTTTTCATCTTGTTTATGGTTTCCTTTGCTGTGCAAAAGCTTTGAAGTTCCATTAGGTCCCATTTGTTTATTTTTGTTTTTATTTCCATTACTCTAGGAGGTGGATCAAAAAAGATCTTGCTGTGGTTTATGTCAAAGAGTGTTCTTCCTATGTTTTCCTCTAAGAGTTTTATAGTGTCCGGTCTTGTATTTAGGTCTCTAATCCATTTTGATTTTATTTTTGTGTATGGTGTTAGGGAGTGTTCTAATTTCATTCTTTTACATGTAGCTGTCCAGTTTTCCCAGCACCACTTACTGAAGAGACTGTCTTTTCTCCATTGTATATCCTTGCCTCCTTTGTCATAGATTAGTTGACCATATGTGCGTGGGTTTACCTCTGGGCTTTCTATCTTGTTCCATTGATCCATGTTTTTGTTTCTGTGCCAGTACCATATTGTCTTGATTACTGTAGCTTTATAGTATAGTCTGAAGTCAGGGCGTCTGATTCCTCCAGCTCCATTTTCTTCCCTCAAGACTGCTTTGGCTTTTCAGGGACTTTTGTGTCTCCATACAAATTTTAAGATTTTTTGTTCTAGTTCCGTAAAAAATGCCATTGGTAATTTGATAGGGATTGCATTGAATCTGTAGATTGCTTTGGGTAGTATAGTCATTTTCACAATATTGGTTCTTCCAATCCAAGAACATGGTATATCTCTCCATCTGTTGGTATCATCATTAATTTCTTTCATCAGTGTCTTATAGTTTTCTGCATACAGGTCTTTTGTCTCCCTAGGTAGTTTTATTTCTAGGTATTTTATTCTTTTTGTTGCAGTGGTAAATGGGAGTGTTTCCTTAATTTCTCTTTTAGATTTTTCATCATTAGTGTAAAGGAAAGCAAGAGATTTCTGTGCATTAATTTTTTCTTCTTTTTTTTTGTGGTACACGGGCCTCTCACTGTTGTGGCCTCTCCCGTTGTGGAGCACAGGCTCCAGACACGCAGGCTCAGCGGCCATGGCTCACGGGCCTAGCCGCTCCACGGCATGTGGGATCTTCCCAGACTGGGGCACAAACCCGTGTCCCCTGCATTGGCAGGCGGACTCTCAACCACTGCGCCAACAGGGAAGCCCCTGTGCATTAATTTTGTATCCTGCAACTTTACCAGATGCATTGATTAGCTCTAGTAGTTTTCTGGTGGCATCTTTAGGATGCTCTATGTATAGTATCATGTCAAATGCAAACAATGACATTTTTACTTCTTCTTTTCCAATTTATATTCCTTTTATTTCTTTTTCTTCTCTGATTGCCGTGGCTAGGACTTCCAACACTATGTTGAATAATAGTGGCAAGAGTGGACCTCCTTGTCTTGTTCCTGATCTTAGAGGAAATGCTTTCAGTTTTTCACCATTGAGAATGATGTTTGCTGTGGTTTTGTCGTATATGGCCTTTAATATGTTGAGGTAGGTTCCCTCTATGCCCACTTTCTGGAGAGTTTTATCATAAATGGGTGTTGAATTTTGTCAAAAACTTTCTGCATCTATTGAGATGATCATATGGTTTTTATTCTTCAATTTGTTAATATGGTGTATCACATTGATTGATTTGCATATATTGAAGAATCCTTGCATCCCTGGGACAAATCCCACTTGATCATGGTCTATGATCCTTTTAATGTGTTGTTGGATTCTGTTTTCTAGTATTTTGTTGAGAATTTTTGCATCTATATTCATCAGTGATATTGGTCTGTAATTTTCTTTTTTTGTAGCATCTTTGCCTGGTTTTGGTATCAGGGTGATGGTGGCCTCATAGAATGAGTTTGGGAGTGTTCCTTCCTCTGCAATTTTTTGGAAGAGTTTCAGAAGGATGGGTGTTAGCTCTTCTCTAAATGTTTGATAGAATTCACCTGTGAAGCCATCTGGTCCTGGACTTTTGTTTGTTGGAAGATTTTTAATCACCGTTTCAATTTCATTCCTTGTGATTGGTCTGTTCATATTTTCTGTTTCTTCCTGGTTCAGTCTTGGAAGGTATTACCTTTCTAAGAATTTGTCCATTTCTTCCAGGTTGTCCATTTTATTGGCATAGAGTTGCCTGTAGTAGTCTCTTAGGATGCTTTGTATTTCTTTGGTGTCTGTTGTAACTTCTCCTTTTTCATTTCTAATTTTATTGATTTGAGTCCTCTCCCTCTTTTTCTTGATGAGTCTGGCTAATGGTTTATGAATTTTGTTTATCTTCTCAAAGAACCAGCTTTTAGTTTTATTGATCTTTGCTATTGTTTTCTTTGTTTCTATTTCATTTATTTCTGCTCTGATCTTTATGATTTCTTTCCTTCTGCTAACTTTGGGTTTTGTTTGTTCTTCTTTCTCTAGTTCGCTTAAGTGTAAGGTTAGATTCTTTATTTGAGATTTTTCTTGTTTCTTGGGGTAGGCTTGTATAGCTATAAACTTCCGTCTTAGAACTGCTTTTGCTGCATCCCATAGGTTTTGGATCATGGTGTTTTCATTGTCATTTGTCTCTAGGTATTTTTTGATTTCTTCTTTGATTTCTTCAGTGATCTCTTGGTTATTTAGTAACGTATTGTTTAGCCTCCATGTGTTTATGTTTTTTATGTTTTTTTCCCTGTAATTCATTTCTAATTTCATAGCGTTGTGGTCAGAAAAGATGCTTGATATGATTTCAATTTTCTTAAATTTACTGAGGCTTGATTTGTGACCGTGACCCAATATGTGATGTATCCTGGAGAATGTTCCGTGTGCACTTGAGAAGAAAGTGTAATCTGCTGTTTTTGGATGGAATGTCCCATAAATATCAATTAAATCTATCTGGTCTATTGTGTCATTTAAAGCTTCTGTTTCCTTATTTATTTTCCTTTTGGATGATCTGTCCGTTGGTGTAAGTGAGGTGTTAAAGTCCCCCACTATTATTGTGTTACTGTCGATTTCCTGTTTTATAGCTGTTAGCAGTTACCTTATGTATTGTACCTATGTTGGGTGCAAATATATTTATACTTGTTATATCTTCTTCTTGGATTGATCCCTTGATCATTATGTAGTGTCCTTCCTTGTCTCTTGTAACATTCTTTATTTTAAAGTCTATTTTATCTGATCTGAGTATTGCTACTCCAGCTTTCTTTTGACTTCCATTTGCATGGAATATCTTTTCCCATCCCCTCACTTGCAGTCTGAATGTGTCCCTAGGTCTGAAGTGGGTCTCTTGTAGACAGCATAGGTATGGGTCTTGTTTTTGTATCCATTCAGTGAGCCTGTGTCTTTTGGTTGGAGCGTTTAATCCATTAACATTTGAGGTAATTATCGATATTTATGTCCCTGTGACCGTTTTCTGAATTGTTTTGGGTTTGTTTTTGTAGGTCCTTTTCTTCTCTTGTGTTTCCCACTTAAGAGAAGTTCCTTTAGCAGTTGTTGTGGAGCTGGTTTGGTGGTGCTGAATTCTCTTAGCTTTTGCTTGTCTGTAAAGCTTTTGATTTTTCCATCAAATCTGAATGAGATCCTTGCCGGGTAGAGTAATCTTGGTTGTAGGTTCTTCCCTTTCATCACTTTAAGTATATCATGCCTCTCCCTTCTGGCTTGTAGGGTTTCTGCTGATAAATCAGCTGTTAACCTTATGGGGGTTCCCTTGTATGTTATTTGTCGTTTTTCCCTTGCTGCTTTCAATAATTTTTCTTCGTCTTTAATTTTTGCCAATTTGATTACTATGTGTCTTGGCGTGTTTCTCCTTGGGTGTATCCTGTATGGGTCTCGCTACGCTTCCTGGACTTGGGTGGCTGTTTCTTTTCCCATTTTAGGGAGGTTTTTGACTGTAATCTCTTCAAATATTTTCTTGGGTCCTTTCTCTCTCTCTTCTCCTTCTGGGACCCCTATAATGTGAATGTTGTTGAGTTTCATGTTGCCCCAGAGGTCTCTTAGGCTGTCTTCATTTCTTTTCATTCTTTTTTCTTTATTCTGTTCCGCAGCAGTGAATTCCACCATTCTATCTTCCAGTGCACTTATCTGTTCTTCTGCCTCATTTACTCTATTGATTCCTTCTAGTGTCGTTTTCATTTCAATTATTGTATTGTTCATATTTGTTTGTCTGTTCTTTAATTCTTCTAGGTCTTTGTTAAACATTTCTTGCATCTTCTTGATCTTTGCCTCCATTGTTTTTCCGAGGTCCTGGATCATCTTCACTATCATTATTCTGAATTCTTTTTCTGGAAGGTTGCCTATCTCCACTTCATTTAGTTTTTTTTCTGGGGTTTTATCTTGTTCCTTCATCTGCTACATAGCCCTCTGCCTTTTCATCTCGTCTGTCTTTCTGTGAATGTGCTTTTCGTTCTACAGGCTGCAGGATTGTAGTTCTTCTTGGTTCTCCTGTCTGCCCTCTGGTGGATGAGGCTACCTAAGAGGCTTGTGCAAGTTTCCTAATGGGAGGAACTGGTGGTGGGTAGAGCTGACTGTTGCTCTGGTGGGCAGAGCTCTGTAAAACGTTAATCCACTTGACTGCTGATGCATGGGGCTGGGTTCCCTCCCTGTTGGTTGTTTGGCCTGAGGCAACCCAACACTGGAGCCTACCTGGGCTCTTTGGTGGGGCTATTGGCAGACTCTGGGAGGGCTCATGCCAAGGAGTACTTCCCAGAACTTCTGCTGCCAGTGTCCTTGTCCCCACGGTGAGCCACAGCCACCCCGCCTCTGTAGGAGACCCTCCAACACTAGCAGGTAGGTCTGGTTCAGTCTCCTATGGGGTCACTGCGCTTTCCCCTGGGTCCTGATGCTCACACTACTTTGTGTGTGCCCTCCAAGAATGGAGTCTCTGTTTCCCCCAGTCCTGTCAAAATCCTGCAACAAATCCCACTAGCCTTCAAAGTCTGATTCTCTAGGAATTCCTCCTCCCGTTGCCAGACCCCCAGGTTGGAAAGCCTGACGTGGGGCTCAGAACCCTCACTCCAGTGTGTGGACTTCTGTGGTATAAGTGTTCTCCAGTCTGTGAGTCACCCACCCAGCAGTTATGGGATTTGATTTTGCTGTGATTGTGCCCCTCCTACCGTCTTATTGTGGCTTCTCCTTCATCTTTGGATGTGGGGTATCTTTTTTGGTGAGTTCCAGTGTCTTCCTGTCGATGATTGTCCAGCAGTTAGTTGTGATTCTGGTGTTCTTGCAAGAGGGAGTGAGAGCACGTCCTTCTACTCTGCCATCTTGGTTCCAATCTCGCAATCCTCCCTTTCTTGCGCAAGGATTAAATTAGGCTTTTACATGTTAAGATTGAAAAATCATGATTTATTTAACATTTTGAATATAGAAGCTAAAAATAGGTATTGTGAGGTTACGAGGTTAGGAAACAGAAGCTGGTCTTTCCCCTAACTTCTGATGTTCTATGTATTTGCTCTTTTTGTCTGGGCACCACCTCCACCATCTTTTTGTTTCGGAATTTTTCTGAGCTACAGACAAGTTAAAAGAATAATACAATGAACATCCATATACTCTTCACCTAGATTCGCCAATTGTCAGCATGTTGCCTTCTTTCCTTTATTTCTCTTTATATATACTTTTATGAACAATTTTTTGATGCAACATTTGAACATAAGCTGTAAGAATCATGACAGTTCTCCCCTCAATTCCTCAGCATGTATCTCCAAAAAAGAAGGACATTCTTCTACAAAACTACTTGTAAAGGGAAGTACTCAGATTCTTCCTTCCTGTGTAGGGAAAACCAGTTCCTCCCTACTGTGTGTTTCTCCCCATGAGTATCGTTTATTACTCACATGAAACACTTCATTTCTAACACTTATGGTCAGATGTGTGGAGGCTTTTCCCCACACCAAGTGATTCCCTGACACCAGCTGGACATCCTACAATTTAATTCAATTCTGACACCACCCACAGATAGTGTCAGATCCCACACGTTAAGGACTCAGTCCCACAAGACTGCCCCCCTCCCCGACCCCCAGATGCCAGCTGCAAGCCCAGATTGTCACCTGTGCTTCTGACCAACCGACTGTAGATCAGAGGTTCTAATGACCCCTCCTTAGGTCTGATTAATTTGCTAGAGCAGCTCACAGAACTCATGGAAACAATTACTTACATTTATCAGTTTATTAGAGGATATGATAAAAGATACAGATGAGTAGCCAGATGAAGAGTGAGGTTTGGGAGGGTCCTGAGTGTAGGAGCTTCTGTCCCCGTGGAGTTGAGGGTGTCACCTTCCCAGTGTGATGGTGTTCACCAACCTGGTAGCTCTCCAAACCCGATACTTTGGGGATTTTGTGGAGGCTTCCTCATGTAGAGACGATCAGTTGATAGCTCCATGTCCAAGCCCTCTCTCCTCTCTGGAGGACGGGGGAGGGGTTTGAAAGCGCTAAGCTTCTATTTGCAACTTGGTCTTTCTGGTGACCAGCTCACCCAGGCGCCTCCTCAGACTCACCTCCTTAGAACAAGTGGTGCTCCTAGTGCTCCTGTCACTTAGGAATGTGTAAGGGCTTTAGGAGCTCTGTGCTGGGAACCAGGGGCAGGGACTAATGCCTGTATTTCTTATTCACAATAGTGGTTGCGTGAATTTTTTTTTTTTTTTTCGGTACGCGGGCCTCTCACTGTTGTGGCCTCTCCCGTTGCGGAGCACAGGCTCCGGATGCGCAGGCTCAGCGGCCATGGCTCACGGGCCTAGCCGCTCGGCGGCATGTGGGATCTTCCCGGACCGGGGCACAAACCCGTGTCCCCTGCATCGGCAGGCGGACTCTCAACCACTGCGCCACCAGGGAAGCCTGCGTGAATTTTTTTCAACGTGTTATAATCCACAAAAGTTGCTCAAAGTATCTCAAATTTAGCCAGTGGGAGACCTTTCAAGATGGTTCCAGAGGTGCAGTGAATGTAAAGGGTATAAATTTAGCTGAAAAGTTGGGGATGCTGTGGCCAGTGTAGCATGTCAGTTTCCCAAGACTCTGGGATTTTCTTTTAAGGCCTCAAGCTGTCCATTTTGAAATGGTGATGGTGATGTTAATACTTCTGATGAAGGCACTCTGTCAAACACTTGGTGTGCATTTTCTCATTTAATTCAAGCAACTGTTATTATCCCCATTATATAGATGAGCCCAGGGGGGATTAAGGGAGACCAGGGAGGTCCAAGGTCACAGAGTGACTAAATGAGGGAGCCAGATTTTTAAACCCAAAGCCTATTGCTTTCACTGCTGTGCTAATAATGTAGTGTAAGTGTAGATGCATTCAACTCATCTAGGACAGACTTGCAGGGGGAAACATCAGCTTGGAAAAGAGGTAAAGAGGATTTACCTCTTCATCTTTCTTCTTCAAATTACTTTCAGAAACTACTCTAGGTGGGCCAGTCAGACCCCAATTGCTTAGATAAAAATAGACCAGGAGTTCTTTAGTATATTTAAGGAAGTTAAGGAAAATCAAGTATTATTTAAAAATTATATATATTTATTTAAAAAATAATATAACCACATTCAGAAAAATTGAAATTCATGGAAAAAGATAACCTGGCTCTCACACATAGTTTTGACAATTACTTTGGACATTTTTATGTTTCTTTTTAAAAATATTTTTTGAATTCATCTAATTTTTAGATATACTCATAGTATCTCTAAAATGTTGTCTCCTGCTTTTTTTATCCAGTAAGCAAAAAAAAAATTTTGATGATGAAAACCTACTAGAACTTTCATTCCCATAAGAGTTCATCATTGATTTTTATTTCCCCAATTAAAAAAATGGTCTAGATAAAAATGTACCAAGTCCTCAGGGAAGGAATGGACTAGAGGGAAGGGCAGATGTATAAACAGCAATTCTGAAAGGGGAGGGGAATATACACTGCACAGTGGAAGCATGGAGGAAAGGCAGATAATGGTTGTGCCTTGAGGAAATGGTTCACCAGCAAGGTGAAATTCCAACTGAAGTTTTTAGGATGGATAGGACTTTCAGAGGACGGGCAAAAGGGTTCCTGTACAAGGTACGGGAGTGTACAAAGTCAGAGAGATGGCAGGACTTTGACTTGGTTAGGGGTGGGCAGTTGGAATTCAGGAAATCAGAGGCACTGGCAGCAGGGAGGCTGGGCAGGTGGGTGGCGATTAGATGGTATGGGCCTAGACCACTTTGTGAAGGGGGTTAGACTAGACCCATTAAAGCCGTTGGGTAATTTTGAGCAGCAGAGGTCCTGCATCTCATTTGCACTACAGACAGTTCCCTCTGATGTCAGTGTGCAGGATAGAATCCATCTGTGAACGACGAGTCTAGAAGGGGATGTGGAAGGAGGATATGGGTGGTATCAAGAGCAATCTGAAGCAGATACTATGTTATATGGTAAATTCACATCTTTAGTGTACAAATTATAAAAATGCCAGATGTACTAGCAACTTTTAAAACTTGACATTTCTCAACATCAGGAGTAATGTCTAGGGCTGCCATGTATAGTTGTGTAGGTTGTTCACTGCACAACAGTGCCTGGCCAAGGAGTGGGGGCAAAATCTGGACCCACCTCTTGCCAAGCTGTGAATCCTGGCATGGACTGTATCCACCCAGAGGAGGCTTCATTTTCCAAATTGTACAAAAACAATATGGCTAGCAGCAGCCCCCAAAACTCCCTTTTCCAGGTTTAGGCCTAGAATGAATTTCTTTAGAATAATCAATGAGATAAGAAATCAAGACACCAAGAGTCAGAGAACAGTTAAAGTCCCCATTGTTCTCTACCAAATTCATTGTGTGTGTATCAATAGTTCATTCCTTTTTATTGCTGAGTAGTATTCCATGGTAAGGTTATACCAGAATTTGTTTATTCATTTACCTCTTGATGAGCATTTGATTTTTTTTTCCTGTTTTTGACAATTGCAAATAAAGCTTCTATGAACATTTGTGTACAAGTCTTTGCATGGACATATGCTTTCTTTTCTCTTGGGTAAATACCTAGGAGTGAAATGGCTGGATTGAGTGGCAGGTGTGTACTTCACGTTTTAAGAAACTGTCACATGGTTTCAAAGTGGTTGTGCCGTTCTACTTTCCCACCAGCAATATTTGAGAGTTCAGTTTCCTCCACAGGAACCAACACTTGCTATTAGCCCACAGTATCTGAACTATCGACTTGTATGAAGTATGAGGAAGAGTTTGTAATAATCTGATTAATTTAGTCTGTGTAGGCCACCCAAAAATGGATTCAGATTTAAAACTCAACTTTGGGTTCTACACAATCCAAATTTACTGAGAAAAGGGACTGAGTAAATGCAGTCATTACCACAGAATCCCCTCCATCAGCGTGGTTAAGATCTTTTAATATAGTGAGAAGATGTTGCTCTGTCATTCTCAGTGTCTATGAAGTGTGTGACTCCACCTCCACCTCCCCACCCAACCCCATTCTGGGATCAGAATCCCCTCTGAGACACTGTAAGCTTCTAGTGTGGGTGTGAATCAAAGGGAGCTTGTCAAAAACACAGATTTCTGGGCACTTTTCCCTGGATTCTGACCCAGTGATCTGGGTGGGGGCCCAGGAATCTGCATTTTCACAGGCACTGGAGTTAAGTCTGTTGGACACACTTTGGTACACCTAACTTATAATTTCTGGGGCCACTTGTTTGCAGTGTAGTGGTATTAAGCATTTGCAAGTGTAAGCTACTGGGTTTCAAGTGAGGTTTTTGATCAGTAGCCTGGTCAGTACAAGCCTCCTCATGGTTTATGTTTACTTTTTGCATTTTTGGGTTGTTCATATATTATAACCAGACTGACTCTTACCAGGATCAGGATCATTTCAACACCTCCCTTCCTCCCTGCTCTTTTTTTTTTTTTTTTTAAACAGCAAGCCAGAACTCATGATAAAATCTATGGGAGTAAAGTACTATTTTCATGTGAGACAAATCTTTTTTTTTAAGAGTAACTACTTATTCCCTCAAGAGTTTATATGCTGAGTTCATTCACTTGAATAGTGCAGTCACTATCAAATATGCCGTTGGAATATTTGTTTCTGTTAATCATACAGTGAAGTTTAAATAAAACATTGCTTTTCTCTTTTTAAAATTTACTTTGCTTAGAACTATTTTGGTGGAAAGCTCTCTGCTCAAGGGAAAATGCCTTGGATTGAATATAATCATGAAAAAGTTTCTGGGACAGAATTCATAATTGACTTTCTGGAAGAGAAACTTGGAGTGAATTTAAACAAAAACCTTGGTCCTCATGAAAGAGCCATCTCCAGGGCAGTGACTAAGATGGTGGAGGAGCATTTCTATTGGTGAGTCCCCGCGGGCACCTGGGTGGGTGTCCAGGGCCTGTCCCTATCACTTGGAGTAAGCTAAGTTGTTTCACTTTTCAGACACTCCCCCCCCCCCCCGCCTTTTCCAAAGTGTTCTACATTCTGACTGACTTAGGGGTCAAAGTTACGACTGTTAAGTTTCTAGGTATCTAGAGCAGGTTGACATTTTCTATGGAGGCCCAGCTAGTGCATATTTTAGGCTTTTCGAGCCATATGTGTCTGTGGCAACTACTTAACTCTGCAGTTTTAGTGCAAAAGCAGCCTCAGATTGTACACACATGAGTAAGTGTGACTGTGTTTCAATAAAACAACAAAAGCACTGAAATTTGAATTTCATTTAATATGAAATACTATTCTTTTGATTTTTTTTTCCTCAACCATTTACAAATATGAAAACTTCTTAGCCCATGGGCTATATAGTTGGCTGACCCCTGATCTAAGTCACTGAGGTGAGGGAGCTATTTCAGTAGACTGGGCTTTTTACCAGTACAAACTGCTGAATTAAAGTGATAGTACATCAGATACCCAGAGGAGGGAACAGAAGACTAAGGCAGGACAGAAGTCTCAGGTGACATAAATTAAGCAAGCTTTGGCAGGGTATCGTCAGTTTTCCTTGGATGACAAGAGCTTCTCTATGATCCAGAAGTAAAGCATACTACTATTTTCTGAGCAACTTGGCCCTGATTGGCTGACTGCTGGCCTGTACTTTGCTGATTGGCTGACTCCTATCCTGTACCTTGCCTTGATTGGCTGACTCCCAGCCCTTATTCTCTGAGTACGAAGCATACCACACACTGTGTGGATGAGGTAGGTACCCCTGTGCTGCACCTGGCGTGCTGGCTGTGACATCGCCTGAGTTAAGCAGACTTGGTTCTTCTTGCTTTACAAGCTCATTGATATGTGGGTTTCTTCTTTTTCTTTCATCCGTCTTCTGGAGTTTTAGCATCTTTCTATACACTCCAATAGATAAGAGACATTTTCTCCCTGATTTATGCACTTTATCTTGTTCCAAAGATTTAATAAAAAATTGCCGAGCCCACTTTTTTTGGCATTAATTGTTACTCCTGGGTTATTGCTCACCGAGTAGCTTTTACCTCTTCCACCAAGGGATTCACTCACTGTGGGGTTGATTGTAGAAGGTTTTTTGCCATCACATTCCTATTTCATCCATTCAGCTCTCTTTCTAAATGGAAAACTTGTCTTTTGGATTTTGTTACTGTCTGTTGTTCTTTTTCGTTTTCCACTTTCAGTTCTTGCTCACTTTATTCCAGGGCTGACCTGAAGCACCACTTTCTTCCCCTTCTCACTGCAGAGGGTGGGAGGAAGGAGGGAACCAGACAGAGAGTGGAGTCAGGGGTGCAGATCAGCCTGGGAGTGATCACAGACTCCGTGTGCCCAGAATGAACTCGGGTCTGTTCCTTATAATACCTGTGGAGAGCTGCTGGCCCTCCCCTCTCAAAGAGTGCAGGGGTTGCAGTGTGGACCAAAATGCATGAGTGCAGGTGTCATGCTTAGTCTCAGGGAAAAACCTTTGAGGGACACGGTCGTCTCACCTGCTTGCCAGGTTCCAGTCCCCGCTTTGCAGCGATCAGGGAAATGAAGAACCAGCACAGGCACGCAAGCCCTCGGTGTCTTCCGTTGCTGAGGCCCCCGTCAGAGTGCTACATCGTTTAATGGATGGGCCCGTTAACGTGGAGAGCTATAGCACTTTGTCAGCTGCCTGAAAAGCCGAAAACCTTCCATTTAAGTTGGTATTTTTCTACACTCTCTGTTTTCTGTAGTGGTTCATAAAATTTATATTCAAGTTAGAAAGACTTTGATCCAGCTAGGTTCCCAAGTACCACCCATCACTGCTTCTTGCTCTGGGTATTAGTGACGTTTTATATATGTTTACTCTCTGGTAGAAGTTCATCTCCTGCTCTTCCCTTCCGTTCTCTTCCTAATGAGAGGGTCCCTGCTAACGAGATGGGGTGTGGTGGGGAGGGGTGGGAGGGAGAGTTGGGAGGTGGTACCCTGGTGGGGAAGAATCTTAATTTTACAGACTACAAACCCCCAAGTGCTTGGGAAGTTGCTTAGGTCATTTGTAGATTCTTCTCTCTCTCTTTTTTTTTTTTTTTGCGGTACGCGGGCCTCTCACTGCTGTGGCCTCTCCCGTCGCGGAGCACAGGCCCCGGACGCGCAGGCTCAGCGGCCATGGCTCACGGGCCCAGCCGCTCCGCGGCATGTGGGATCCTCCCTGACCGGGGCACGAACTGGCGTCCCCTGCATTGGCAGGCGGACTCTCAACCACTGCGCCACCAGGGAAGCCCCTTCTCTTTTTTTAATTAAAAAAAAATACTTCTTTTGGGTTAGCTACTGTTTCTCATTTGTGTCTCAAGGGTTAATTTGAGGAACAGATAGTGAAGGTGGGAGGTCAGGTCTTGGCTGAGATATAAATATCCAGTGAACTTACAAAAAAAAATCCTAATTCCTCCAATTTCTTTTAGTCTCTAGTAGCAGAAGGAAAAACAAACTCTGTTTCATAAACTTTCCAAACCTTTAGCCAACTTCTTGCTTTGGGGAGATCCTGAACAGGCTTTCCTGAGAGCTCTAAATCCCAGGGGAGAAAACACACACACACACACACACACACACACACACACACACACACACACACACACACACACACACACACACACACACACACACACACACACACACACACACACTCTCCCAGCCCCACACTGCCCGTGCAACCCATGGTAAGAAAATGTGTACCTGCGGAAACCGGGGGCCAGCATAGGGAACTGACCACAATATGTAGGAAAATATTACAACTATGAGCTTTCCATGAGAGCTTGTTAAATTCTGACCATCAACATGCTCTAAGGTTGTGTTTGTACTTACAGAAGTGGAAGAGGTGGAATCAATTGTTTGACTCAGTTGATTCAATTATCTGGAGCTTTCAGATATGTTTATTTTGGTCTGAAACTTTAAAAATACTCCACTTCACATGTGATTTTCTGAAAAGCAAAGACATTGGAAGGCTGTCATTATATAACATCACATAATTCTGAAGCTCTGAGTTAGGTCTGTTCAAATAAGCAC